>NW_027507788.1:29072273-29402273 GCF_037356315.1 Lithobates pipiens | reverse complement strand
TTGAAAAAACACACAAGTCCATCAAGTCGAACTATGTGAGTTCTATGGAGGGTTGAATTTAATTCTACCTGCGGGATGTGGAAAAACTTTGAGATTTTACTCTAGGTATATTTTTAAGCTTCGTAATGTCTAATAAGGCCTTCATGTGATGTCCCAAATCTGTGTACAGCAGGTGGGAGTAGAAAAAAACCCTAAAAAAGTAAAATTTGCCAGCAGGTGGTGCCATAGGGTGGAAAAGAATGTATCATTCCTATTTGCCTGCTAGCAATGTTTGTCACTGACAACGGTGCATGCCGAGTACAGTGTACAGTCCTGGCATCTGTATGGAGCCAGGTGCTGAGCTAGTGAAACTCTAGGACACATTCATTGGAGTTGCGTCATCAGTGACAAACAAATGGCCCCACCTATACCTGACCTTCACAATAAGGAGCACATGGAAGGGCAACGCATGCAAAACAACACCAACAAGTTAATGAGCTCGTAGACGTGGTATATCTGGATTTTGCGAAAGCATTTGACACAGTTCCCCATAAATTTTTACTGTACAAAATAAGGTCCGTTGGCATGGACCATAGGGTGAGTGCATGGATTGAAAACTGGCTACAAGGGCGAGTTCAGAGGGTGGTGATAAATGGGGAGTACTCGGAATGCTCAGGGGTGGGTAGTGGGGTCCTGTGCTGGGACCAGTCCTGTTTAATTTGTTCATAAGCGACCTGGAGGATGGAGATGGGGTAAACAGTTCAATCTCTGTATTTGTAAATGATACTAAGCTAAGTAGGGCAATAACTTCTCCGCAGGATGTGGAAACCTTGCACAAAGATTTGAATAAATTAATGGGTTGGGCAACTACATAGTAAATGAGGTTCAATGTAAAAAAATGTAAACTAATGCATTTGGGTGGCAAAAATATTAATGCAATCTATACACTGGGGGGAGAACCTCTGGGGGAATCCAGGATGGAAAAGGACCTCTGGGTCCTAGTAGATGATAGGCTCAACAATGGCATGCAATGCCAAGCTGCTGCTAACAAAGCAAACAGAATATTGGCATTAAAAAGGGGATCAACTCCAGAGATAAAACGATAATTCTCCGGCTCTACAAGACTCTGGTCCGGCCGCACCTGGAGTATGCTGTCCAGTTCTGGGCACCAGTCCTCAGGAAGGATGTACTGGAAATGGAGCGAGTACAGAGAAGGGCAACTAAGCTAATAAAGTGTCTGGAGGATATTAGTGATGAGGAAAGATTTGCGAGCGCTGAACTTATTCTCTCTGGAGAAGAGACGCTTGAGAGGGGATATGATTTCAGTTTACAAATACCGTACTGGTGACCCCACAATAGGTATAAAACTTTTTCACAGAAGGGAGTTTAACAAGAATCGTGGCCACTCATTAAAATGAGAAGAAAAGAAGTTTAACCTTAAACCACGTAGAGCAGGGATATGCAATTAGCGGACCTCCAGCTGTTGCAGAACTACAAGTCCCATGAGGCATAGCAAGACTCTGACAGCCACAAGCATGACACCCAGAGGCAGAGGCATGATGGGACTTGTAGTTTTGCAACAGCTGGAGGTCCGCTAATTGCATATCCCTGACGTAGAGGGTACTTTACTGTAAGAGCAGCAAGGATGTGGAATTCTCTTCGACAGGCGGTGGTCTCAGCGGGGAGCATCAATAGTTTCAAGAAACTATTAGATAAGCACCTGAACGACCACAATATACAGGGGTATTCAATGTAATACTGACATCTAATCACACACATAGGTTGGACTTGATGGACCTGTGTCTTTTTTCCACCTCACCTACTGTGTAACTATGTAATTCTGTTGGTCAGCAGACTGGTTGGTGAATTGACCTGGGAATTTTCTTTGGTTTTGTTTTGCATGAGTTACATCATCAGTATCTGCCCAATTGGTGGATCAAGAAGATGATGGACCTGGAAGAAGAGGAGAAGGACATGGCAGGGAATGTGGGGAGCTCAACACCACTGGAGGACTGCAAGCCCAGAGTTAAGAGTGTATCTTGTACATACTTGAAAATTACGACAAATGTTGGTCAATGGCCATTCCCACCCCACTGTTTATTTCCACTTAAACACACCTCAGCTTTAGGAAGAGTTCTAACTTCAAATGTTTTTTCAGGTTATTGTCCCTCAGGGGACAGGGTACATGTAGCATTTACACAAGGCACCCTCCACCCCCCCTGCAGTCATCCAGCAATGCAGCTAGCAAGGATATGGCTGCCTGATAACTAGGGATACACCAATATCCATTTTTTCAAGATGGTTTGACTGGTATTCTGAACTACTGGCTTGTATACTGTCTACATTGCTGACTTTGAGCACTTTTCTTTTTAATCAGTTGGCAACATCTCTTTCTTCAAAAATATTATTTTTTTCCGTAGAGAAGACCCTTTGGTGCTTATGGACTGTTTTAGGCACAAAAACCTGCGCTGTTCATGGATTAGGCTACAAGTCTAGTGAGTGCTGTGGGGGGGGGCGGGTTAGACTGACTTTTCTTTGCCTTTTCTTGGGAAACAAGGTAATGAATGTTTTGAGTAAAATAGCAAAGCAGGCACTTTTAAGAGATCACTTACACCCAAGTATCTTTCTGACAAGACATGAAATACATTTAGAAAAAAAAAAAGGAATAATTTAAATTAGACTGGAAAAAAAAAATAGTTCAGCAAAACAAATTTTACAGTAAAATTGTACAATAGATAAAATTGCCAATATATGGCATTCGCTATTAAATGCCAACTATTGATTTTGGTTTTGCTTTTAGCTGCTACAAACAATCTGTACAAATTGCAACTTTTTAAATACTTTATTTATTAAAATTATAATCTTTATATATTTTTTTACATTTTGGACCCTGCAATGTTCTGCTTTTCATTTAAGGGGGTAAGAGGAGCATAAAAGCCTAAACTGTGCACAAGTGATTCTTTTTATATGGTGCTCCGGTGGAGGATTGGGGTGGCAAGCCATAGTAATAAAAAGGAAGGGAATGCACCTCTTTGGCTAGCTTATCCATGGTACTGGTTTACTTTAACTCAATGACAGCTTGGGCTTATTCAATAAGGCAATGAAAATAAATATTTTACAAAAACAATGGAACTCGGTTATCTCTCAGCAAACTTACTGATGCATACTGAAATCTCATTTGGTTTTATGGGTTACAGCCATTTGCATTTCATTATTGGACTTTTGAACTGTCTAGTTTAAGAAGCCAGCTAGTCATACTGAGGACTGATGAAGAAACTGGCAGCACAAATAATAATTCCCTTAATCCATACTCCATGCTTGCTGGTCTGTTTCCCAGTCTGAGCCAGTAGATCCTGATTGATATTCCAGAATCCATTGTGTAGGTATGAGTAACCAGATATAATATTTAATTCTGTAGTCAAACGTAGAACAACACTTAGAAGAGCCACAGAGGAATGGACTATGTGATTTTACTTGCCCTTTGGAAGGGTCTCTTCATTCCAGATAGGAATACGCTGATTATACAGAATTCATCAAGAGCAGAAATTGATTTTTTAGACATTTGAGATTCTTAAAGATTGCTACTGGCAATAAATTGTGGAAAATAATATCATCATGTGTTTTATCACACTTTACAAGACTCTCTTCATCTGTCAATCAATGGGCTCACATCTGGCCAACAGCAGAGATGCAGTAAGACACAGCCGAATGAGGACAACAGCAGATATTGATATACTATTTGTGCAGACTGTGCAGCTACACAGGGGCCCTTTAAGACTTAGGGGCCCATATATTCTACATAGAGGCATGGCTGGAACCCCCTCTACTATCAGACCTGGACACTGGTCACGGGCAGGTAGGAAGCTACCTATACACAGTGAATAAGTATTTGTAGTTGGGCAGCCACTTGCAAATTGTTGTTGAGCTTGTCCACCACTGCATGTTGGCTACTGTAGATTGACTTTTATTGGAAAAAAGTTGTTTCTGGACCACCGCAGAAGTGGTGCACCACTTCAGTTTCCATTGTTGTCCACCTTCGGACAGCATTGACTGCTGGCTGTATACATGGAATTCCATCTCTTAGATACGGACTTTGAGGAGAAGGTTCTATCAGTCTACTTAAATTAGGCGGTTCTCGGGTTCTGATGCACCTGGCATCCTGGTGAAAACAACACTGGTTGCTGCGTTTAAGAGGAAGAGGTCCATCACCAGAAGCCTTTTTGTGTCCATGTCCAGCTTGCCCGCAGCATCCCGCAATATAAATAATAAGTCTTTTTGTACAAGCACGTGGTAGCAAGAAATGCTAGTGTCCTATAAAAGCAAATATTACGCATATAAAGACAGCTAGAATACTGAAGTCTGTGTTCCTATAGGCAGTGCTGCTAGGGGTGATGACATCAGTGGAGATTGTTTGGTTGAAGTTGTTACAAAAACTTCCAGCGCAGCACATGATTTCCGATATACGAGTTTGTTGTGGTGACGGGTCAGTGGGCTGTGCCAGGTCAGTGGAAGAGCAGAAAGCTACTGTACAGCATCCTTTCATAATAGTCCGCCGTTGATCGTCTGAAGGATACAGGAAAGAGGTGTTATTTTAAAATCACAGGTCTGTCATTTTTTGTTAATGAATTTATGACTGTGAGTCCTCCCTCATCCTTAGTTCCTCCTTTGTAATACCCTTTTAGGATTTGGCTCCTAACTTCATACTCTAATGACAATAGGAGTTCACACTATATGGACCTCCTTTTTGCTTTTCCTATACTGACCCCAGGGTGACGAACTTTGTTTGTCATGAGGAGGAACCTAGCAGGAGAAGCCAGATATATCTGATGCAGCTCACGATCTTTACTGTGTTTTAAAATCTATGGGGTCAGTTGTTAGAGCTCAACTGGTCCCTGATATGCATTGTTTTTTCAGTTTGAGCTATTGGAAACTGTGTTGTGTCTTCTTTTTTTATATTGAATGCTCTGGATATTGGCAGAACAAGTTTTGTCTGCCTTTTGCTCTGTACCTGTTCTGTATAAATGTTAAATAATTATTATTTTTTTTTTTTAAAAAGAGCCCAAATAACACAAGAGTGGGAACTCTTTGACTTTTATACTCTTGAGCCCCAATGACATACCAATGGGAACTCTTCGACTTTTATACTCTTGAGCCCCAATTACACACTAATGGGAACTCTTCGACTTTTATACTCTTGAGCCCCAATGACACACTAATGGGAATTCTTCGACTTTTATACTCTTGAGCCTCAATGACACACTAATGGGAACTCCTCGATTTTTATACTCTTGAGCCCCAATGACACACCAATGGGAACTCTTCGACTTTTATACTCTTGAGCCCCAATGACACACTAATGGGAACTCTTCGACTTTTATACTCTTGAGCCCCAATGACACACCAATGGGAACTCTTCAACTTTTATACTCTTGAGCCCCAATGACACACCAATGGGAACTCTTCGACTTTTATACTCTTGAGCCCCAATGACACACTAATGGGAACTCTTCGACTTTTATACTCTTGAGCCCCAATGACACACCAATGGGAACTCTTCGACTTTTATACTCTTGAGCCCCAATGACACACTAATGGGAACTCTTCGACTTTTATGCTGTTGAGCCCTAATGACACAAGAATGGCAACTCTTCGACTTTTATACACTTGAGCCCTAATGACACAGAAATGGGAACTCTTCAACTTTTATACTCTTGAGCTATAATGACACAAGAATGGGAACTCTACGACTTTTATACTCTTGAGCCCCAATGACACACTAATGGGAACTCTTCGACTTTTATGCTGTTGAGCCCTAATGACACAAAAATGACAACTCTTCGACTTTTATACACTTGAGCCCTAATGACACAGAAATGGGAACTCTTCTTCAACTTTTATACTCTTGAGCTATAATGACACAAGAATGGGAACTCTTTGACTTTTATACTCTTGAGCCCTAATGACACAGAAATGGGAACTCTCCAGCCTTTGCATACTCAAACCCTAATGGCACAGAAATGGGGACACAGGAACTGGAAATCACTGGATTTCGAACACCAACCCCTAATGACTTAGAAATTCAACACGCTTATGCCCTAATGACGGGCAATGGGAACTCACCGGCACAGTTAAACCCTAATGAAACAGGTATGGGCACTCACTGCCCTTTATTCACTTGACTTCCAAAGACACAGCAATGAGAACTCTTGTATTCACACACTTGAGATCCAATAACACAGAAATGGGAATTCTCTTCCTTTTACACACTTGAGCTCTAATGAGGCATGAATGGAATTCCTCTGGCTTTTACTCACTTGAGCCCTAATGACCCTAGATTGGGAACTCAATGGCACTCAAGCCCTAAGGTATGGGAACTCTGTCTTTAACACACGTGAACCCCAATGAAGCCAGAATGGGAAGTCTCCAGATTTTATCTACACACTAAAGTAAACTAAACCCAGATATTCAGCACTATCTAGAACAATTACTTCTATCTAAAAAAACAAACCAAAAAAAAACAACTTACACAAAGTCAGTAAACTGACAACTTCTCCACCAATAAAATGTCTTTTTTTTAAATGTACAGCACTCTTCTCCCCAAAAAAACTACACCTTAAACAACTCAAGTATGTGTTCAGATTTGTTTACACGGGGTCTACAAGCACCCAGCACTTTTGAAAGCTCTTTGAATAATTTCAATATACAGTATGTATATTAGCACATATTGATTTGCTTACACTTGAATTGGTTAGGTATTTAGTGAGTTGAGTTAATCAATTCTATTGATGGTTCTCAGGACCAACGGGAGTTGACTCAAGGGGAGAATTACAGTTTTAAGTTTTAATCAGAGAGAGACAGCCTGAAAGTTAACAGCTTCTGCCGTTCTCCCTCCTTATAAACCACACCTTAGAAATTCTGGTGGTGTACCATGAATGAAATATGTAAAACGGTTTTATACATATAATAAAGAAAAAAAAAAAGTTACAATGTATAAAGGTAAATTTTTTTTTTTAAATTAAATTGCTTTGCATTGCAGTGGGGTGTAGCTGAAATATGTACTTGAAAGGGGCTTGTTGATTCTAAGTACTGCGGTGTAAAAATAAGTATATCTGTAATTACCGAAGATCTCCATGCATCGGAGAAGCGTGCCTTTGCAAGTCACCGTCTGCTGTTTTTCCGGTGCGCATTCGTTGTTCCCATTGTCCTTACAGCCATAGCACTTAATTCCATTGTCATTAGTTAAAATGGGAACTGTGGAGAGACAGACAATATACTTATATCTCAGAGAACATGTCTTGCAGTGTTTCTAAACACAAGAACAAAATGTAATATATTGCAGCTGACCAGGATTTAGATGTAGTGACAGCATTAGCTTTGTAGGCTATGCATATTCTCTGTTAATGCAGAAAAATGTCTGTTGATCCTACCAGAAATCTAGGGTCCCTGTAATTTCCTGTGCACTGAACTGAAATCTTGATCAAATTTATCAGCCTTCCAAACTATCTGCTGTGAACTACAGCATGCCTCCCTACATAATAGAGGTGGGTGGGTGGGGGGTGTTTTCAGACTAATCAGGAGAGCAGCCTAGGGTGCCTGTCTCTGTTGACAGACTTTCCAAGATTGTGGCCTGGGACTTGCCGCGCTTGCGTGTGACGTCACAGCCCTGTGACGTTCACGCATGCGCAGTGGTACTTTTCGCGTTTGCATTCCACTGGCAATGTCAGATGCTGGCAGATTGGAGGTCAGCCCATTTAAACAGGGCTGTTGTTGGAATGGTGGGTGCTGTGGATGCATCCTTGGTGGGCCTACTAGTAAGTGATTTTTAAGTCTCCCTTTGTATGGAGAGTTTCTCACCAGCCGGTCATCTATGTAGTTCTCTTAAATGTAGTTTGAAGTTTCTCCCTTACATTTTATATTCTATATACCCTTTTTTTCTAGATGGGGTCTCATCCCCTTGTGAGCCTCATTCAATCTGGGGTTGCATTGTTGGGAGTTGTATGTTCCTTCCCTGGATGCTTAACGCTAAGAACATATTCTTTGTTGTATAACTACGTGATAATGCTAAAGCCCCCGTCGGGGCATTTCCCTGGATATTGGCTTAAGGTAATGTAAGGCCCCCTTCCCCTTCCCCAACAATCCCTTCCCCCTTTCCCCACCCCCTCCCCCTTGCTCTATCTGTTTTCATCTATTTTGAGTTATTCCTGCAACCTTTTGGGAGGCATTGACTTTCATTGCTGTATTGTTATATGTATTTGGCAGTGATTCTGTTTTTTCTGGTGCTTATCATGCGATCTACATTGTTGGATTATATGTTCCCTTTTCTGCTCTTGTTACTTGAACAACAGGTATCTAATACATTTGTTTATCATACACATGATAGGTGAGTTTCGTTGTAAACTACAAGTCATAGACCATTGAGCAGGGTGTTATATGCCCTGTTGGCTGTTTACTGTTGAAATATTTTCTTGCTATACATATATGTTTATTATGATCTGTAACAAATTGTTATATATGTTGATATTTCTTTTTTGTTTTTCTTTGTAGCCAACATATGCCTTACAGCTCCTGAAGAAGCAATATAGTAAAATATGTTGAGCAAACAGGCATTTATATAGCTTTATATAGCTTCATATGCATCATATTGTTCTCTGTTGTGTTGTGACAATTTTATGTGTTTTTTCTGTCCTTGAGACACAACATTGTTTACTCTTTTTAATATTGGAATGAATAAAATATAAAAATGTTTTATTAAAAAAAAAAAATGTCTGTGTATATCTTGGGCACCATTAAAATCCCCCTTTCCAGTTCTTCTTCATAAATTCCTTAAAGCGGAGTTCTGCCGTTTTTTTTTTTTTTTGTTAAAGTCAGCAGCTACAAATACTGCAGACGTTGACTTTTAAAATATGGACACTTACTTGTCCAGGGTGCCCGCGATGTCGGCACCCGAAGCCGATCTATCCCTTGGCTGTCGGGTGCCGCCATCCTTTGTGAGGGAATCAGGAAGTGAACTTCCTAGCTCCCTACTGCGCTATCCCACTGGTCCCTGCTGTTTTCTGGGACCCAAGTGTCTCCCAGAATACAGCAGGGGCGGAAAGTGGCGTTGATACTCAGGGGTGGCTCGGATATCTATGCCCGGAAGTGGGAGCAAAATATTTGTATTCCACAGCTATCTGCTCCCTCTCCCCCCTGAAATGTGCTAAATGTGATACCGGAGGGGGGGGGGAATCGAAAAAACGGAAGTTCCATTTTTGGGTGGAGCTTTAATATGGGATGTGGGTGTCGTTCATCTCTTGAACTAGTGTGACTATTTCGAGCTTTGACTGTATACTGTAAACATGGCAACAAACTTATTGGGTGATATTGTACTTACTGGATTTTTGAGCACTGTTACAGAGGTTGCCCGTGCAGCATGATAAATAGGTGTATCGCTGATAATTCCCCGTGTTGTAGGCAAACAGATTTGTGCATGTATCTCCTATATTTCCTGAACCGCAGCCTTTGCTGTATGTTTGTATTTGAGAGGAACCTGTAATGGATGGAAATAACGGATTTATAGAAGAAACAACCACTTGTGAATTTGCATTACATGTGGAAATCATTGTCTTTAGTAAACATAATGATGTAAGGAGGGTGGAGTTGATGGTTGAAGTTGTATTTGGTTCATCCAGCAATGAAGGCTTTAATGAAATGTTGGGGCCCACAGGAAGCCCATATGGGAGCCTCGATTGCGGCCAATTGCATTACTAATGGGACACAAACAATGTTCAATGAAAGTAACTCTACAGAAAGCTGTCAAAGAAGGCAGAGTTAGAGACCGTGCTGCAAGAGATGGTCAGAGACTGTAGACACGCTACAAGAGATGGCCAGAGACTAAGGACATGCTACAAGAGATGGTTGAAGACTATGGGAAAGCTTCAAGAGATGGTCAGAGACTATGGGCATGCTACAAGAGATATTTAGATACTATGGACATGCTTCAAGAGATGGTCACGGACTAAGGGCATGCTACAAGAGATGGTCAGAAACTATGGACATGCTTCAAGAGATGGTCCCAGATTAAGGGCATGCTACAAGAGATGGTCAGAGGCTATGTTCGTGCTTCAAGAGATGGTAATAGACTATGGGCATGCTACAAGAGATGGTAGGAAACTATGGGTGTGCCGTATGAGATGGTCAGAGACTCTGGGTATGCTTCAAGAGATGGTCAAAGACTATGGGTATTCTACAAGAGATGGACCTGCTTCAAGAGATGGTCACAGATTCAGGGAATGCTACAAGAGATGGTCAGAGACTATGTTCATGCTTCAAGAAATGGTAAGAGACTATGGGCATGCTACAAGAGATGGTCAGAGACTATGGTCATGCTACAAGAGATAGTCAGAGATTATGGGCATGCTACATGAGATGGTCAGAGGCTATGGTCCTAAACTATGGGTATGTTTCATTAGATGGTAAAAAGCTATGGGCATTATAGAAGAAATAGTCAAAGGCTAAGGACGTGCTACAAGAGATGGTTACAGACTATGGACATGCTTTAAGGGGTGGTCACAGATTAAAGGTATGCTACAAGAGAGATGGTCAGAGGCTATGGGCATGCTTTAAGAAATGGTAAGAGACTATGGGCATGCTACAAGAGATGGTCAGAGATTATGAAAATGCTTCAAGGAGATGGTCAGAGACCATGGGTATGCTTCAAGAGATGGTCAGAGACTATGAACATGCTTCAAGAGATGGTCAGAGACTATGGGTATGCTTTAAGAGATGGTCAGAGACTATGGGCATGCTACATGAGATGTCAGAGACTATGGGTATGCTTCAAGAGATGTTAGAGACTATGGGTATGCTTCAAGACATGGTCAAAGTCTATGGGTATGCTACAAGAAATTAACAGAGACTAAGGACATGCTATGCGTGATGGTCAGGGACTGTAGACATGCTACAAGGGATGATCAGAGATTGTAGACATGCTGTAGGAGATTGTCAGAGACTGTGACTGTTGGTGATTGCCCTTTTGCTTCAGTAGACATAAGAAGAGAAAAGGGATGGACAGCACAGAAAAAGTTGGATAGTGCAAAAGAAATAAACAGTGGGTGGGTGGACTTTAGAAACACACTGCCCTAAATGGGAAAAATGACAGTGTCTCGTTAAAGTCAATTTAAAACTACACACCCATCTAATACTCCTCATTCCATAGGGTGACAACACCGCTGCATGATTTCACGGTAGAATGCAGTTGTCATCTTGCTAAAGTAAGTGGGAAATAACAGATTTGCTGGCAGAAATGAAATAACAAATTTGTTTGGAGTCTTAACTTTTGGTGGTGTCGGATATTTGGGTCCCCCAATGCATGCATGCTGACCCCTATGCTTCTACAGGACACAGAGGCCAGCAAATAGAACCACAGAGTGTAGAAGGGCAGAGCCTGATCATCCACACAAGGCAACCTGGGCCAGAGCCCCAGGGGGCCAGCTACAACCTTCATGCTCCTGCAGTAAATCAAGTGGACAGCAAATTGGTCAAAGATGTTTTTATAGGCAATTGGTGTCTAATAGGGGGTGGGCGGCAAAGCTACTACATAACCTAAGGGCCTATTCTGCTTTAATCCATCTCTGCTAAAAAAAAAAATGTGTAGGTAGGGTGCTGGACTCAAGTGTGCATTAGAATGGGTAACTACTCCAACCCTTGGGGGCTTCTCTCCATCATCTGGGGTGCTCCTGGAGATCCCCAGAGCAGTTTGATGTCTTTATAAAAGGAAGACAGTGCCACGACTCAAAATTAAGTCTAGTAAATGTTTAGTATTCACAACAAAGGGTCATAAAGTATATCCAACACGTTTCATGAGTTTGCAACCCCCTTCATCAGGGCTTGTATGCTGGCAATGATGTACGATAATACTGGGCAAGTATTATGGGAAATTAAGATTAAGGCATGGGTTGCCTGTGTGATGAAGGAGCATTTTGAGCCCCTGAAATGCATTGGATATACTTTCTGACCTCTTTTGTTCACAAAGCTTTATCTTGAGTATTGGCGCTCTTATCCTTTTTTATAGACCTAATCTATCTACATACTAGGGAACAAAGCTAAGAAAATACTCCTACAAATGGCAAAAAGACAAATGAACACAACTACCATAAAAGCAAATTTGCGCTTTAAATGCAACCTATCAGGGTGAAAATAAAATAAAGCAGTCATACACAAATTTTTTTAAAGTGAACATTTTGAGGCTGTCGCTGTCTTACTTAGTTAACTAATGAGTCAGTGACCTGAAACAAGTAAGACAGGTTCCCTTTTGGCTATTGTGTATTCCACATCCACGATCCATGTGGCAGACAGCAATATGTAACCAGCGGATACATTTCATGGAGTGTTATGAAGAGATGGGATAGAGAGCTCTGACGCTAACATCAAAAAACAGAATGTAAATGAAGTTAGGAGGATTTATTTAATATAACAAGGGAGGCAGCCGGTACGTTTGATGAAACAGCCTTCTGGGTGCCGCTGTTGTTACAGTTTGAGGTTAAAATAGGATGCGGTGAGCTAATCGTTGCACAAAGATGTTGGTGCTTTAAATGCCAAATATGGCCAAAAAAATATATAATTGAAAAAAAATAATAATACTGGGAAAAGCTGTGCAGTGCAGAGCGTGCGTTGTTCCATGTGATCCTGCCAGAAATGCTGAGGGTAGCTAAACTCTTCCCCTATCCACTTCCAGTGCAAATAGCGTGACCGTATAAGGTCTGCTAACAGGAGATCGTGTCACCTCTTTTGTTCAGTCGCTCCTTCAACCCACCTACTCTTATTTTAGCAACCATTGAAGGCAAAAATTCAGAAGACATATATAGATAGATAGACTATATTACCAAAAAGTATTGGGACGCCTGCCTTTACACGCACATGAACTTTAATGGCAACCCAGTCTTAGTCCGTAGGGTTCAATATTGAGTTGGTCCTCAAAAAAAAAAATTGGGGATTATTATTAGCCTTAGTCGCATGTTTTTCTCTTATGCGGCTATTTGCAATGAGACTTCTGACATTGGTGGCCCGTCTGAACACTACTTTGGGTCTTTTGGGAAGAACTCTACCCAATGCTTAACCTTGTCCCAATATGGGCCAATGTTTTTGGACTGCTTTCTTAATGGCACGATGTTGGTCATTAAATCTCGTGATAAATAAAGCCCCATGATGTTTCCATTGGGCCATTAAGAAAGCAGTTCAAAAACATTGGCCCATATTGCGACAAGACAAAGCGTTGGGTACAGTTCTTCCCAAAAGACCCAAAGTAGTGTTCAGACAGGCCACCAATGTCAAAAGTCTCATTGCACCTAACTGCATAAGAGAAAAACATGCTACTAAGGCTAATAATATTCCCCAATTTTTTTTTATACCATAGGGTGCCACAAGTGTAAGCTGAGTAAATGTAAAGCGTGTAAGTTTATTTCTCATGGCCAAAAAACCTTTACCAGCAGAGATGGACGTATTTTCCATATTAAACAGTTCATTTGTTGTAGCACCCAATTTGTTGTGTAGGGGTTGAGGTGCCCTTGTGGTTTCTTGTATGTAGATAGGACGGTGCGAGCCATGCACACCCGTTTTAGCGAGCACCGTAGATTTATAGAACAAAAAATAGACAAGCATATTGTTCCATGCCATTTTACCCGTTTATGTAAGCAGGAGTCCTTCTGGATATTTACCTTAAATAGTATGACACCTGAGGGGCTTAAAGAGGAGTTGGAGATAGGTACCCTGATTTAAAAGTATTATAAGGCTGGGGTCCTCCAATTTAAAAATCAATTAAATTCTTATTGTAATCCTAAATAACATCAATTTCCTTTTTAAATATATAAAAATTTAATTATTTAATATAATAATTTTCTAATACTAGTTTATTATACATGAGTGTAGAGATCAAATGTGTTTTTTCTAATGTGTTTATTCTCAATGTGATTTTCCTCAATATGAGTTGTACTGTTAATAATATTACTGCAGTTATGATCTTAATTCATTTTTATGGCCGTAGATATGATTATTTTAATTATTAAATTGTAATGAATAATGCATTTTATGTTAGGTTGATGGTTACTCATCCTTTTTAATATTATGTGAACTCCATACCCCTGACCTGGTTTCTTTAAGATTTCTTCCGGGGATGTGTTTTGGGTCCCATATATAATGTGATTTTGAACCGGAAGGGTGTGACCTGAAGAAGGAAGCCATGCCTCCGAAACATGTTGTCATCGCAACCGATCAGGGAGACGATCTACCCGTTACCACCTCTTATAATGTGGTTATGGAGAGGAAGGGTGCCACCTGAAGAAGGAGGCAGCGCCTCCAAAACATGTTGCCATAGCAACTGCTTGGGGAGACGATCCCCCTGTTACCACCTCCCATCGTGGCCAGGATTGACATCACGCAGCACCAGCTGGTCCGGGCGCATGGGTGGCTCAATGTACTGTCCAGCGGGACGCTGCAGCCAGGATCCCACATCATCCATCCCCACTTCTTAAATCTGGGAGCCCAGTCCTCGGAACAGGCCAGGAGAGGAGGCATACAGTCTCCGTTTGTGAGTGCAACTTTTTCTTTTCATACAGGATTTTAAATGAACGTTATCACACTAGGGCAGCTGTGCGTTCTCTTTCTCCCAATATTTGCTATAGATTCCATTCCATCACCCAGTGGATATATAAGGGAGCTGCAACACCTAGATCAAGAGAATTGTTAAACACAGATTGGTTTCCATGTAAGAAGTGTCTGCGGGACTAGCGTTGATTGGAAATAGAATGGTTTGTGTCTAATGGAAATGTTTGACCATTCTTCCAGAAGTGCATTTGTGAGGTCAGGCACTGATGTTGGACAAGAAGGCCTGGCCTGCAGTCTCTGCTTTAATTCATCCCAAAAGGTGTTCTACCGGTTTGAGGTCAGGACTCATTCACCCATGTCTTTATGGACCTTGCTTTGTGCACTGGTCCAAATAATTTGGTGGGGGGGGGGGGGGATTATGGTGTGTGTGTTTTTTTTTCAGGGGTTGGGCTTGGCCCCTTAGTTCCAGTGAAAGGGATCTCTTAAGGCGTCAGCATACCAAGACATTTTGGACAATTTCATGCTCCTAAGTTTGTGGGAAGTTTGGGGATGGCCCCTTCCTCTTTCAACATGACTGCACACCAGTGCACAAAGCAAGGTCCATAAAAACATGGATGAGCGAGTTTGGGGTGGAAGAACTTGACTGGTCCTGACCTCAACCCGATAGAACACCTTTGGGATGAATTAGAGCAGAGAATGCGAGCTAGGCCTTCTCATTCAACATCAGTTCCTGACCTCACAAATATGCTTCTGGAAGAATGGTCAAACATTCCCTTATACACACTTCTCTTTCCAGAAGGGTTGAAGCTGTTATAGCTGCAAAGGGTGGGCCTACTCAATATTGAACCCTACGGATTAAGACTGGGATGCCATTAAAGTTCATGTGCGTGTAAAGGCAGGCGTACCAATACTTTTGGTAATATAGTGTAGATAGATAGATAGATAGATAGATAGATAGATAGATAGATAGATAGATAGATAGATAGATAGATAGATAGATAGAAAGATAGATCATTTGTTTACAAGGTAGGTCACCAGGTCTTTTCTTATAAAATTGTTTGGCTTGGGACAGGCATGCAGAATATGATGACCTCTGTGCATAGCCAATTTGTACACACATACAAGGTCCAATTTAGATAAAAGCCAATTAATATACCAGCATGTTTTGGAGCATGGAATGAAGCCCATGAAAGCACAGGGAGAACATGCAAACTGTATGCAGATAGTGTATTGACCGAGATTTCAACCAAGGAGAATATAAAGATAGATTGGGATACAGTATATGAATAGATAGATAGATAGATAGATAGATAGATAGATAAATAGATAGATAGCATGGATAGATATAGATAAATAGATAGATAGCATAGATAGAGATAGATAGCATAGATAGAGATAGATAGCATGGATAGATAGAGATAGATAGCATGGATAGATAGAGATAGATAGATAGCATGGATAGATAGAGATAGATAGATAGATAGATAGATAGATAGATAGATAGATAGATAGATAGATAGATAGATAGATAGATAGCATAGCTAGAGATAGATAGAATGGATAGATAGAGATAGCTAGCATGGATAGATAGAGATAGATAGCATAGATAGATATAGATAGATAGATAGATAGATAGCATGGATAGATAGAGATAGATAGATAGATAGCATAGATAGATAGCATGGATAGATAGAGATAGATAGCATGGATAGATAGAGATAGATAGCATGGATAGATAGAGGTAGATAGCTATAGATAGATAGATGGATGACAAGTCGTCTCACCGTTAGTTTCCATTGTGATGACATCCACACAGTTGTTATTTACTTCATCACAAAACAAGGTCTGTTTAGGGGTACAGGTGACGGTGGTGGAGGTAGTGATGGAGTTATTACAGACATTACATTGCAAGCGGTTTGAAAACACCCTGGAGGCTGTTGGGATAAAACAGATCACATTGTCATTGTCTCATTTTTTCAGCCATACATCAAAGTTCACAGTGGCTGTTACAGTGGTTTGAAAGTCATATACAGTGCTAACTTATTTCTGCCCCACCCATATTGTCCAGATACCTAAAGGAATGCCAAACAATGTGTCATTAATAGTATAACTCTGCAGCCCCTGGCTCCTTCTGATTCCCAACATACAAACATGGCTGTGGTGGCAGAATATATTGGCAATTTTCAAAAAGCGAAATCTGTACTTTGACACCATCAAGCAGTCACTTGGAACCCCCATAATCAGTCATGGCAGCTGTCTTCAAGTACCAGGATCTGCAGATAGTTCGATTAGGTGAGAGAACAATGTTGGGGCCAACATTCACAGATAACAGCATGTACAGAGGAATCTCTACTGCCTACCACTGTATCCAGGTAGCACCCGTAGATACTAAATACAATGTCATTGCCAAACATGACTACATATGATGGTATGCACTCACTGAGCAAGCATTTTCCACCCAGCTCGGATGATTTTTAAATTGACTTTTGCGGAGCCAGGTGGTGCTTGTAATGTCACTCATGGCTTGAATTTCAGTTCAGCAGGACCTAGCCAAAATTCAAACCATCTATGGGTGTGAAATAGGGTTTAAGATCGGACTTTAGTATACTATAAAGCCAGAAAACCTTTTCCTGCATATCCCTCTGACCTTGATGTTACTCTCTTGCTTAGGGTTCGACTTCGATGCCAAGCCCTGATGGCTCCCATAGATTTAAACTCTTCCTACCCACCATCTTGTCCAATGGGAGCATCTTGAGGTACTTTGATTGGATAGACCAGCCATTTTCTTCCAGGGTTCTATGGAACCCTAAGGTTCCTCCAGAAGTTGCTAGGGGTTCCTTAAGCTGTGGTGGATCAATCTCTCATCTGATGGTGCCTGCATGATTCCAGGTCCAACCCAATTTGGCAGAGCCAGCCTGCTTCTTAGTCTTTTGACCAAGATCAAGTGTGGTATCTGTTCTTATCTATCCAGTAGGGGTGCTATTCTGGCCTTTTGGTAGGAATAGCTGGCTGTACAGTATCTCTGCTGATATAATAATGGTTTTGAAGGCTAGTACTGTCCGGAAAAGAAATTGGGGAGATGCGGGGTATGAAAGTAATTTCCCCAGGTAGATTGAATGGCCCAGTGCCTAATGATTTGAATGGGTCTACCTTGTCTGATCAAGGGCTGGAAAGGCAGAGAGTCCTTGGTGTCTGTGCCCCCCTGGAGTGGTTACCCCAGGGGTACCTTTAGTAACACTTGGGTGTGGGACCCCACTGTGTGAACAGGCACATGATCAAAGCATTAAAAACATTATCTGCACTGCGCCTCTAGGGACTAGGCCTTTTGGCTATAAGTCCAGGGAAATTTTTGTTACTGGGCCTCAGGGGCTAGCCAGTGCACTTGCACGGCCACTATGTATTTATTAATTAATTTTCCTCCCTCACGTTTGTCACTTTTTGTACTTTATTTTAGTTTTTTCTACTGGGTGGAGGGTGTGGGTCCTCTGGACTAGCCTGAACTCTAGGGCCGTGGTCATCAACCCTGTCCTCAGGGCCCACTAACAGGCCAGGTTTTATGTATTACCTTATGGAGATGGAGACTAAAATACTGCAATCATTGAGCAGCAAATGATATCACCTGTGATACATTTCAGTTATCTTGCAAACCTGGCCTGTTAGTGGGCCCTGAGGACAGGACTGATGACCACTGCTCTAGGGGGAGAATGTGTGGCCATCTGGTACCTTCGGGAGAGCCCCCTGACCTAGTATTCATTGGTCAGCTTCGTCTGACAATGAGGAAAGGGGTCTGCCCGGCCTTTTGGCCAGGTGGACCATGTTTGAACCTTGTCGTTATCGGCAACCTTGAGCCCTGGGGGTTGAGGGTAAGGTCCTCCCCCTTTGGGGTGGACAAAGACACACCCTTAGGTACACTTTTATGTGTGTGTGTTCACGTACATTTTGTTGATCACTTACGGGTTTTTGTTTTTGCGCACCACTGTGGAATAAAAAAAGAAAAAAGCCAGCTGCATGAACCCAATAATCATTTTACCTGTCTTTAAGGGGGGAATTCTTACTACTAGCCCCATTGAGTCGATCTTAGCATGGGGTTACTTGAGCTCTGAAAATTATTTTAAGGGTTCAATTGGGGTAAAAAGGTTGAGAAAGGGTTGAGTTGGTTAGGCTAAGCTTCAGGTGCAAAATGTAGCCCTGGAATTGGGGAATGTCAAACCCTTAGGCATAGAGTGAAACCAGAATCAGAGGGACACAAAAGCTGTAAATTGTAGGGGTTTTAAAATTTACACTCAAAACAATTAACAAAGGGACACTTTGGTGCCACCAGTACTTACCTGAGAACCGGTTGAGGTTGCAGTAGTCAGTCTCACAGCAGCTTGCTGTCATGTAGATTGATGTCGTTCCTGTATCAATGATGGAGGATTGGTTGCACAACTGTGTCGTAGAGCACCCTT
Organism: Lithobates pipiens; assembly: GCF_037356315.1. Lineage (NCBI taxonomy): Eukaryota > Metazoa > Chordata > Amphibia > Anura > Ranidae > Lithobates > Lithobates pipiens. The sequence continues at coordinate 29,383,269 of NW_027507788.1, read as the reverse complement.
TCATGACAGTATTGCTGCTATCTGAGGAGGAGGAGGACAACATATTGCAAATTAAACATAATTGTGTTCAAATGAGTCCATTAATTAAACTGACACTTCTTGCCATGAATATAACAACATTGCTTCTGAGTCTGTCGTGTAGGGATTGATGTACTAAAGTGCAAAATCTGGTGCAGCTCTGCATAGAAACCAATCAGCTTCCAGACTTTTTTGGCAAAGCTGAAGTTAAAAGCTGATTGGCTACCATGTACAGCTTCACAAGATTTTGCACTCTCCAGTTTTAGAAAATCAACCCCATGGTGTCAGGAAGACCATGGCCATGTTCCTGCCTAAAGGAACTGCACATGAGCATGTAGTAGCCTGAAGACCTGCGCACAGAATTAGGGCCGTGCGTGCATCAGCTCGTTTACCCAGTGGCCTATTTAAAGTACTGCAACACTCAAGATCATTGCTGAGTGGTTATCAGTACCTGTTACCTGTGACCAGACCTTGCTTGTTGTTGTGTTATAGCCGATTTGCCTTCTGGCTATGCCTGAATTTGATCCCTCGGGTACCCAAACTTTAGCTTGTTTCTTGACTCTGCATCTTGCTTATTGCCTTGGCTCATCTTATGCTTCTGTGATACTGACCTCGGTCTGACTCCTGTTTACACTCTCATGTCCTGAATCTGTGAATCTGTACTTCCGCTGCCCACCTGACAACTTCTGCCCATCTGAAATGCCCTGAAACGCGTAGTCACACCCACTAACGTGGCGCTGTCCTGATCCAGTAATATCTCTCCGATGTCACATCACTTGCAGACTTCTAGTCCACATCACCTAACAGATCCAGCGGCTTCCTGCAAACTCTGCATTGCCTGGTTACACTTTCCTGCCAAAACCTGCACATTCTGAAGCAAGTTTCCAGGATCTTCTGCTGTGTCAGCAAGCTTCCCAACATACTCTACAGACATCAAGCATTACCATTGATGTGTCCATACACTGTGTTCACCAAGTGAGTGCATATTGTTTTCAGCTTCCAATGCTTTAATAAAGTGCTAGACTCAGATGGTGGTGCCCCCTGTCTTGCTACTCTTGTTACTGATCATGTTCTTGCCTCCTAGTTCTGCAAAGTACTGTGACGACATTTGACAGGAGCTCCTGTTCTCCAACATCTACTTCACTGCACGATCCAGGTCTTTTGTTGGCCAGGTCTTACTACAGGAGCTCATGCCTCTCTGTGTCCTGTCCTACCTTGTCATCAATCTTAGGGGGGCAAACAGGACAGGAGGTGTAAGGGATAGCACTCTCATTGGCATGGCCTCTACCATGTACACGACATATAAGGGTTTATTTACTAAAGGCAAATCCACTGTGCACTAGAAGTGCAGTCTCTGTAAATCCGAGGGGGACATGCAAGGAAAAAAAAAAAAACCCCAAAAAAACAGCAATTTTGCTTGCAAGATTGGATGATAGAAATCAGCAGAGCTTTCCCTCATTCCCGATTTTACCTTCAGATCTACAGCGATTGCCCTTCCAAGTGCACTTGTATTGCATAGTGAATTTGCCTTTAATAAATAAACGTCATGCTTTCTGGCTATTGATCATTGCTACTGTTTTCAGTCAATATTGATGTAAGAGAATTACAAATGCTGATGACATGTAAATATAGAAAATTGCAAACTATACATTGAAATATTTTTTTTTAATCATTAACATTCCAGCATTGGATTAAATGCATTAAAGAAAAAGTCTTATTTGTTTGTAACGGTACCCCCCGTAGGGGCTGCTGAGTGATGTGGCCACCTGTCACCCTGCCCAGCCTGGCATTCACATCCAGTTACTCCAAGACAATGAATCAGTCCATCAGCTTTTTTTCTTTGTATTTTATTGAGGAATTAGAACTTGGATGGGGTTAAGGAATCACGGGATGCCCAGAAAGTTCTAATGTTAGCTGCCCTCTTTGGTGGACTACTGATCCCATACCTCCCATCTTTTTCAGAAGGTAAGGTGGGACACCTATTAGCGAACATATATAGGCGTAGGGCACACACGCTTGCCATGCCCCTTTAAAAAACAATTATACAAGAAAAATGATTAGTTAAACCCAAAAGTGTTTTTTTTTTTAAACCACTAATATTCCTTTATAATGGCTTTTGAAATATACAAATGCAGCAATTAAAAAATCGGATGAAAGTTTTAGCACTGGGAAACACTTTTTGACAGCTAAAGCATTTTTATATACAACTACTGTATATAGATCAGACCAAAATGAGGGACAAATGAGGAGTTAAGAAGGACAGAGGGACATTTTTCCAAATCGGGGACAGTCCCTCGAAATCAGGGACAGTTGGGAGATATGCTGATTTCAGTTCCTCCTTGCAGACCCTGACAACCCTCCTGACTGCAGCGCCCGACTTCACTGCCAGTAACATCACAGTCTCTCCTGTGGGCTCTGCATCCATCTCTGTCTGCACACTCCCAGTCCTCTCCGGCATGCCTCTCCCAGCTCTCCCAACTGTGCCTACCACTCACCAACCCCTGATGAATCCCTCTCGGAGACTTGCCCGGCAGTATTGCCCGCTGTCCTCTCCTGCTTCTGTTCAGGACACCCCTTGGGTTGTGCGGGGGGCCCTGTTCAGCTCCGAGCCCCTGGCCCAAGGTCAACCCCCCCAACTGGGGGGCTTCCTCAAAGGCCCCAACAGCCTAATACTCCATCTCCAATTCTTCCACCCGAACAACTCCTCCCCAGCTGGACTGACCCTGGGTATTTAAGGAGGCCTGCCCCCTGCCAATCCAGATTGGGGATTGGTCAGGGCTCCTCAGAAAATCCCAGACAGTTCCACCTTTCTTCCACACCTTCCTCTAGAAACCTCTAGAATAGAAGGGAGGTCCCCAAAAGATGAAGCTAGCTGTGAGTCACCAGCCTACACTAAACCACTCCCAGCCACAGATCACAACAAACAGGCCTAGCAAAGTTAATTAAAGGGACTGGAGGACCTCAGTAACAGGAACGTCTACAAGCACTAAACGTATTCTCTCTGGAGAAGAGACGCTTGAGAGGAGATATGATAGTGATCTACAAGTACCTCAATGGTGATTCTGGCATAGGGAACAAACTATTCAGTCTCTGGGGGTGTAAGAGGACACAGGGCCACTCAATGAAGCTGGAGGAGAAGCAGTTTAACCTTAAGCTGAGTAGGGGGCTCTTCACTGTCTGGGCGGTAAGGATGTGGAATTCACTTCCCCAATTGGTGGTGTCAGCGGGAAGTATTGATAGTTTTAAAAAAAACTCTTGGACGTGTATCTTAGTGAGCACAGTATACAGGGAAACGGACTGGTGTCTTTATTCAACCTTACCAACTATGATTTTTTTTTAAAAACAGGTTATTTAAAGGATTCGTGTATTTTCAATGTTGCCCTGTATCTGTACATGCCCCTCCCCGCCCTTAAAGTGCCTGGCTACCCATGACCTTCTCCATAATAACTTGCAAATTAGCTTTTAAGAAAGGCCAGAAAAAAAATAGAAGATGTGCCTCCTATGGACCTCAGCAGAGTTGACAGACTTGCTGTTTTGCCGAAACTCCAGCAAACTCATCTATTGCTCGGTACACTCATCCCTAATAATTAGCCCATTTATGGAGTGTCTAGTACAGAAGGTAAGGTAAGTGTACATAACAAGGAGGGCGTTACATATATGAGCAATCAGAAAACTATGCTGAGCATGCATTTAACAAATGAATCAAAAAACGCAATAAATGCAGAATTTCATATAATAATCATAAGACAAAGGCAACATTCTTTAAAGCACCCAATCAGTTGTCTGTACTGCTATAAGTACAGGGTGGAGAGTCCCAGTCATCACAGATACAATGCAGGAAAGATTTACAGCAGACCGAAATATTAAGTGGTATGTGAAAATCTGCCAAGATCACGACGTCAGAGGCGCCTGGAATGTCATCTCATCATAATTGTCTGGTTCAAATGCCGCTTTGTGCATTGACATACCTCCTTAGACCCAACGGGGGTTATTTACCAAAGCTGGAGAGTACAAAATCAGTCTCACTTCTGCACAGAAACCAATCCCATTGGGTCTAAGGAGGTACTGTATGTCAATGCACAAAGCGGCGTTTGAAACCAACAGTTTGTCCAGACAGTATGGTCTCCTGCCAACTTGGCACCATCCACAGGCAGCACACGATTGGACATTCCAACAACAAATGTTCGATTGGAGCTTATTGTCGCAAATTCCGACCATTGTGTTGGCTCCATCTTTTTTTTTTTTTGACGGAATTTTCGACAACAAAAATTTGAGAGCTTCTCAAATTTTTCGACAACAAAATCCGGACATGAACTTTAATGGCATCCTAGTCTAATGTCACATACACACGATCGGAAATTTCCGACAACAGATGTTTGAGATCTGGTTCTCAAATTTTCTGACAACAAAATCCGTTGTCGGAAATTCCGATCGTGTCTACACAATTCCGACGCACAAAGTTCGACGCATGCTCGGAATCAGGCAGAAGAGCCGTACGCATTTCTCGGCACGTCGTATGTGTTGTACGTCACTGCGTTTTTGATGATCGAAATTTCCGACAAGATTTGTGTACGACCGTGCGTATACAAGACAAGTTTGAGACAACATCCGTCAAATAAATCCCAGGATTTTTTGTCGGAATGTGTATGCGGCATAACTCTTCAATCAGCAGTTGAATCCCACAAAACTTTACTTCAGCTACTTGTACAGAAGATGTTTTTCCAGTCATTTGAATTGTGAGAAGACCATGGGGGGGGGGGGGGGGGATTTACTAAAACTGGAGCATGCAGACTCTGTTGCAACTGTGCATGGTAGCCAACCTAACTTCCGCTTGTTCAATTAAGCTTTGACTATAAAACCTGGAAGCTGATTGGTTTCTATGCAGAGGTGCACTATATTTTGCACTCTCCAGTTTTAGTAAATACCCCCTAATGGGTTTCCTGAGCCCGGTCTCTGGGGGGTACTAACTAGGGTTGCACCAATACTGATACTAGTATCGGTATCTGTGCTGATACCGAGCATTTGCATGAGTACTTGTACTCATGAAAATGCTCCGATGCTTCATCCGATACCTGGGCAGCCTCAGAGATGATCGGTGTGGAGGTGGGAGGAGTTACAAGCACCGATCTCCCTGTATAGTGTTTCTGATAGCCGCTTCCCCTCCTCTTCTTCCTATGGCAGTCAGGGAGATTTGTGCTTATAACTCCCCCCACCGCCACATCGATCCCCTCCGTCATATATTCATATCTATATATATATATATATATATATATATATATATATATATATATGCATGTGTATATACATATATATATATATATATATGCCCCTAGCAGTGCCACTGTCACATGACATTAAAAAAAGTATCAGTAATTGGTATTGGCGAGTACTTGAAAAAAGTATCGGTACTTGGACTCGGTCTTAAAAAAAGTGGTATCGGTGCAACCCCAGTACTAACATTGAGTGAACATGGAAAAAAAACAGGTTGGGTTTACCTAGGACTGAATTAACTAGCATCAAACAGGTGGTGAGGGCAGCTGAAAATAGCAAATTGCTTAAAGCGGCGTTCCAACCAAACATGGTACTTCTGCTTTTCGCGTTTCCCCCCCCCCCCCCCCCTTCTGGTGCCAGGCTCCACGGTGATCTACGCCGTGTCCGAACCCTTGTCCCCCCCACCCCACTGTCCTCTGGGAGACACACAGGTCCCAGAAGACAGCAGGGACCAGTGAGGACACGCAGCGTGAATCGCGCATGCACAGTAGGGAAACAGGCTGTGAAGCCGCAAGGCTTCACTTCCTGATTCCCTTACCGAAGATGGCGGCGCCTCCACCTGAGAGCTGAGGGACAGATTGGCTTCGGGTGAGGACATTGCGAAAGCCCTGGACAGGTAAGTATTGGTAGCTGCTGACTTTAAAAAAAAAAACATTTCGACGGAACTCCGCTTTGAGTAAACAAGTTGTAGTGGCTCTGAACCACCACTAGATATCAGCATACTACAGAACAGTAATAACCTTATACTGTTCAATATAATACAGAACAAAATACATGTAAGTGGTAAAGAACAACTCTTATAGCTTCTGCTTACTTTACCCAGCCAGTACATATACTGCAGCAGGTTGGTACCTGCAGACAAAAACACGTACATGTACGTGATTTTGCCTACTCGAGCTAAGGGGGCACACAGCGGATCCCAGTGCTTCGGGCCTGGTGATCATGTGTTCTCTATGCGATCACATGATCATTCATGAATTCATTCATTACAGCTGCGTTGCCTATGCTGTGATTGGCCTACAGCTATCACATGGTACCTGGGTCAATCACAGCACCCTGTACGTTGTGATTAGCGGTAGCCAGTCATAAATCATTAATGATTACAGCTGTCATGAATGGTTATTAACCCAATGGTTGAAAACTTTGCCGTTAGAACGATCTTCATTGTAACAACAAACGAAATGTAAAAAAAAAATAATAATCCCTGTTCACCCCCCAGAGTAGTACAGTGTTACTATGGTGACATTGAACTACTCTGATGAAAGTATTTAAAAAAAAAAAAATCCTAAAAAAAAAAGTTAAAACATAAGAAAAGTTAAAAAAATTTAATATTTTTTTTAACCACTTACCCACTGGGCACTTAAACCCCCTTCCTAATCAGACCAATTTTCAGTTTTCGGTGCTCTAACATTTTGAATGACAATTACTCAGTCATGCAACACTGTACCTGTATAAAATTTTTGTCCTTCACACAAATAGAGCTTTCTTTGGTGGTATTTAATCACCACTGGCTTTTAATTTTTTTTCGCTATAAAAGAAAAAAGACCGAAAATGATGTAAAAAAATAATAATTTTTGTTTGTTTCTGTTATAAAATTTAGCAAATTAGTAATTTTTCTTCATAAATTTTGCCCGAAATTTATACTGCTAAATATCTTTGGTAAAAATAACCCAAATCGGGGGAAGATTATTATATATTATTTGATCTTTGTGAAAGTTTTAGGCTCCATGCACACTGAAGCTCAAAAAAGCTTTTTCTGGATGCCAGATTGCTGGCAGAAAACGCTGGTTGAAAAACGTGCTTTTAATAGCGTTTTGTACTAGCGTTTATTAGCGTTAGCGTTTATGGGCGTTTTCAATAAAAATAAACAGGGGACACTCCAAAAATCCCACAGTGCATTGCAAACTCCCACAATGCATTGAAAAAATAGAATGCCGAACACTAATTAACGCGTGTTCATGAGTGTTTATAAGCGTTTATGGCCGTTTGACGTTTTTTGGCGGTGAAAAACGGCACTTTGAACGCGAATTTCTGGCGTTCAGAAAAAAGCCTATAAACTCCACTGCCCATTAAAGCTAAAAAACGTCCATGTGTGCATGGACACATAGGCTAACATAGAGTGGAGTTTATGGGCTTTTAAAAAAAACGCCCAAACTCCAATAAACTGCAGTTTATGAGCTCCAGTGTGCATGGAGCCTTAGAGTCCACAAGCTATGGTGCCAATCTCTGAAAATTGATCACACCTGATGTACTGATGGCCTATCTCAATTCTTGAGACCCTAACATGCCAGAAAAGTACAAATACCCCCAAATGACATATTTTTGGAAAGTAGACATTCCAAGGTATTTAGCAAGAGGCATGGGTTTTTTTGAAATTTTGTTTCTTTTTTCCCACAATTCTTGAAATAATCAAGATTTTTTTTATTTTTTTCACAAAATTGTTATATTAGCAGGTTATTTCTCACACACAGCATATGCATAGCACAAATTACACCCCAAAACACATTCTGCTACTCCTCCTGAGTATGGCGATACCACATGTGTGAGACTTGTGCACAGCGTGGCCACATACAGAGGCCCAACATGCAGGGAGTGCCAACAGGCGTTCTTGGAGCATATATTACACATATCATTTCTTGACTACCTCTTACACTTTTAAAGGCCCTGGAGCACCAGGACAATGGAAACGTCCCAATAATTACCCCATTTTGGAAAGAAAACAACCCAATGTATATTCTATGAGGCATAATGAGTCTTTTGAACATGTCATATTTTTCTACAAGTTTTTGGAAAATGAAAACGCATTTTTTTTTTTAATACAAAGTTGTCCATTTATACAATATTTCTAACACATAGCATGTACATACCAAAAATTACACTCCAAAATAGATTCTCCTACTCCTCCTGAGTATGGCGATACCACATGTGAGAGACTTTTACACAGCCTGGCCACACAGGTCCAACACGCAGGGAGCATCATCAGGAGTTCTAGGGGCATAAATGTCAAATCTAATTTGACTACCTATTACACTTTTTTGGGGCACTCTAGTGGCATGGATGTGGCATGGATGAGAACTGATATGGCATGGATGAGCATGAATGGGGATGGATGAGCATGAATGAGTATGGCTAAGTACAGCCGGGTATGGTTGGGTATGCTGGGTGCGGTTGGGTATGCCTGGGTACGGCTGAGTACGCTTGGGTATGACTGGGTACGGCTGAGTACAGTTGAGTACAGCTGGGTATGCTGGGTATGGCTGGGTACAGCTGAGTATGGATGGGTACGGCCGGGTATGCTGGGTACGGCTGAGTATGGCTGGATACGGCTGAGTAAGGCTGGGTATGGCTGGGTACGGCGGAGTACGGCTGGGTACAGATAGGTATGGATGGGTACGGCTGGGTACAGCTGAGTACCACTGGGTATGCTGAGTGCAGCTGAGTACGGCTGGGTATGGCTGGGTATGGATGGATATGGCTGAGCATGGATGTATGGTTGAGTATGGATGGACGGATGAATATTGCTGAGTATGGATGGATGAATGAGTATTGATGAGCATGGATGGCTGAGTGTTGAGGAGGATGGATGGCTGAGCTTGGGTGGATGGCTGAGCATGGATGGCTGAGCATGGATGAGGATAGATAGCTGAGCATGGTTGGATGAATGGCTGAGTATTGAGGAGGATGGATGGCTAAGTATTGATGAGGATGTATGACTGAGCATGGATAGCTGACTATTAATGAGGATGGATGGCTGAACATGGATGGATGGATGGATGGCTGGCTGGCTGAGGCTGGAATTGTCAGATATCAGCATCTGATCTCTCCCCTCTCCTCTCACATTGTACCGATCGATACAGAGAGAGGAGAGAGGAACCGGACGTGACGCTGGTTTGTTTACAAGTGATCGCTCCATCATTTGACAGAGCGATCACGTGATAAATGGCCGCTGTCAGCGCCCATTTACCATGATCCCTGAATCCACGGATATTCCCAGGTGCGCGCCCCATCAATGTACGCCCTCCCAGAGTTATCGAGCCACGCTGTAGCCGTCATTCGGCTATAGTGCGGATGGCAAGTAGTTAAACTACTAAATAGTACTACTAGACTACTTAAATACTATCACCAGTCAGCATTCCATCACATCAGTCATATGATAAGGATGTACTGTACTGGTGACAGTATGTACAAAACAAATTGTAAAAAAAAAAAAAAAAAAACATTTTAGTAAATGTCTTCATTTTTCAAAAAATTTGGACACAAAAATTACAACTTCAAAAAACTCACCATGCCTCTTACTAAATACCTTGGACTGTTTACTTTTCAAAAAAGGGGTCATTTGGGGGTATTTGTACTGTCCTGACATTTTGGGGCCTCGAGAAATGAGATTGGCCATCAATACATCAGGACTGATCGCTTTTCAAATATATAGCCCATAGTTTGTAGACACTATAACCAGTGACGGCTGGTGGTATATTTTATAGGTGGGGGCAAACAATCCACCTGCCTCAAAACCCCCCCACCCCCCGGTCGGTCAAGTCACGGGCACCCCCCCAGTTGGTCGGTCACCAGCCCGCACCTACCCCATCTAGGTTGTAGGCAGCACTTCCTCCGGGTGGCGGTTTCACCCTATGTCTCCTCCTCCTGGTGCTTCATGGCGGCTTCCCATGCATCTCCTCCCTCCTCGCCGGGCAATAGGATCGCTTCTCCTCTCCACCAATTGGGTGACATGTCTCAGGACCCGCTTCCTGATTGTTGGGGAGGAGAATCGGGAAGACAATAGTGAATTTTAATTCGCTATTGTCACACACCTGGATGGGCTCGGGGCGCAGTGCTCTGTGCCCCGAGCCCACCCTCTTTTTAAGCCTATTAGAGCCTCTGACTCTAATCACATGCTTCTAAAAAAGAAACCCCCCCCCCCCATTGGAATCCATGTGTCCGGCACCCCACATGTAGATTAGGGGCCAGACGCATGGAGTAGGGGGGTGGCGCCCCTTGTTGCCACTGACTATAAAACTACACAAAAAACAATTAATATACACTTATTAGGATTTTTTTTTATCAAAGACATGTAGCAGAATACATTTGGGCCTAAATTTATGATAACAATTTTATTGGAAATGTTTTAGAACAAAATTTTGCAAAATTTTCGTTATTTTTCCTTTATATCACAAAAAAATAAAAAAACAAGTGGTGATCAATTGGAGGAAGGAGCACAGCGATGACCTCATAAGTGAACCCACTACTCCTTTACTATCGAATTAGAGACTTGAATAAGCAGCATTTAAAATAGAAATGAAAGACAAAACATTTTTGTTTAGATATAGAAAAATATATAATAATAATATATAAATACCTTTTCCCCCTTTTTTTTTTTATAAGTAATCACATTCCTTCTGTTCCCAGCTGCAAAAGAGCTGGGGGATGGAGAAACAGCAGCACGCTGAGTTTCCCAGTGAATGGCTGTGCAGCATGGGGTGTTAGGACAAGTCTGATCTTAAGAGGAGAGTACACTGATCTCCCAGCATAGATAGAGAACTGACCACACTGTGCTCTCCTGCTTAGTGTGGTCAGTTTTTTTTAGACAGGAAAGCAGAGCGACTGGCAGGAACACACAAAGGAAGCAATACAAAGAATACAGGGTAATTCCTCATACAAGTGCAGTACATGGTAGAGCAGGCACATATCAGAAATATGAAATGCTGGGGTAACAATGAATTAAAGTGATTGCAAAGGCACAAGGTTTTTTTATCTTCGTGCATTCTATGCACGAAGGTAAAAAACTGTCTGTGTACAGCAGCGCCCCCTGCTAATAACATGAGACCCTTGCCTCTCCGGGGTCTCACACTCTTGATTGACTTTTGGAGGCAGCAGGAGCCATTGGCTCCTGCTGCTGTCAATCACAGCCAGTGAGCCAATCATTAGACGGGGGCGGGCCAAGCCGCAGCTCCGTGGGAATGGACACACAGAGTCGTGGCTCGGGAGCACGCCTGCTTAGGTGCCTCCAGATCAAGCTGCTTGCTCTGGAGGCACCCGGCAGGGGGGCAGGAGCCAGGAGCGCCAACATGGGACCCAAGAAAAGCAGGATCTGGTCTGCTCTGTGCAAAACCACTGTATGGAGCTGGTAAGTATAACATGTTTGTTATAAAAAAAAAAAAAAAAAGACATTTATATCGCTTTAAGTGCAATCACAGCTTAATGAACCAGTGCCTTACCTTGTGTCTGGTAGGCCATGGAGATACAGGTGGTCTCGTAAGTTGGGCATTTTCTTGCAACCATACGGCAGGATGCGCTGGTTCCAACACATTGTAAACACCTTAGGGGGGCCACTGCAAGAAACAATGACAATAGCAATTAGAACAAATAAATGGTCACAATTATAATTACACTATATTGTCAAATGTATTGGGACACCTGCCTTTACACACACAAGAATTTAATGGCACCCCAGTCTTAGTCCATAGGGTTCAATATTAAGTTGGCCCACCCTTTGTAGCTATAACAGCTTCAACTCTTCTGGGAAGGCTGTCCACCAGGTTTAGGACTGTGTCTATGGGAATGTTTGACCATTCTTCCAGAAGCGCATTTGTTAGGATAGGCACTGATGTTGGATGAGAAGGCCTGGCTCGCAGTCTCTAATTCAACCCAAAGGTGTTCTATTGGGCTGAGGTCAGGACTCTGTGCAGGTCAGTCAAGTTCCTTCACCCCAAACTCACTCATCCTTGTCTTAATGGAACCTTGTCTTAATGGACCTTGCTTTGTGCACTGGTGCGCAGTCATGTTGGAACAGGAAGGGGCCATCCCCAAACTGTTCCCACAAAGTTGGGGGCATGAAATTGTCCAAAATGTCTTGGTATGCTGACGCCATAAGAGTTCCCTTCACCGGAACTAAGGGGCCAAGCCCAACCCCTGAAAAACAACCCCACATCATAATCCCCCCTCCACCAAACTTTACACTTGGCACAATGCAGTCAGGCAAGTACCATTCTCCTGGCAACCGCCAAACCCCAGACACCTCCATCGAATTGCCAGACAGAGAAGAATGTTTCTTCACTCCAGAGAACACTTATCCACTGCTCTAGACTAGAGTTCAGTGGCGGCTTTACACCATTGCATCCGGTGCTTTGCTTAGCACATGGTGATGGAAGGCTTGGATGCAGCTGTTCCCCCATGGAAACCCATTCCATGAAGCTCCCTTCGTACTCTTGTTGTGCTAATCTGAAGGCCACATGAAGTTTGGAGGTCTGTAGCTATTGACTCTGCAGACAGTTGGTGACTCTCACGTACCGTGAGCTTCAGCATGCGCTGACTCAGCTCTATCATTTTTCGTGGCTGAGTTGTTCCCAGTTGCTTCCACTTTGTTATTATACCACTAAGCCCTTGTACACACGGTCAGAGATTCCTATCGGACAGTTTTGTCGGATATTCCGACTGTGTGTGGTCTCCATCGGACTGTTTCCGTCGGAGTATCCGACGGACCAATTTTTCCAACTTGCCGATAAAATTTTCCGACAAAATGCTCCGATCGGACATACTCCGATCATGTGTAGCCTACTCCGACGGACAAAGTGCCAAGCATGCCACGCATGCTCAGATCAAATTCCTAGACCAAAGCTATTGGCTACTAGCCTGAACGTAGTCCCGTTGTAACGAAATAACGTCATCACGTTATGTACAATCGGATTTTCCGACAACTTTGTCCGACCGTGTGTATGCAACAGTTTCGGACAAAATCCGTCGGACAAAATCCAATGGATTTGGTTGTCAGAATGTCCGACCGTGTGTACAAGGGCTAACAGTTGACCATGTAATATTTAGAAGCAAGGAAATTTCACGGATGGACTTATTGCACAGGTGGCAACCTATCATGGTACCACGCCTGAATTCACTGAGCTCCTGAAAGGGACCTATTCTTTCACAAAGTTTTGTAGAAGCCGTCTGCGTGCCTAGGTGCTTCCTTTCATACATCTGTGACCATGGAAGTGAGTGGAAAGCCTGAATCCAATGATTTGAAGGCGCGTACCAATACTTTTGGCTATATACTGTACTGTATATCTTTTCCTAACCTGTTCCTAGAAAATTAATCAAATGAATGCAACATTCTGAGGCAAAGAGAAGAATTGCACACACCAGCACAAATGAAACCTGACAGCAGCCAATCAGAATTTAGCTCTAATACTCTCAGTACAAGCAGGAAAAGTGGATGCTGGGAACTGATTGGTTGCAATCGCCAACAGACACTATTTTCTTTTAGCTCAGTTTCAGTATAGAAGGCCCATTGTTTATGGAGATAATAGAGACATAGGAAGATGCTTACATCCTGTTTTATGCTCCGTCTCACTCCAAATCTCCTACACACCTTAAAAATTGTCACCAAGGTTGTCACCTTACACGGTCACAGAGGGGATTAGTGAGGGGATTAGTGTACAAAAATGCATTTCCTCTTGACATTATTCGATTATTCTCTGCAGGTAAATGATGACATGATTTGTATCAATGGATCTATTACACTGGTAATATTACGGTAATAATACGGGGCTCCCACTTTAAAGAGGACCAGTCACAAATCTGTTAATGGAAAAATATGATGAGTGTTACATTTTTACAATAGTGCGGGGTCAATGAAGATCATTATTCAGCCACGGTTTAGACTTGTGCATTTTGAAATGCGATTTCACAGTGTGAATTTGCATGGCAAAAGTGAAATACAATGTATTCCTATTGAGGGCGTTCATATATATGCGGGGGATTCGCACTGCGATTTTAGAAAAAAGTCCTGCGTGAGTCTGGCCCGCAACTGGATTTTCCAAAGAAAGAGATTAGAGAGCTTTGAAACTTGCATGGAAGCCGCATTTCTGAATCACAAGTCCATCCGCAACCCCAGAATCGCAATTCCTTCTCAGCGCTGATGTGTGAACCGGGGTTTATGCGTTTTCTATGCAGATCAGATGCGATCTGAAAAGCATAGGTTCGGATGTCATGTAATAAAGCATTCTTTCCAATGAATGAATCAGAAAAGGGCTGGCAACTCGGATGCTCTTGAATAAAAGTCCTTTATTTGGTTACATGGGTACAGGATACACTGACGCGTTTCGGCTAAGAAGCCTTCATTAAAGCATGCTTTGAGGAAGGCTTCTTAGGCGAAATGCGTCAGTGTAGCTTGTACCCATGTAATCAAATAAAGGACTTTTATTCAAGAGCATCCGAGTCGCCAGTCCATTTCTAAATCAAGTACTGCATTTTGGGGCCTGCAACGTCCTGGCTAGAGAACCAGTCAACAGTTCATAGATCATCATATTGGCAGTGGAGCTGGGGTATCATTTTGCTTCTATTATTTCCAATGAAGGCTGTTCACATATACGCAGTGTGGTTTTGATGCGGTTAAAAAAAGGGTCCTGTGCGAGTTTAGTGCGGTGCGGATTTCAGCTCCATAGACTTCTATGGGACCAGATTGAAATCGCAGTCCAGGGTTCACATCTCTGCAAACTTTTTTTTTTTTGCCTAGATTTTATAAAAAAAAAAAAAAACAGATGTGACCACGCTCCGACCAAATTTGCACTAAATTTTGCAATGGAAAGTGCACATGCTAAGCAAAATTCACGTTGTGATGTAAAAAAAATCACAAGGCTGGAATGGGCTACAACAGGGATATGCAATTAGCGGACCTCCAGCTGTTGCAAAACTACAAGTCCCATCATCCCTCTGCCTCTGGGTGTCATGCTTATGCCCCGTACACACGAGAGGGATTAAGTCTGACAGACCTCCAAAGGAGTTCCGCCGGAGTTCCGACGGAGTTCTGGCGGACTTTTCGACCGAACGGACTTGACCACACACCATCACACCAAACTCCGACGGAGTCGAACGTGATGACGTACGACTGGATTCGACATAGGAAGTTCATAGACAGTAGCCAATAGCTGCCCTAGCGTCGGTTTTAGTCCGTCGGAGTAGCACACACACGAGCGAATTATTCGAAGGGGACCGGGTCCGGCGGAGTTCCGTCGGGAAAATTTGAAGCATGCTTCATTTCTAAAGTCCGTCAGACTTTAGCGAAGCTAAAGTCTGTTGCAGCCCACACACGATCGGATAGTCTGACGGACTCAGTCCGTCGGAGTTTGGATGTCGAAAAGTCCGCTCGTGTGTACGGGGCATTATGGCTGTCAGAGTCTTGCTATGCCTCATGGGACTTGTAGTTCTGCAACAGCTGGAGGTCCGTTAATTGCATATCCCTGGGCTACAAGATCCTCAGCAAGAAGCTTGCTGAAAAGGAGACAACTGTTGGAGCAATTGTTCACAAATTAAAAAAATACAAATTAACCATCAAACACCCTCAGTCTGGAGCTCCATGCAACATATTGTCTCATGGGGTAAGGATGATCATGAGAAAAGTAAGGGATCAGCCCAGAACTACACAGGAGGAGCTTTTGAATGATCTCAAGGCAGTTGGGACCACAGTCCCCAAACAAACCATTGTTAACACAATACGACGCAATGGACTGAAATCCTGCAGGGCCCGCAAGGTCCCCCTCCTCAAGAAGACCCATGTACAGGCCCGTCTAAAGTTTGCCGATTAACATCTGAATGATTCGGAGAAGGATTTGGAGAAAGTTCTGTGGTCAGATGAGACCAAAATTGAGTTCTTTGGCATTACTGCGACTCGCTTTGTTTGGAGGAAGAAAAATGCTGACTATGACCCTAAGAACATCATCCCTACAGTCAAGCATGGAGGTGGAAACATCATTCTTTGGGGCTGTTTCTCTGCTAAAGGTACCAGCCGACTTTGCCGCATTGAGTGGCCAATGGATGGGGCCATGAATTAAAAATCTTGGATGAGAACCTTCTTCCCTCAGCCAGAACACTGAAGATGGGTTATGGATGGGTCTTCCAGCATGACAATGACCCAAAACATGCCACCAAGGCAACAAAGGAGTGGCTCAAAAAGAAGCATGTTTTCGGGCATGGTCTCCAGACCTTATTCCTATAGAAAATTTATGGAGGGAGCTGAAACTTCGAGTTGCCAATTGACAGCCAATAAATCCTTAGCCCCTGTACACACGGTCGGAGATTTTGCCAACCAAATCCGTCTGATTTTGCCCGTCGGATTTAGTCCGACGGATTGTGTCCGAAACTGATGCATACACACGGTCAGGCCAAGTTGGCGAAAAATCCGATCTTTCAGAACGTGATGACGTAATTTCGTTACGATGGGACTACGTTCAGGCTAGTAGCCAATAGCTTTGATGTAGGAATTTGATCTGAGCATGCGTGGCACTTGGTCCGATGAAAATGCTCTACAGATGATCGGATTAGGTCCGTTCGGCCCAGTTGGTCGGGAAATATTTCCAACATGTTGGAAAAATTGGGTCGGACGGAGATTCGGACGGAATCAGTCCGATGTATACCACAAACAGTCGGATTATCTGACGACATGGTCCGATAAGACGCATTCCGACAGATTATCCGACCGTGTGTACAAGGGCTTAAGGTTATCTACATATTTATTGTACAATATAGAAATAAAACAATATAGGTCTAAATGTATTTTGATGCGGATACATTTTCTTAGGTAAAATCTAGTATTTTTGTTCTACCTGGATATATACTTCCTCTTGTACAGTCAAAGGCGAATCCTGAGCCCAGGGCGGTGAACTCTCAGTAGGTGACACAGAGGAGAGGGCGGTACAAAGGATATTGACTGAGGTTTTACGAAACAATAGGACACATTCTAAAAATGCCCCACTATGTTATTGACCTTCTATAATGTCTACCCAACCCTTCATGCCTCAGATTGTTATCCAGCCTTGTGCTTCTGAATAGGAATTGTTTTCTTAGTAGAGGTTAGACGCGTCACCGGTACAATGCCGCACACTTTGGGAAAATCCAGTACTGCTGGGAGGTCAAAGCTGTTGAAAAAGCCCTAAGCCTTTGTAAATTACAGTCACATGCTGGTGTTCAACAATTCCAGGTGAATATATATCCCTCCCTATATGTATTTCGTAGAAAAAAATTAGATCACTAGAATACCAAGCTAAAATAACTTGTCATTTAAAGGTCTATTTATAAAACATTTGTCGAGTGTAATGCGTCTAGGTTTATTTCCTATGATCGTCAGCTCCATCTAGTGGCAATGACGTGGTATTTTTCCTAAATACCTAAATCAGGAATATACCAAATTATGCTTAGTAGATGGAGCTGATATAGCAAATAAACATATTAGACATATAATGTGGACTTTTCAAGATGGCTTTGTGAAAGATCTGAACTTTTTTTTAGACCCCCTAATGCCGCGTACACATGACCAGACTTCTGTCCGACAGACTTCCGAAGGAGTTCTACCGGAGTTCTGCCGGAGTTTTCGAATGAGCGGACTTGGCCACACACAATCACACTAAACTCCGACGGATTCGAACGTGATGACGTACGACTGGACTCGAATAAGGAAGTTCATAGCCAGTAGCCAATAGCTGCCCTAGCGTCAGTTTTAGTCCGTCGGAATAGCATACACACGAGCAAATTTTTCGGTAGGAACTGGGTCCGGCGGAGTTCCGTCGGAAAAATTTGAAGCATGTTCCATTTTCTAAAGTCTGTCAGACTTTTGCGAATCAAAATTCCGTTGCAGCCCACACACGATCGAAAAGACTTTGGATGTTGAAAAGTCCGCTCGTGTGTACGGGGCTTAAGAGATACTTCTTTAATCACTTGTCTACCAGGGCAATTTTTTTGCACACATGTTAAAATCTGCATTTTTGCTAGACGTTAATGTAAATCTCCTAAGAAGTACAGTAGATATTTTCTTAAAGAAAGAATAAAATGGTAGAAGTTGCAATTCCTTATGTTGCACGATATTTTGCTCAATTATTTATCAAATGTATATTTTCAGGAGGAAGTACACTAAAGGGAATTTTAGTGTACAACACTATTATATCCAATTTTTGGTAAAATATAAAAGATGAGGTTGCATCAAGTAAATAGATACCAAATATGTCAAGTCTTAAAATTGCGTACAATCGCAAAAAAATAAAAATCACTTTTTTAAAGCCTTTACAGGTCATCAGTTTAGCGTTAACCATAAACTATAGGCCTAGGACTATTGCTCTCACTCCGATGTTCATAATGATATCTCACATGTGCCTTTGCAATTGAAGTTGACATACAAAAAGTTTCCATAAAAAAGTTTACATTAAAAAAAAATGTTAATTTTTTAACTTTACTGCTATCACAAGGGAGCTAAAAAGCCCCAACCCCCCCCCCCCCCCCCCCCCCATGCCAAGCATGGCTCTCCAGATGTTCTGGAACTACATGTCCCATGAATCATTGCAGAAGTGACAGTTACAGACATGAAACCCAGAGGCATGATAGGACTTATAGTTCTTCAACAGCTGGAGGACCACATATGCCCACCCCTGCCCTATGTTTTTAGTCCCGTGCTGATTCAGAGGCCAAATCACAATAGGCCTGGGGCGTGAAGGGGGGGTTATTATGAAAATTCAATTTTTTTATTTTTTTTTGGGAGGGAAGGGTGAGGGATGGGGGAGGATGATGTGGAATTGAGGTATAGATTGGAAATATTGTAAGATATAGCTGTTAAAGAAGTTGTAGGTATATAAATGAACTGTAATGTGAAATTTATGGAAAGAAAAGATGGAAAAATAAAGAATTTATAAAAAAAAACAATAGGCCTGAAGATCTGCAGCCAGGAAAGCAGCCAACACATCCACCCAGTCTTTCTCAGGGGGACCTTCTCTTTCAATCCTTTCAAACATTGCCATATAAGCTACAACGTTATCTGTGGCTGTTATCTTTTGCATAGTCAACTGCACAACCTTCCGCAGGTCACACTTTACAGCGGGATCCCCTTTCATCATTTTAGCCTGCTGGGTCAGTGCCTTATGTAAACCCATCTGTTCCATCAGTAAGTGGTTTGTCTCTTGCTGAGCAACAACTGCCTGCGCAATAGCTGCTAATTGTTTGATCAGTTCCTCCATTGCATTATCTGATGCTTTTCCAGCCTCTACAGCCCTGCACCCACCAAACTGCCCGCATCCTCCACCAATTGTCAGGATCTGAGGGGTTAACAGGCAGCTCTGAGACAGTTTAGTCAACTTAAAAGGTATTATTCAACAAAAAGCAACAGGAAACTTACAGGCTTTGTCTTCATAGGCAGTTCAAACAACACAAAAACTCTTTTTAGCAGTATAAGTGCTTTTAACCACGTACAGACCAGAAGATTTGGCTGCTTAATGACCAGGCCATGTTTTGCAATACGGTGCTGCAGCGCTTTAACTGACAATTGCACGCTGTACCCAAACAAAATTAACATCCTTTTTTCCCACAAATAGAGCTTTCTTTTGGTGGCATTTGATCAAATCTGCGTTTTGTTTTTTTCGTTATAAACAAAAAAAAGAGTGACAATTTTGAAAAAATATATTTTTAACTTTTTGCTATAATAAATATCCCAAAAACATTTTTAAAAAACAAATTTATTCCTCAGATTAGGCCAATATATGCTCTTCTACATATTTTTGGTAAAAAGAACCCCGATAAGTGTATATTGATTCGTTTGCACAAAAGTAATAGTGTCTACAAACGATGGGAAAGATTTATGGCATTTTTATCATTTTTTTTTTTTTACAAGTGAGGACAGTGATCTGCGATTTTTAGCGGTATTGCGACATTTCGGTGGACAGATCAGACACTTTTTGCACATTTTTGGGACCATTAACATTTATACAGCCATCAGTGCTATAAAAATGCACTGATTACTGTATAAGTCACTGGTAGGGAAGGGGTTAACACTAGGGGGCGATCAAGGGGTTAAATGTGTTTCCTAGTTAGTGTTTCTAACTATATGGGGATAATACTGACTGGGGGGAGGAGACATATCGTTGTTCCTACTTAGTAGGAACAACGTATATGTCTCCTCTCCCCTTACAGAACAGGGATTTGTGTGCTTACACACACAAATCACACACACAAATCCATGGTCCTGCTCTCGTGCACACGATCGCGAGTGACCGGCGGCGTTCGCGCCCACCAGCTGCGCGCATCGGGTTTCCTGCCATGCAGCGGGCGTGCGCACACCCCTTCAGCGGTGCATGCACACGCCTGCTATCGCCCTTAAAGGTACAGACGTACCCATACGACGATTTCATGGGAACGAACCCCTTTGCTGATGTATATCGGCATGAGTCGGTCAGCAACTGGTTAAATAATGCTCAGTGTCCCAGTCACAGCATATGGCATAGCAAAGTCCCAATTCAGGGCAGCTCACTCAGAAGGTTCAAGACAGAGGCAATAGGCATCCTTCCAGCATCAAGCTCTGATAGCAACACAGCCATTCAACTCAGCCTCTGTGACCAGCTGCCTAATAAGTAGGCCTGAAAGGGAAGCACTTGCCCTGTTTCATTAACCCTCTCCAGGCTGACTCTCTACTATATATATATATATATATATATATATATATATATATATATATATATATATATCAGCAATCGTTGCAGTGTTTCAGTCTGACACACCGCAACTCTGATCTAGGTAAAGAGTTACTGACAGAGACTCTTTACTATGTGATCAGCCTTGTCCAATCACGGCTGATCATGATGTAAACAGGAAGAGCTGTTGATCGTTTTTTCCTCACTCGCGTCTGTCAGACGTGGGTAGAGGAGAGCCGATTGGCTGCTCTCCTGATGGGGGGGGCGGGTCTGTGCGAATTGATTATCAGCGCAGCCTCCCCAAGGATGCCCCCACTGAATTACCAGGGACACCACCAGGGATGCCCACCCCTAGTTACCACCAGGTATGCCAATCAGTGCCCACAATGGATGCCAATCAGTGCCCACATTGGGCATCACTGATTGGAAGGCATTATTGTTTGGCACTGATTGGCATCCATCAGTACCATCCATTAATGTACATCAGTGCCACCTATCAGTGCCCATCCATACCCATCCGTGCCGCCTTTCAGTGCCCATCTGTGCCACCTATGTGTAACCATCAGTGCTGCATATCAATGCCACCTATCAGTGCCCATCAGTGCCGCATATTAGTTCCCATCATCAGAGCCACCTCATTGGTGCCACCTCATCGATGCCCATCAGTGCCGCCTTATCAGTGCCTGTCAGTGCAGCCCCATCAATGCCCATCAGAAGGAGAAAACATACTTATTTACAAAGTTTTGTAACAGAAACAAAAAAAAACATTTTTTTTTCAAAATTTTCAGTTTTATTTTTATTTGCTTAGCAGAAAATAAAAATCCCAAAGGTGATCAAATACCACCAAAAGAAAGCTCTATTTGTGGGAACAAAATGATAAAAGCTGAAAATTAGTCTGGGCAGGAAGGTGTATAAGTGCCCGGTATTGACGTTGTTAATCTGATACAATTCTGTTTTTGTGCCTTACGGCAGATTACTTTGACTTGTGTGTTTCCCACAAGGGAGTGCACCAAAGTATCTAGGGCAAACATCCGTACCTCCTTCCAGGTACATCTACAGATGCGTGAGAACTGCACCACTCAGCACCGAGACTCAACCAATACGTAGGGCTCATCTGAGGATTTTTGTTTCTTATTTTGCATCACTTGTTTGGTCGCCCTTGGACATTTGTGGCTGAATTAAGCAAGAGACTTTAGCTGTGCAGGGAATGCTAAGAGGAGTCACAAGACTCACTGTATTTCAAGTAGCATGAAAACATCCCTCCTTTCTCTTGTTTGCACCCAAAAATGACCTAAGCAAAAAAAAAAAAAAAGAAGCATGCTGCCTTAACCACTTTAATACCGGACACTTTCACCCACCCCCCCCCCCCCCCCCCCAATTGCACGGTCATGCAACATTGTACACATGAATTTTTTTTTATCGTTTTTTTGAAAATAGAGATAGAGTTTTCTTTTGCTGGAAAATAATCATCACTGGGTTTTTATATTTTGCTAAGTAAAAAACTGAAACTTAAAAAGCAATTTAAAAAAGAAGGAAAACAGAGAAAAAAATATGTTTTTATTAGTTTCTGTTATAAAATTTTGCACTAAGGAGGTGACACTGATGGGCCCTGATAAAGTGGCACTGATGGGTACTGATGAACAGCACCGATGAGACGGCACTGATGAGTACTGAGGAGCAGCACTGACGAGGTGGCACTAGTGGGTACTGATGAGCAGCACTAATGGCAACTGATGAGGCGGCACTGATGGTTACTTACGAGGTGGCACTGATGGGCACTGAGGAGGTGGCACTGGTGGACATTGGTGAAGCAGCACTGATGAGACAGCACTGATGGGCACCGAGGGGCTGCATATTGATTATTAGTGTAAACGATGTACTGACAGGCTTGCCGGTTATTGGCTCTCCTTTCCTTCCACAAACACAGCGTGGGAGGAAAGGACTGCTGATAACCAGCAAGTTTTTTTTCATGTGATAAGCTGTGATTGGCCCTTTACTGTGATCTATGGTCAGCTGTGTCTGAAGGACACAGCTGGTCACAGAGCAACGCCAAATGCATGCCCCCAACTCAGCAGCTACAAATACTGTAGCTGCTGACTTTTAATATAAGTACACATACCTGTCCAGTGCTGTTCTCATATAGGCTGGTTCTTCACTGGTCTTCGGGTCATGGCTCCGACATGTTTACTTTGGGAAGCCAGCTTAGACTCTGTGCAGCTTCCCACTGTGCATGCGTGAGCCGTGCCATGCTTTGGGGAATGTGCTTGGTGGGGGGGGGGGCAACGTCTGCTTGGATCACCTGGGGGGGCCTAGGGGGGCAACTTCTGCTTGGATCGCCTGGGGGCAACTTCTGTTTGGATCGCCTGGGGGGGCCTGGGGGGGGGGGGACAACTTCTGCTTGGATCGCCTAGGGGGGCAACTTCTGCTTGGATCGCCTAGGCTATCCGAGCATAAATGGGACTGAATATCTATCAAAACTACCTTCTACCCCTCCTAAAAGTAGTAGAGGAAGGGGCAGAAAAGCAGAGCTTCCATTTTTGGATGAAGTTCAGTTTTAAGGTGGTTTTAAAGGCTCTCCCCTAGCCTTCCCTAATACTTACGCGAGCTTGATCTCCATGCAGAAATGTACACAAGAGCAGTGGCTCTCCCAGCTGTCAACACAGCCAGTGAGGAGGGATGGGGGGGGGGGGGAACGATATGCCTGAGCCATGCTATATGTGTCTATGGACTCGGGAGCGAGCACACACGAGTGCCCCCATTGCAAGCGACTTGATACTCTTGCTACTTTGTGCAGGGCAGGTAAGTATAACATGTTTGTTATTTTTTTTTAAATGTATCTTTAGTAACACTTGAAGTTGGGTATAGTAGCATTATTTTACTTACTTTTTTTTTATTTTTATTTTTTACAATTATTACCATTATTTTATTATTACTCATACAATTGGATGACACAAGAGCCGGAACCGCATGATATATATATATATATATTTTTTTTTTACAAAAAATACATTTGAAAAGAATGCTTGCGGTAGTAAATAAGGCAGACAGAAACCTCAGCCCATTGTATTTGGCATGGAATGTAAGCAGACAGCCGGTTTGGGAGGAGTTTTTGCTGTGTGTCAATAGAAATGTATAATAATGTCAAAGAAGGACAGAAAATGGTCGTTTTCTCTGCACAAAACTATTTCAAGTTTTTAAAACTTTCTAAAAATCCAGTCTTGTACAGTGGTACAGACTTCACTCCTGTACTCAAATGGCTTTCTCTGATTTATCTGCACACTGATGTGCACAACAGAAAAATGTTAGTTTTGTCTCCGATTCATTCATTAAGTTAATAAATTAATTTTGTCATATGTGTTGTGTTAGGCCGCGTACACACGCGGGGACTGTTCGCCCAACTTTGTCCGCTGAACAGTGTTTCGGCGGACAGTCCGCTCGTGTGTGGGCTTTCAGCGGACAGTTTCAGCGGACAGTCTGCTGAACAAAGTTTTTCGGAAATTCCGAAAAACTGTCCGCTGAAACTTGGTTTGAGCGGACAGTCCGCCCGTGTGTAGGCTTGTTCGTCAAACTAAGTCTCGCGCATGCTCAGAAAGAATTTACACGCCGAAGGTTGCATTGCAGTGTATAGGACGTCGTTTTCTAGTCCCGTCGTACGTGCCGTTCACGTCATCGCGCACGGTTTCAGCGGACTGTTCGTTCGTCGTGTGTGGGCAAGTCCGTCCATGCTAATTTTGAGCGGACTGTCCGCTGAAACTGTTTGACGGACAAAGTTGGGCGAACAGTCCCCGCGTGTGTACGCGGCCTTAGAATTATTCATTTTTGGAATTCATTTCGCATTTTCTTTATATTCAAATCGATTTCAAATTTGATTTTTTTACGAAATTCGAATTTCTGAAGATGGCTATATTCATCCAATTTATTCTATTTTTATTATTTTCTATTCTATTCTTTTATTGTCAATTGAATTCTGTTATGTTTTATTCTATTCTTTTGTTTTCTATTATTTTATATTCTATTTTTTTTTACTTTTCTGTTTTCTTTTAGTCTATTCTTTTATATTCTATTCTATTCTATTCTTTTATTTTTGATTCTGTTATTTATCTTATTCTAAAAAAGCAGCCTTTATAAGTGGAAATCATCATCTTATTTCACTTGAATCTTACTGTAGTTGTTGAAAATGTTTCCATTTAGAATTTGAATTTGTTTTCCCAATTCATTTTAAAATTCAAATCCAGATTCAATTTTTTAAATTCAAATTCGGTTAATTCGTTTACTTATAACTAGTTTCGGATTCGTTGAAATTCAATACTATTGTGATCCTAAAATTCGGATACATCCAAATCCCTAAATGAAAAAAAATTGTCAGAATTTTGATTCAAATTGCACATGTCTGGCACACTGTGAGCTTCTGAAGCTGCAGCAAGTCAGCTAGAGCCCGCCTCATTTCCTGGCTGGAGATCATCCTCTACGGATCTGCCCACTACTTTTATTCATTGGATTTGAGTTCCTTCAATCATGGAGGCTCAGCAGTCCATGTGGGCATTACCCGGGGGTGGTCTGCATGCAAAACGCATGCAGGAACCAAATTTATTATAATATTACAATAAGTGTAATAATTTAATAACAATATAATTAATTGTAATTATAAATAGTAATACTAATACTACTACTAATAATAATAATAATAATAATAATAAAAACAACAACAGTAATAATAATAATAATAATAAATATTATTGTTTATAATAATACAGATAATAATATTAACAACTATAATAATAATTATTATTATTTTTCTTTAGAATAATAGTAATGATAATAACAATAATAATAAAAATAATAAACAAAAAGAAGAAGAAGCTACTGGACAGAAACATTGAGATTTAAGCAAGTTTTTTTACTTATATTAATTTCCTTATATATTTTCTATGTTCTTATATTTTGTTGGCTGCCATTAATTTTTTCCTAAGGCTCTATTTTTTAATTTTCTTCTTTTTATTTTTTTTATAATTAGCATATAAGGTGTTTATGTTCTCATATGCAGTCAAGTACCATACCCTTTTTTTTTTTTTTTTTTTTGTATTTTGTCTTGTGTTCGATCCTACCTGCAGGGTTCCCCTGCTTATATTGTCTGCTTTATTATAGTCTTCTATTTTTTTTATTTTATTTTTTTAAACCTAACAAAACATTTTTCAAAACAAACATACTAATAATAAATCCATCTTCTTTGTAAGTATGAGCAAAAAGCTATTTTTTTGTATGTGAAATTAATTTAGAGTAGGAAGAAGTATAGGCAAAGTGTCTTATCTCTTCAAGCCATAACAGACAACACATGGTCAGATAATACGGGTTCTAATATGAAAACAGATGAAAAATTCTTCAGCCGGCGCTGCACATCAATGGACGCGCTTCCACTTGGATGGAGGTGATAATTACATGAATAGCTCCGTTATTATCTAGTAATTGCATGCTAGCTGGTAAAGAACAGACCTGTCATAATGGAGGCAAACATAAAAAGACAAAGCTTTTCTATTCATGTAAAAACAGTAATATTCACTTGAAATAAAGCAGATGTGTTTCTGTGATTACTTAAAGCCGAAGTTTAATCTGCTTATAATTTTCCTGCCCTATCCCCCCCTATCAACATGCCAATGAAATGTTTAAATGAAGCAATAAATCATTACATAACTAATTTTAGACCTCTGTGATGTCATCACTGGGTCTCTGTGCTTTTCTATGCAATACAGGCAGCAGTGCCTTAGATCCCACGCTGTAGATACACTATTTTACCAAAAATATTGGGACGCCTGCCTTTACACGCACAAGAACTTTCATGGCATGCCAGTCTTAGGCCCCTTTCACACTTGTAAAACTTGACTGCATGTCAAGTCGTTCCCCATGATTTCCAATGACTATCATCCATTTTAGTATGACTTCAAGTTGTGCTGACTTCAAAGTAGTCCCTACACCGGAGCTTCCCTAATAAATTACTTTAAAAACCTGTGTACTGTGTTTTATTTTTGACACTTTTTTTACGTGAATGGGTAGGGATACACTTTCACATAGGGTGGCGGGGCCGGGATCTGGGGCCCCCTTGTTAAAGGGAGCTTCCAGATTCCGGTAAGCTCCCCGACCGCAGACTCCGACAACCAATGGCCAGGGTTGTCAGGAAGAGGCCCTTGCCCTCATCAACATGGGGGCATGATGCTTTGGGGCGGGGGGGCGCAGGGTCCCCCCCGCCCCAAAGCACCCACCCCCCCATGTTGAGGGCATGTGGCCTGGTAGGGTTCAGGAGGGAGCGCTCGCTCGTCCCTACCCCCTTTTCTGACCTGCCGGGCTGTATGCTCAGATAAGGGTCTGGTATGGATCTTGGGGAGACTCCACACAGTTTTTTCAGTGTGGGGGTTCCCCTTAAAATCCATGCCAGACTGAAGGGCCTGGTATGCTCTTGGAGGGGGAACCCATGCCACAGTATGACATCAAAACGCTAACATGTTAGCGTTTTGATGTCGCACTGCTGTTTGTGCTCAATAAAGTATTAAGAAGAACCAATCGAGTTGGGGGTATTTGTATTGTCCTTTTAGGGCCTCAAGAAATGAGATAGCTAATCAGTTCATCGGGATTGATCAATTTTCAAATAAACAGTATGTAGCTTATTTGTAGACTACAACCTTCACACAGATTGTGATTGTGCCATGGGAGATGGTCAGAGACCTGGGATATGCTACATCGGATGGTCACAGAATGTAGATATGCTACATTTGAAGGCCAGAGACTAGAGCTATGCCACATATGCTACAGAAGATGGTCAGAGACAGTAGATATCTGAAGGAGATGGTCATAGTCTAGAGTTATGCTCCATATGATGGTCAGAGATTACAGATATGTTAAAGTCCAGAGAATCACAAGAGAGATATACACCACCGCTCAAAGGCAGGTCCTGGGAACTCAGAGATGATTGCTCCAGGTGAAGGGATCCGGGTGCGAGCCACAACATGCAGATAATGTGGATAATGACAGAACTCTGGACGGCCGCACTCCAAAGCTAAAACGATGCTTTATTCAAATAATATTTAGGAACACAGCAAATGACATCACAGCAAAAGATGCTAACACCTGACGCGTTTCGCACTAAGGCTAGTGCTTACTCATAGCTGGTTAACATGGTGGCAGACAACAAATAAATAAAAATAAATAAAAATAAATATATAGAGTGTTTAAATACATTTCTTTGTATTTTTTTATTAATTCACTTTTTTTACACTGTTATTATATATGTGTCCTCCTCGATCCATCCCTCCTGGGATTGTGGCTGGAGGTTTTGCTTTTGTGATTGCAATGCACTGTAGTTCACATTGGACTTACACTGAGAGCTTTCATCGTTTTGTATTAGGATTAAGAGGTTCAGGCGGACAGGCACCAGGTGATGTCTCTTTTGTTTGATTGATTCATCGCCTGGCCCTGCCCGCTGTCATATCGCAACACTCTATATATTTATTTGTTGTCTGCCACCATGTTAACCAGCTATGAGTAAGCACTAGCCTTAGTGCGAAATGCGTCAGCTGTTAGCATCTTTTGCTGTGATGTCATTTGCTGTGTTCCTAAATATTATTTGAATAAAGCATTGTTTTAGCTTTGGAGTTCGGCCGTCCAGAGTTCTGTCATTACAGATATGCTACATGAGATCTAAAGCCAAAGGATTGGGAGGAGAGACTCCCTCCCATACATTAGCCAGGATTTTTAAGGATATGAGGTTGTCACTGAGGTGAGCACAGACACACAAATTAATTTAAAATATAATTTTATCATATAATAAAACAATATTTTAAATGAATTTGTGTATCTGTGCTCACCTCATTGACAACCTCATATCCTTAAAAATCCTACCTACTGTATGGGAAGGAGTCTCTCCTCCCAATCCTTTGAGATAACTAGATATATTAGGATGTGGATATTATTGTCCCTGGAACTGGTTAGACTGTAGATAGTCTACATTTGACAGTCAGATATTACAGATATGCTACATTTGATGGTCAGAGACTATAGATATGCTACCATTGATGGTCAGAGACTGTAGATATCCTACATTAGATACCAAGAAACTACAGATATGCTACATTTGATGGACAGAGACTACAGATATGCTACATTTGATATTCAAAGACTGTAGATATCCTACATTTGATGGTCAGAGACTATAGATATCCTACATTTGATGGTCAGAGACTATAGATATCCTACATTTGATGGTCAGAGACTATAGATATCCTACATTTGATGGTCAGAGACTATAGATATCCTACATTTAATGGTCAGAGACTGTAGATATCCTACATTTGATGGTCAGAGACTATAGATGTCCTACATTTAATGGTCAGAGACTGTAGATATGCTACATTTGATAGTCAAAGACTGTAGATATCCTACATTAGATACCAAGAAACTACAGATATGCTACATTTGATGGACAGAGACTATAGATACCCTACATTTGATGGTCAGAGACTATAGATATCCTACATTTGATGGTCAGAGACTATAGATATCCTACATTTGATGGTCAGAGACTATAGATATCCTACATTTAATGGTCAGAGACTGTAGATATCCTACATTTGATGATCAGAGACTATAGATATCCTACATTTGATGGTCAGAGACTACAGATATGCTACATTTGATGATCAGAGACTATAGATATCCTACATTTGATGGTCAGAGACTATAGATGTCCTACATTTAATGGTCAGAGACTGTAGATATCCTACATTTAATGGTCAGAGACTATAGATATGCTACATTTGATAGTCAAAGACTGTAGATATCCTACATTTGATGCCAAGAGACTACAGATATACTACATTGGATGGTCAGAGAAGGTAGAGATGCTACATTTGATGGCCAGAGCCTGTAAATAGGATACAGAAGATAGTCAGAGACTGCAGTTGTGCTCCAATTGTGTTGCCTACAGCCCACTTAAAAATGACATGTGCCCAGGGCCGGTGCTACCACCTACCACTAGGCAAACTAGGCAGCCGCCTAGGGCGCACTGCTGCCTAGGGGCGCCCGACCACTGGTTTCCCTCCACGTCTGCAGGCTGCAGCTTGTAACTAACTCAGGCAGCTGCCTCATCTGACCGGTAGTGCAATTAGAGGTGCAGTGCAGCACTGGAGCCAGCGCTAGAGGAAGCAGAGCTGATGCTTCTGGTATAGCGCCACCTCCTGTCACATGAGCATGGCAAAGGGGGTGTAGGGGTTGAGCCAATGGGGGGGGGGGGGGGGCGTAAAAATTAGGTTTTGCCTAGGGTGTCAAAAATCCTTGCACCAGCCCTGCATGTGCCACATTTGATATTTATCTCAGCAAGATCCATTATAAAAGATGAAAGATAAAAAAAAAACATATGCAGCAAAAAAGGTTTGGACAGCACAGAAAAATATAAGTGTGAAAACAATAACCAAACCAAGTAGTTACTAGCATCCAGTTTAAATAATCCAGTTTAAATAATGTTTTTTTCCTTTTACTGGCTTCAATAAGCACTAAAACACATACTTCATTCTTCAAGGGCCCACGGTGACAAAGGGCCACATACGGCCCGAGCCCCAGGTTGGGCATCTAACCCTTTGTAGAGGCCCATGTTTTAGGGGTTTGGAGGGAGAGGGAGTATTTTTGGTATTTGTGCTTGTCTTGTTCAGTAATGAGTTGCATAGCAGATAAAATGACTCCTGTATGGTTATACAGGCAGAAAGTACGGGTGACAATTCTGGGCCCCCGCTTTATTTCCATGGAAGTACACCATAATGTGGCTGGCACGCTATAATCAAGCTGAATTTTTGAGTTCTCAGAAATGCAATTTGCAGATGACGTCTCTTCACCTAAAGCTAGGAAATTCTAGACAGTTGTGTAACGGCATGCCTTTACGTCAAATATGTTTAAAGGAACACTCCGGCTACATGCTATTATTAAATCTCACTTTGGGGAAGGTTTACCAAAACTGGAGCACTCAGAATCTGGTGGAGCTGTGCATGGTAACCAATCAGCTTGTTCAGTTAGGCTTTGACAATAAAACCTGGAAGCTGATTGGCTCACTATGCAGAAAAGACAAGATCAGAATGACAGTAACATGAACTGCAATTTTAAAGTCAGGAATGGCAGTTCCCATATTTCTGTCCTAATATTAAACACTTAGTGGACTTGTGAATTTTACACGCCATTAAGACCGGTACAGATGGTGGATCTGAGAATTAGTGGCTGTTTAACCGCTTGCCGACCAGCCGCCGTTATTATACTACAATGTAGACAGAGAAAGAATTACTCCTGCGCTTGTGAAGCCCTTGTTGGTATAGAGTGGTAATACTTATAAAAGAAGAAAAATAGGAATCCTGCTATCTAAACTGGTCAGGGGTGGTCCAAAGAAGGCCAAGTGGAAGAAAAGGGGTGGAAGGCGCATGATCAAACGCTTGGATCAAGATAATAAAATGTATTCATATACAAAATAGATAGATGCATACAGACTTTTCTCCTTTTTCAAGGCTCTGATGAAGAGGGAATCCCTCGAAACGCGTCAGACCACCTTTGAGTACTTGCCCTTGCATGGGCATGTTCAACTTTTAAACTTTTGATTTCTAATGTGTATATGTTGTAACCCAGCTTTTATGAATACGTAGTTATTATACTGCAGCAGGTTGGCACGGCTGCATGAAACAGCGTGTCCTAGTGATCAGGAACAGTGATCTCTCTCCTCCGCCAGTCAGTACACTCTCCCTCACAGTTAGAAACACTTCCCTAGGGAACATTTAACCCCTTGATCGCCCCCTGGTGTTAATCCTTTCCCTGCCAGTGACATTTATACAGTAATCAGTGGCTATTTTAAGCTCTGATCGGTATAAATGTCAATGGTCCCAAAAATGTGTCAAAAGTGTCCGATCTGTTGCAGTCACACTAAAAATTGCAGATCACCGCTCTTACTAGTAAAAAATAAATAAATACTAAAAGTGCCATAAATCTATCTCCTATTTTGTAGGCGCTATAACTTTTGCGCAAACCAATCAATATACGCAATTTCTTTTTACCAAAAATATGTAGAATAATACATATTGGCCTAAACTGATGAAGAAATTTGTTTTTTATTCTTGTTTTTTTTTGAGGGGGATATTTATTATGCAAAAAGTTAAAAATATTAGTTTTTTTTCAAAAAGCTCTATTTGTGGGGGAAAAAAAGGACATACATTTTGTATGGTACAGCAGCGCATGACCGTGCAATTGTCAGTTAAAGCGATGCAGTGCCATATCGCAAAAAAAAAAAAAAAAATGGCCTGGTCATTAAGGGGGCAAATCCTTCCCCTCCTTAAAGCGGAGTTCCGCCCAAAGGTGGAAATTCCACTCATCTGATACCTCTCCCCCTCTGGTGCCACATTTGGCAACTTTCAACTTTCGGGGGGGGGGGGGGGGATACCTGTCTTTCACAGGTATCTTGTTCCCACTTATGGGAGCCTGCGCCGTGGCCCTTGACATCACCGCTCAGCTCCATCCTCCTTCCCCCGCCACCGGGCCAATAGGAGAGAGAAGCAGAAACCTCGCACATACACAGTAGGGTTCCCGAGACGCGATTGCATGACAGTTGTTTCTGATGTAAATAATTATATATAATTCTGTGATATTATTTTATTTGTTGATTGTTGTGTGTTTTTTTGATAGAAGGCAGCGAACGACCAGGCTCCCCTGAGGAAGCCCGTTTTAGGGGCGAAACATGTTGGGAAGTCCATCATATATTGCTGTGTTGTTTTAGCTGTAAAATTATTTGCACTAGCCATAATCTGTATCTCTCCTTCTTTTCATTTGTTTTTCGTAATAAATTAACTTTTATCTTGTGTCTTAAAATAAAGGAATATTTTATATATTTGATATCTTTTTCAATTTATTTGCACTTATAAAGTCCCAGTTCCCAGGCTTCCTTACCTAATTCTGGGATCTGGTGCTAAAAACTATTTGGTATGCTCATGGTCATAATAATCTGTAAGGTTCCCGACATGAAGCCGTAAGGCTACACTGCCGGGTTCCCTTACCCGCAATAGTGGCGGCAGCACCCGGCAGCTGATGGAAACATCAGCTGCGGGTGCCAACATCTCTGGACACCAGAACAGGTAAGTGTCCTATTATTAAACATCAGCAGCTGCAGACAGTATGTGCTGCTGCTGGCTTTTAATTTTTGAAGCGGTGGGCGGACCTCTGCTTTAAGTGGTTAAACCAATTAACAGAAATATAATTTGTGTTCTCTATGGAGTGACTGCAGCAGAGGTCATATTGCATTTTCTACATTAAATCATGAACGACATATTTCCAGGTGCATTCATCATGTTATCGCTAGAATAAATGATTTAGAGATGGCGATTAAAGACTCAGACAGAGGGCCCTAAATGGTTTTGCTATGGGGACCTATCACACATAGTTATGGCGACTCTGCATATAGTGCATAGCCCAAAGATAGAGATAAGTTGAATGTCAAATTTTAGGCAAAATTGAGGCATTAAAAGAATGGTACATGACTAGTACAAGACTGGGACAAGATTGGAACAAGACTAGAACAAGAATAGTAGAAAATCCGGAACAAGACTGGCACCTGACTGGTACAAGACTGGTGAAAAATTGGAACAAGACTGGCACATGACTGGTATAAGAATGGTACAAGACTAGTGCAAGATTTGTATATGACTGGTAAAAAAAGTGGAAAATGACTGGTACAAGAATGGTACATGACGGATACAAGACTGGAACAAGACTGGCATATGACTGGTATATGACTGGTACAAGACTGGTGCAAAATTAGAACAAGACTGGTACATGACTGGTACAAGACTGTAACAAGATTAGTACAAAATTGGAACAAGACTGACACATGATCGGTACAAGAATGGTACATGACTGATGTAAGACTGAAACAAGACTGGTACATGACTGGTAGAAAACTGAAACAAGCCTAGTGCAAGACTGACACATGACTAGTACAAGACTAGAACAAGACTGGTACAAAATTAGAACAAGACTGGAACATGTCTAGTACAAAAAGGGTACATGACTGGAATAAGACTGGTATATGACTGGTACAAGATTGAAAAACAACTGGAACAGGAATAGTACAAAGCTGGTACACGACTGGTACAAGACTGGAGAAAGACTGGTACATGGCTGGTACAAAACTGTAACAAGACTGGCACGTGACTGGTACAAGAAGATTGGAACATGACTAGAACAAGACTGGTACATGACTGGTACAAGACTGAAACAAGACTGGTACAAGACTGGTATATGATTGGTACAAGATTGGTGTTTGACTGGTACAAGACTGTTGCAAAATTGGAACAAGACTGGCATATGACTGGTACAAGAAAGGCACACGACTGATGCAAGCCTGGAACAAGAATGGTGCAAAAATGGAACAAGGCTGGCACATGACTGGCTCATGACTGGCACAAGACTAGTGTAAGGCTGGTACATGACTAGTAAAAAATTGGAAAATGACTGGTACAAGACTGGAACAAGACTGGTACATGACTTGTACATGACTAGCGCAAGACCAGTGCAAGGCTGGTACATGACTAGTAAAAAAAATTGAAAATGACTAGAACAAGAAGACTGGAACAAGACTCGTGCAAGGCTGGTACATGACTAGTAAAAAATTGGAAAATGACTGGTAAAGGAATGGTACATTTGTCATAAACAGGTGTGACCAGAACCGTGTGGACTGCAACAGAGGGAACCAAACGCATGTAAAGTGAAATAATGTTGTTTATTAAGATAAGTGAATATACATATAAAAAAAAATTGAATACCAAACAGTGTACAACAATCCAACAACCAAACAGTGACCCACAAATAACAACAGACAAAACAGGTATGTACAATAGATGGGGATTCTGGAATACCAGAATCGTAAACATAGCCATGCCAGGGTCAGAAACGGGAGATCAGCAGACAGGGGCAAGGAGCAAGACAGGACA
Organism: Lithobates pipiens; assembly: GCF_037356315.1. Classification (NCBI taxonomy): domain Eukaryota; kingdom Metazoa; phylum Chordata; class Amphibia; order Anura; family Ranidae; genus Lithobates; species Lithobates pipiens. Next base: position 29,348,558 of record NW_027507788.1, on the reverse strand, counting down.
GGGAAAAGGTGGAAGGGATCAGGCTGCAGGGCAAGGGTACAGGAAATACATGAAATCAGGATCACAGAATGAACAGGAACAGGAACAGGTTCAGGTTCTCAGGATACAGGTCGGGGCTCAAGGACAGACTGGAGTAAGACTGGTACATGGCTGGTGCAAGACTGGAACAAGACTAGTGCAAAATTGGAACAAGACATGTACATGATTGGTACAAGAATGGTACATGACTGGTAGAAAACTGAAACAAGACTAGTGCAAGACTGACACGTGACTAGTACAAGAATGGTACATGATTGGTACAAAGAATGGTAAATGATTAGTACAAGACTGGAACATAACTAGTACAAGACTGGTACATGACAGGTACAAGACTAGAACATGACTGGTACAAAATTAGAACAAGAATGGAACATGACTAGTAAAATAATGGTACATGACTGGTACAAGACTGAAACAAGACTGGTAAATGACTGGTACAAAATTGAAAAACTACTGGAACAAGACTAGTACAAAGCTGGTACAAGACTGAAACAAGACTGGTACATGACTGGTACAAAACTGTAACAAGACTGGCACATGACTGGTACAAGAAGATTGGAACATGACTGGCACAAGACTAGAAAAAGATTGGTACATCACTGATACAAGACTGGAACAAGACTGATATATGAGTGGTACAAGAAAGGCACACGACTGATACAAGACTGGAATAAGACTGGTACATGACTGGTACAAGACTGGGACAAGACTAGTACAAGACTGGTGCAAAAATGGAACAAGACTGGCACACGACCAGTACAAGAATGGTACGTGACTGATACAAGACTGGAACAAGACTGGTACATGACTGGTACAAGAAGATTGGAACATGACTGGCACAAGACTAGAAAAAGATTGGTACATCACTGATACAAGACTGGAACAAGACTGATATATGAGTGGTACAAGAAAGGCACACGACTGATACAAGACTGGAATAAGACTGGTACATGACTGGTACAAGACTGGGACAAGACTAGTACAAGACTGGTGCAAAAATGGAACAAGACTGGCACACGACCAGTACAAGAATGGTACGTGACTGATACAAGACTGGAACAAGACTGGCACATGACTGGTACAAGAAGATTGGAACATGACTGGCACAAGACTAGAAAAAGATTGGTACATCACTGATACAAGACTGGAACAAGACTGATATATGAGTGGTACAAGAAAGGCACACGACTGATACAAGACTGGAATAAGATTGGTACATGACTGGTACAAGACTGGGACAAGACTAGTACAAGACTGGTGCAAAAATGGAACAAGACTGGCACACGACCAGTACAAGAATGGTACGTGACTGATACAAGACTGGAACAAGACTGGTACATGACTGGCACATGACTGGAGCACGACTAGAATAAGTTTGGTACATGACTGGTACAAAATTGGAACAAAACTGGAACAAGACTGCTACATGACTGGTACAAGATTGGAATAAGACTGCTTCAAGACTGGTGCAATACTGGTACAAGACTGATACTTGTCCTGGTTCATTGAGAGTACTGAAGCCATTGGATGAACATGTAAGCCAGAGTTAATATTTCCAAAAAGGGAGGTGAGGTCTGTTTTTGACTAGACATTTTGGGCACACCAAAATGACAACATCAACTGCTTTAACCAAATGGTGTACACTTGGCTCAATCGAGAATTAGCGGTTACTTACTTTAAACCCTGACACAATAACTTGTTGCATGGAAGCAGTCCATTGAAATGAATGAACTGCCAGTACACAAAATAGACAAAAAAACAGACATGAGCAATTTTTTTCAGATGCAGGATATCTGGGTACCCTGGTCTACTCCAACACTAGAAGACATGCTGTTAGGTTACTTGGCATGCCTAAGATAGCTGCCTCTCCTCCTAGGCACCTCAGGGAGAAAAGCACTATAGAGATATCATACCACTTAAGTTAAATTAAAAATGAAACACACAGTGCATCAAATATCTATTCAGTTAATGTGTTGGGGTGCCATTGACAAAAAATTACAGTGCAAAGTGTTATTGTATGTAACGCATCGTAACATGCTTTGCCGTAACACTCACGCTACTACAACATGTTGCACTGGATGGACCCTTAAGGTGTGCTAAAACCACAAACAATCATATTGGTTGAGTGGCACTTAGTATACCTTGGGGTTCAGGCACATGGGTGTATCTGCAGGTGTATGGACATAAAGCATACAGTACACCTGTTACACTTAAAGATATCTTAAATGCCATTACAGCTTGATGAATCAAGGCCATTGAATGATGTAACTCCTGACCCTAACTGATAACCTAGCACCTAAAACTGAAACATATTGACAGAGTCCATTTATTCCTGACTGCCCGTAGAGCCAAGCAGGCTCTGTCCATGTCCACTCTGTCAGTCACCCACTCTGCTCGGATCATCAGGGGATTGTGAGTAGATCCCCTGCTGATTGGAACTAAAACCACCCCATGCCTCAGATCCCTGTGCCGAGTTCCCAGGTCTACACACCTGCTGTGCCCATTATAGGGCCGTCTTTAAGGCAGGGCAAAAGGGGCAGCTGCCCTGGGCCCTGTCATTGTTGTGGGGCCCAAAGCAGCTGCCTCATACTTGCCAACTATCCTAGTTTAAACTCCCTTGTCCCTTGAAGTTTTAGTCCTGTGCTGTGTCCCGATATCTCAGTGTGAACTGCTGGTACTAATACTGCTCAGCTCTGCCCTATTGTTGTGTACAGATGACTCACCTGCAGACCCTGTGTTTACCTGTAAATAACCGACATTCATATGTAAATAGCGGCGGCATTACTAAGTAAATAGTTGCGTCTGGCAGCATTGATATGTAAATAAAGGCAGCATTCGTATGTATATCATGCCCCCCTGCAGTCAGGAAATTATGTGCTATAATCTCTAGCAACTAATCAGTGAGCCGTAATCTGGTCTGTAACCTCTTAGTAAGCAGTAATGATATGCTGTAACTGCTGGCAACCAATCATAATTTTTGCCTGATCTGATACAGTAAATTGATTTTAAGTCTAGCTGCTATTTATTGTATGTCTCAGAGCAGGTGGAGAGTTAAATTGCATGGGGGGGGGGGGGGGGGCAAGAAATTTTTTACCCAGGGTCCAATCAATATTAAAGATGGCCCTGGCCCATTATGAGGGTTTCTCACCATCCTTACACTGAGTTACAAGATCTGTACACCTGCTGTACCCAATATGAGGGTCTCCCACAATTTTGGCACTGACTTCCCAGGTTTGACACCTGCTGTGCCCATTATGTGTGGTTCCTATCATCCCTCCACTGCGTTCCCAGGTCTGCACAACTGTTATCCAGATTATGAGGAGTTTCCACCATCCCTGTGTGCCAGGTCTCCATGTCTACACACCTGCTGTGCCCATTATGAGGGATTCCCACCATCCTAAAGCTGAGTTTCTGGGACTGAACATCTGTTGTGCCCATTGTGAGGGGTTCTCATCATCCCTGAGCTTAGTTCCTGGGCCTGTGCACCTGCTATGCCCATTATGAAGGGTTCCCACCATTCCAGAGCTGAGTTCCTGGGTTTGCACACCTGTTCTGCTCATTATGGGGGGTTCCCACAATCCCAGAGCTGAGTTCCTGGGTCTGCACACCTGCTGTGCCCATTATAGGGGCTTCCCACAATCCCTATATTGGGTTCCTAGGTCTGCACACCTGCTTTGCCCATTATGAGGGATTCCCACCATCCCAGAGCTGAGTTCCTGCGTCTGCACACCTACTATGCCCATTATGAGGGGTTCTCGACATCCTTGTGTTGGGTTCCTGGGTCTGCACACCCGTTGTGCCCATTATGAAGGTTGCCCACCATCCCAGGGCTGAGTGCCTAGGTCTGCACACCTGTTGTGCCCATTATGATTTCTTACCATCCCTGCATGAAGTTTCTGGGTCTGTACACCTGAGGCGTCCATTATGGGAGGTTCTCACTATCCCTGCACTCAGTTCCTGGGTCTTTCCCCTCGTTGTGCTCATTATGAGGGGTTCACTCTATCCCTGTGCTCATTTCCTAGGTCTGCACACCTGCTGTACCCTTTATGAGGGATTTTTACCATCCCTGTGTTGGGTTTCTAGGTCTGCACACCTGCTGTACCCATTATTAAGCTTTCCCACCACCTCAGAGCTGAGTTCCTTGGTCTGCACACCTGTATTGCCCATTATGATTTTTTACCATCCCTGCATAAAGATACTGGGTCTGTACACCTGAGGTATCCATTATCGGAGGTCCCCACTATCCCTGTGCTGAGCTCCTGGTTCTGTATACCTGGTGTGCCCATAATCAGGTCTGCACAACTGCTGTGCCTATTATTAGGGGTTCCCACAATCCCTGTCCTGAGTTCCTGAGTCTTGACACCCGCTGTACCCATCATGAGGGGTATCCACAATCCCCGTGCTGAGTTCCTGGGTCTGTACACCTGCTGTACCCATTATAAAGGGTTCCCACCATCCCTGTGCTGAGTTACCAGGTCTGCACACCTACTATGCCCATTATCAAAGGTCCCCACCATCTCTTTTGAGGAATGCAACAGGAGGAGGTTGGATACACAAAGTGGAAGACCTAGAACTCCCAGGTGAACAGGAATACATTTGGGGAAGCTGGGAGATCTCACTGTCAAAGGATCCAAGTCATCGACCCTTTAAAATGGGGTCAACTTGTTTAAAAAAATAAATTAAAAAATAAATAAATAAAATGAGGTCAACTATTTTTACACACTAATCTCCAAAAATCAATAACCCCTCAACCAGAATTCAACACTAGATGTAGAATAGACCTCAAACAGCCTCAGCCTCTGTATCAGACAAGCCAAGGCTGAGCAGGGTAGCTCCTTACCTTGTGCAAAGTTGACCCAGAGCAACAGAAGTTTCCAGACAAGGGCCATCGTCACCTTATGTCCAGCCTTGTCCCTTGGATTATCTCCCCCCAGCCAACGTTGGATAGTCTGTAGGGGGGAGCCTCCTATGTTGCTTGTCTCGCAGGTGAATGACGAGTTCTGCACAATCGAGGACATAACTCAGAACTGGTTTGGCGATGAAAACGACACTCCTCGTCTTTTTTTTTTTCTGCAAGTGACCTGTCCCCTCCCCTTTAAAATATGCAGAGAAAATATTCAGATTTACAGTTATACTATGGGCGAGACACCTCCCCAAAGATGAATAAGACACTGTGATATTTGGCTGTTCAGCCCTAAGCCAACAATGAATGGAGCTTAAAATACGACTAAGGAAGAAAGATGAGCTTTGTTGGTGTAGGAACAGCCAATCAGAAACCTCCTTTCATTATTCAGACTACAGCAAACAAAAGGAAGGTGAAAGCTAATTAGATGCTCTAGCTAATTGTACTAATTTCATTAGGCATTGTGTTAACGCACTACAAACTTACCAACATTTCAGTCATGGTCCCAGTAACCCCACCCATAGACCTCCACCATCTGGTCCTGCCTAGACCCACTTTTCTGTCCTACTTAAAGTGGTTATAAACCCTTACAGACCACTTTGACCTACAGGTAAGCCTTAATGAAATATCTCCTATACCTACACGATTTAGGAGATATTTGCAAAAAGACCGGCACCGCTGACTGTGGCGCATGCGGGCGCACTGAGCATGCCGCTGCTAATGGCGATATGCCTTTAGTGGTGGCTCCCGTGCGCATGCAGCGGAGCAGCGATACCCGGAAGAAGATGGACGCTTCGTGCTACAGGCGACAGCGGTGACATCGCTGGCTCCTGTGTCAGGTAAGTGACACATAATGGGCTACTATGCGATGCATAGAAGACAAAGAGGAACCAAGAAATAGTAATAAGATGGCGCAAAGATCAAACACCGTCCAAAAACCTCTATACTAACGGGGGGGGGGAAGTGGGAAAGAGGGGGAAAAAAGAGGGGGGGGGGAAAGAAAATGGGATCAAGGGAAATAAAAATTATATATATATATATATATATATATATATATATATATATATATATATATATATATATATACACACACATGCACATATATATATGTACACATGCAAAAAAATAAAAAAAAATAAAAAAAACACAGATAATGTCCACAAAGTTCCTTAAGTATGGTCCATAAAAGTTCAAACTCTTAACACCAGTGGCAGCAACTGTCTTGAGAGGAGAAGCACAACTCTCTAGGAAATATAATGTAGAAAAGACAAGAAGTGCGCCAAACTAAGTGTAGTATATAAGGTAGATTACATTTAATCTGATAAAATCACACAGCCAATTGGCTACTCACAAAATGACATTGTAGTCAGGCATAAAATGTTAAGGAGGGAGGGTAATCACAGCCACTTCTATCCGGAGGAGCAGAGATGATAAACAGCTGGAACGGCCATTCAAGATGTTCAGCAGCAGAGGCTGCGGTGTAGCAGCCTAGGTTTTGTAGAAAACGCCGCCTCGTGGATGTCCAGATGATGGCAATAGGCAGTATCAGTGCCTTCTAACGTCCGGAGAGTCCGAGAACCCGGAACCGGAAGTGCGTTCCAGCGTGGAACGCAAGCTCCGTATACCGGAAGTGGCGTGTCGGCCAATCAGAAGACGCGTTTCACAATATCCATTGTTTCCTCAGTTCTAAAAAGTTTTAGAAAAAAGTTTTAGAACTGAGGAAACAATGGATATTGTGAAACGCGTCTTCTGATTGGCCGACACGCCACTTCCGGTATACGGAGCTTGCGTTCCACGCTGGAACGCACTTCCGGTTCCGGGTTCTCGGACTCTCCGGACCTTAGAAGGCACTGATACTGCCTATTGCCATCATCTGGACATCCACGAGGCAGCGTTTTCTACAAAACCTTGGCTGCTACACCGCAGCCTCTGCTGCTGAACATCTTGAATGGCCGTTCCAGCTGTTTATCATCTCTGCTCCTCCGGATAGAAGTGGCTGTGATTACCCTCCCTCCTTAACATTTTATGCCTGACTACAATGTCCTTTTGTGAGTAGCCAATTGGCTGTGTGATTTTATCAGATTAAATGTAATCTAGGGACAAAGAGGAAGTCAACCCATCAGGGTTGACTTCCTCTTTAAAGTGGAAGTAAACTCCCCTATCGTTTTCAGACAAGGAAGCTGCCATCTTTGCCTCTGTTTAATCTTCAACTGCTATGGTGCTGCACATGTGATTCGTTATGACACCAGCCATTGGATGGTTTGATAGTTTGGCTGAGAGCACAGCCAATGTGCAGTTAGCATTCCCGGCATGCCTTTTTTTTAACTGTTTAAATCCATGGGTTTACTTCCACTTTAAATGTAATATATCTGTGTTGGATTAAACTGCATCAAGTTATTATTGTTTGGTAGTATACTGACATCTAGTGGTGGTTTTTAGCCACTACAACTTGTTTACTCATTTGATTTGGTATTTCCCTCTTTCCCTCCCTCTCCTGTTTAGTGCTAGTAAATTCAGTTCTAGTTAGACCCTCCAAAAGGTGACCATCAGGCCCAATGAGACTGGGTCTAAGTGGATTTCTCTTTGCAGAAAGCGACATTTGAAACTGAACAAAAGCAGACCAAAAACAGGATTTTTACATAGTTACATAGTTGGTAAGGTTGAATAAAGACAATAGTCCATCCAGTTCAACCTGTGTAGGTATGCGTGTGTAGAAAAATAATTTCCCATATCCCTGTATATTGTTTTCGCTAAGAAGCACGTCCAAGTGTCTTTTAAAACTATCCATACTGCCTGCCAACACCACCAATTTTGGAAGAGCGATCTGTATCCTTACCGCCCTGAGGGTGAAAAACCCCCTACGGGATTCCACCTGCAAAAAAAATATTAAAAGCCAGCAGCTATAAATACTACAGCTGCTCACTTTTAATAAATGGACACTCACCTGTCCCAGGGTCCAGTCATGTCTTAGACAGGTATCTGCACCCCCCTCCCCCCTGAAAGGTGCCACATGTGACACTGGAGGGGGGAAGGGCTCTGATGAGCAGAAGTTCCACTTTAGGGTGGAACCCCGCTTTAAGTTTAAACCGCTTCTCTTCCAGTCTCATCGTGTGGCCCCGTGTCCTCTTACACTCCCTGGGACTGAAAACGCTGGGATCCCCATTGAGATATTTGTATATCGCTATCATATCTCCTCTCAGGCGTCTCTTCTCCAAGGAGAATAAACCTAGCGCTTGTGGTCATTACTCATAATTGAGCCCCATTATTAATTTAGTTGCCCTACTCTGGACTCTCTCTAGCTCCAACACATCGTTTCTGAGGATTGATGACCAGAACTGGATGGCATACTCCAGATGCGGCCGAACCAGTTTTATAACCTGGAAGATTAATCATTTTATCTCTGGAGTAGTAGTAGAGTAGTAGTAAATAGAGAGTAGTAAATTCAATTTTAATGCATGGTAATAATCTGCTGCAGTGGTGGAATTACCAGGGTCGCAACAGTCACACTTGCGACGGGGCCCTGGAATTCCACCACTGTCGGGGGGCCCCAGTGGGGTTTCTGGTCACATGGCTCTGAGCTGAGAGCGTCTCTCTCATGTAACAGCACAGAGCCGGCATTGACAGTTCTATCTCCCCCTCTGACCTCTCTCACATAGGATGAGACAGGACACAGTCGATCTGCTCCCCCTTCTCCCCCCTCCCCTCTCCCGTGTGTGCTCCACGGGAAGTCAAGTGCGAAGCTAACAAGCTCACAATTCCAGCGGAGCACACAGGAGAGGGGAGGGGGGAGAAGGGGGAGCAGATCGGCTGTGTCCTGTCTCATCCCATGTGAAAGAGGTTGGAGGGGGAGAGAGAACTATCAATTCTGGCTCTGTGCTGTTCCATGAGAGAGACGCTGTCAGCTCAGAGCCGTGCTGAGAATGCAGACGGCACTGATGAGCTCTGATAGGAGGAACTGATGGGCACTGATAGGAGACATTTATGGGCACTGATAAGCACTGATAGGAGGCATTGATGGGCACTGATAGGAGGCACTAATGTGCACTGATAGGATGCACTAATAGGTGCAATTGATGGGCACTGATAGGTGGCACTGTGGGGCATTGATGAGCACTGATAGGCAGAACTCATAGGCTGCACTGATGGGCACTGATGTACAGTGATAGGCAGAACTCAGGCAGCATTGATGAGCTCTGATAGGTGGCATTGATAAGCACTGATAGGCAGAACTCATAGGCAGCATTGATTAGCACTGATAGGTAGCATTGCTGAGCACTGATAGGCAGAACTCATAGGCAGCATTGGTGATGACTGATAGGTGGCACTGATAGATACTGATAGGTGGCACTTATGAGCACCGATAGGCAGCATTGATGAGCACTAATAGGCGGCATTGATGAGCACTGATAGGTAACACATGTAAGCGGAATTGATGGGCACTGATAGGCAGCACTGATAGGTGGCATTGATGAGCATTGATGGGCACTTATAGGTGGCATTAATGAGCATTGATGGACACTTATAGGTGGCATTGATGAGCACTGATAGGTGGCACTGATGATTGGGCACTGATTGTTGGTGTAAACAATTTACTGACATTCTTTACGGTTAATATCAGTCCTTTCCTCACACAGACAGAGCGTGGGAGGAAAGGGCTGTGGATAACCGGCAAGTCTGTTTACATGCGATCAGCTGATCACATGGTAAAGGACGGCTGTGATTGCGCTGGATGCACATCCCAGGGGACACGCAGGAGGCATGGTTCTGGGAGGGTGTCCATGGATAAACTTATGAGCACAAATGTACACTCCTGGCTGCTACAGGGGCCATGAATGTGTAGAAGAAGATAATTGTCAGGTATCAGGTGAAAGTGATCACCAGCTGTACAGCCACCCCATCGAATTCATGCACTCCTGGTACATTTGCCACCCCTCCCCCTGGGTCCCTGACATGTTTCTGGGGCATGGCAGGTACTGTCAAGTAGAAGGGCTGGAGCTTAACGAAAGGTTCATTTTTTGGTGTCTCCTACCTAGAAAGAACCTGGAATCGACGTGTATGACATTACTTTCAGGTTCAGCTGTTACATTCCCTCACTGCTATGGCTAAAGGAGATGCTAATGGAACATGATCTGCACTCCATTAGCTCCAATGGAGGGTAGGTGACAGATCAGGGGTATGTTAGGGGAGGATAGGTGAGACATCAGGGGTTTAATAGGCCACTGATGTCTCATTAAAGAGAAGCTGTCACAACAACAATATATCATCTAGTGGACTTTAGGTCCCTATGTGAAAAAAAAATAAAGTTTAGTAAAAAGAAGTTATACCCAAGCACTTAAAGTAGAACTAGTAGGCATTTTTCATTTTGAATAGAGTAAGGGAGGGTATAACCCTTGTCAGATTTTTCTTTTTTTGCCATCTGTGTCCAATATCAGAGATTTTACTTCACTTCCTGTCCCACAGCCAAAGAGGAAGTGAGAGGAAAACCCTCCAAATTAAGGAAATTGCTTGGGGTCACCAGAACTAGTGTCCCCATTGGAAGATTTACCCCTATTACTTTTCTGGGGACAGTCCAAAATTTGGGATTTTCTTTTACTTTCACTTTCAATGATAATGTAAACAAGACAAATAGAGAGGGGGGTTACCCAAGGAATTCCCTTAATTTGTAGGGATCTGCAAAGGGGACCCAAAAGTCTAATGCCTCATACACACGAGCGGAATTTCTGTTGAAAAAATCTTGGATCGTTTTTACGATGGAATTCCGCTCAAGCTTGGCTTGCATACAAACGGTCACACAAAAGTTCTCTGAACTTTGGATCGCCAAGAACGCGGTGACGATACAACACTATGACGAGCCAAGAAAATGAAGTTTCGATGCTTCTGAGCATGCGTTAAATTGTTTCCGAGCATGCGTAGGAATTTTGCACATCAAAATTGCTACAGACGATCGGAACTTTTTCAGTCGGAAAAATAGAGAACCTGCTCTCAATCTTTTGCTGGCGGGAAATTCCGCCAGCAATAGCCCAACGGAGCATACACACGGTCGGAAATTTCCGACCAAAAGCTCAAATCTGACTTTTGCTGGCGGAATTTCCGATCGTGTTTATGGGGTATTACAGAGGTTATAAGCCTCTCTTGCTCTATCCAAAAAAAAAAAAGTTTTGTCTAGAGTTCTACTTTAAGACCCCTTTCACACTGGGGCGGTTTTCAGGCACTTTAGCGCTAGAAATAGCCTCTGCAAAGCGCCTGTGACCCGCCTCCCATTGATTCCAGTGTGACTTTTCACACTGGGGCGGTGCGCATGCGGAATGTCCCGAAAAGTCCTGCAAGCAGCAGGTTTGGGGTGGGTTGAAGCTGTATTTAGCGCTCCCAAAACGCCCTGCCTATTGCAATTAATGGGCAGCGCTTTGAAAGTGCCGCAAAACAGGAGTTTTTAACCCTTTATTGGGGGGGTTAAAAGCGCACCACCAGGGGCCGAAAAGCTAGCTAGCGGTAAATCGATTTAGCGTGAACGGACAGGCGGCTCTGTTTTTACTTTGTCTGTAAAGTGTTGCCTATGGAACATTTAAGCCTTAGCATTGCGTGCTCCACAGGCGCACGCATTGCTAAGGCTTGATGTGTTTGGTACTCAGCACAACCTCATCTTTTATAGTGTACCAAAAATTTTTGTCAATTATAAATAGTAAATTATAAAAATTATATATAGTATACATTTTTGTACCAAAAAACTGGGTAATATATTGTGTTTGTGCCCCCCTAAAAGGAACTTTAGTACTGTATATTAATTACTGAAATTTTGCAACTTGATAAACCTTTGCGTCAATGTAGTGTGACATAAAAAGTTGGAATTACCAACCTTGCTGTAGCAAATTGGATCATGCTCTGCTGGGGTTTTTCACCTTCCTCTAGATCAACTGTGGGTATAGAATTGTGTATATGGGATTGTATGATATTATTTTATTTTTTTTTGTGGTTGAACTGGATGGACTTGTGTCTTTATTCAACCTAACTATGCAACTATGTAACTATGTACCACTATTTTATTCTCCAGGGTCTCTGCTTTGAGAAATCTATAATGTTTGGTCATTTTAAGCAATCTTTAGACCTAAAATTATATTTTAAACATGTGTGCAAAACATTGCAAAAACATATTAAAGTCCTTTGCACCCCTTAAAACAAACCTTTTGGAATTTTGTAAATGTATTTTTTATTTGATTGAGGTTATAGGTGGAGCAGTCTTTGACCAAACCCTATCCACGCCTTCCTAAAAAAAATTTTTTAAAAAATGTGTGAATTTAGGAAATTATTTGGTGGTGTGTTGTAGGGTGGATAAAGTTCCCTCCGTAAGTATGTCATCATATAATGATGCTGCAAATGTGGATTCCATTCTCCACCGCACAGAAAATGCCAGTATCTGTAGGTAAATTAATTTTAGGAAAAGGGAAAAAGGTGCAAGTTTACCCACTAGTAAGAGGTCACTTTATTCGACCAAAAATTGAATCATTCATCCTTAATTAAGGTGTTGGCGCCGTAACCAAATAGCATATAGAAAAAGAAAAAACGCAGTTCGATAGACTCGGACTGCAAAAGGGGTTACTTTGGGCACCAAGGAATAGTTCAGAATAAGGTCAATTCATTCAAATATTATATATATAATTATATATATATATATATATATATATATATATATATATATATATAAATAAAAAAAAAAAAAAATATATATATATATATATATATATATATATATATATAATATTTGAATGAATTGACCTTATTCTGAACTATTCCTTGGTGCCCAAAGTAACCCCTTTCGCAGTCCGAGTCTATCGAACTTCGTTTTTTCTGTTTCAGTATCTGTAAGTGTCCACATGTGTGTCTCTGGCATCTGTTCAACAACTGGTGCTTTCAGTTCAGATATTTCAGACAGAAGTCATTGCAGCCCCTTAAAAAAAAAAAAAAAAAAAAAAATATATATATATATATATATATATATATATATATATATATATATATATATATATATCAATCAATGAATGAAATTTGTACAGAAATATTTCTCCCGCAAAACTGGTAATTTTGTGGTAAATAATTTCTTCTGATGAAAGGCAAGTAGAGGAAACCTGTCACTTTACTTAATCTAGGCAACATACAGATTCAAATAAAATTACTTTTTTTTTATATATTACTTACAGTATATTTTGGGGATACATGAACTTAAGAGGTTTCATTTCTCCACCATTTTAATGAAAAGTTTTTTTTTTTTTTTTTTTTGGTGCTTTTCCAGAGTTCAATTGGCTTTCATTGACTCCTAGGAGTTATGGGAGCTGCTTTGAATGATCTTGGAGCTGTTCTTATTCCAAAAAAACAGTCATTAGTAAATCTAAACAATATTATTATTATTTGCAATATTTAAAATAAAAGCAAAAAAAAGAGCCAAAAGTAAAAGTAAAATAAAAAATTTAAAGTTACAGTATACACGCAATAACCAAGTATACACAAAAAAATGAGATACAAGTAGACACCAAATGAAGTAAATGAAACTATTTGAAATATATAAATAAAACAAAAACCCCCTATAAATATTTCTAGAAAATTTTCTCTAAACAGATTAATTTATGAAATTTGTACTGAAATAATTATCCGGCAAAATTGGTAATTTTTTGCGGCAAAATAATTTTCTTTGAATTCACTCCAGTCGTCCTTATTTATATAAAATATATAACATACTGTATATATACAGCGATTATAGAAATATGCGCTGATTACTGTGTTAATTATCAGATTGTAAGCTCTTCTGAGCAAGGCCCTTTTAATCCTCTTGTATTTTATTGTATTATAACTGTCTTGTCTCTTTTTTATATTGTAAAGCGCTGCGTAAACTGTTGGCGCTATATAAATCCTGTATAAGGCTGGATCCACACCTATGCATTTTTAGTGCTTTTTGCATTTTGCAGATTTGCACTACAGAGCATGTTCTATAGGAAACCATGTTAAATGAACTGTAGTGCAAATCTGCAAAATGCAAAAAGCACTAAAACTGCATAGGTGTGAATCCAGTCTAATAATAATAATAATAATAATAATAATAATAATAAATGTCACTGATAGGGAAGGGGTTAACACTAGGGGGCAATTAAGGGGTTAAATATGTGTTCCCTCAGTGTGTTCTAACTGTATGGGGATAGGACCGACTGGGGGAAGAGACATATCGTTGTTCCTTAGTAGGAACAACGATATGTCTCCTCTCCCCTGACAGAACAGGGATTTTTGTGTTTACACACACAAATCTCCGTGCTGACTCTTGTGCATGCGATCGCGCATGGCCTGGCAATGATCGCGCCTGCTGGCCACTCGCATCGGGTCCCTCGCCATGCAGTGCACTCGCAGCTCTTAAATGGGACCCCGTACCCATACAGGGTTTCGCACAGCGGTGCCATTGTGTCGCAGTAAATGTGCGTGAGCCAGTGGGGAACCGGTTAACAGTTGTCACTGTAACGGGAATCTTCCAATGGGGACACCTGTTCTAAGTCATAGGGGGGATTCCTCTCACTTCATTTTGAGTCAATAAAATAAACAATTAAAATACTTGATTTTTCTGTGTTTTACCTGCAATGTTTAAGTCAGTTACAGGTTCTCTTCAAAAAACACAAACATTGTTTTTTCTTTTGGTTATATTGATAGATTGAAACATTTTGAAGCGATTCGGCACTGGAAAGCTGGCCTTAGAACAGTTTAGAAGTCCTTTGCAAAGCAAAGTATGTGACATCAAAGGATATTCTGCCATTTTGTTCCATCTGTGCTCTTTAATCTCAGAGTAAAGGAGCTGAATGGTTTATATCTCCCGACACATGCTTCTTTTCAAAGTGTTTTTTTCTTCTTTTACTTAACGGTGTTTGTAGTTCTAAAAAAGAATGATCTTTAAAGATTCCAAATATATACTCCAACTATTTAAACAGGTTCTTTTTTCGACATTCCACGTACCAAGCTCTCTTTGACTTGTACATCCGCAGAGTGGTTCTCTACCTACATTTTTACAATTCTTCATCCTCAAAATGATTGCAAGTTGTGATTGTTGACACTTTGGTCCAGCCTGGGTGGGGTTGGAAATATTTTGCCCGAAGGGGAAATTGTCCCGTGAATTTTACAAGTAGTTTTTCTAAACTAAAGAAACTAAGGCCCCATACACACTATTCAATTTTCTGCAGATTTTTGTCTTCAAATGTACCAAAACCATGTAGTATGAGGTCAAACCTTAATGCCGCATACACACGTCCGGACTTTCCCGGCAGACTAGGTCCGACGGTCTTCCCGACGGACTTTCGGCAGAGTTTAGACGGACTTTACAAACGAACGGACTTGGCCAGGGGGCGGAGTGACAATTTATGGGGCCCCCCGGGCAATAGGAGATTAGGGGGGTCACAGAGCAATAGGAGATTATGGGCTCCCCAGGCAATCAGAGATTATGGGGCCACACAGTATACACACACAGTATACAATTACACAGTATACACAATATACAAAGATATATATTTATTTTGTATCAAATCTCTTTTTATTAAATTTTATGAAAAAAACATGTTTACAATTATCAAATTATGGTCATTCATTAAAACAAACATTTCTTTCTTCTTTTCTATATCAACAAAGGGATCTCAATTTTGTCTAATAAATTTCTTTATTAACTTTCCAGTTCCCCTTACCTTCTTCATATTCATTCTCACCACATTCATGCAAAAAGAAAAAAAAAAAGAAAAAAAATATATTTATTGTAAACTTTAAAAGTTAAAAATGTTTGAAAGTTTACAATAAAAATATATATTTTGGATATAAAGGAACTGGTTATCCTTATCTTATTATTATTAATTATTAATCTTTACTAATGGAAATGTATGTTTTAAATGACTTCTTTAAAATTTTAGTGAATGGGCCATTTAAGTGAGTGCTTTGGATTTATATGGTCCCATACCAGGGGCAGACTGACAACTCATGGGGTCTCCAGGCAATCAGAGATTATGGGGCCACACAGTATACACAAACACACACACACTCACACAGTATACAATCACACAGTATACACAGACATGTTTCTATTGGCTGAGAAGGTACTGGAGAGGTGGGTCAGCTATAATCTCAGGATTTTTAGACCAAAAGGATATCGGTAAGGGACATTTCAGAGACAGATGTAAAAAAAAAGCACAGATTTTAACATACTGTCCCTGATTTTACTGAGGCTGGCAACCCTAATGGGGCCCCCTAGTGGCCTGGGGCCCTCGGGCACTGCCCGAGTAGCCAAATGGTCAGTCCGCCCCTGGACTTGGCCACACATGAATAAGTCCATTCGAAAGTCCATTCGTTTTGAACGTGATGACTTAAATGGGACTAGTAGCTAGGAACTAGTAAAGGGAATAGCCAGTAGCCAGTAGTCAATAGCTTTGGTCCATCAGACCAGCACACAGACGAACTGTTTTCCTGATTTTAGTCCTTCAGATAGATTTGAAACATGTTCTATTTCTAGGTCCGTCTGATTTTTTTTTTTTCGAAAAAACGATCGGACTAGCCCACACACGATCGGATTGTCCGACAGAATAATCCCTTCGGACCTAGTCTGCCAGAAAGTCCGGGTCGTGTGTACGCAGCATAATGCCCCATACACAAGGTCGGACATTCCGACCACATAATCAGTCTGATTTTTTACAACAGATTTTGGCCAAAACTTGTCTTGCATACACACAGTCACAAAATTCGATCATTCGGAACGAGGTGATGTACAAAACGTATGTAGAGGCCAGTAGCCAATGGCTTTCGTCTCCAAATTTTTTCTGAGCATGCCTGCCACTTTGTGCGTTGGAATTCTCTACACACGATTGGAAAAAGTCTGATCAGATTTTGTTGTGGGAAAATTTTAGATCCAGCTCTCAAACTTCTTCTGTCGGAAATTCCGACAGGAAAAGTCAGATAGAGCCCCCACACAATCGGATTTTCCAACAACAAAATCCTATCGGACTTTTTCCGTCGGAAATTCCGACCGTGTGTATGGGGCATAAGAGTTTCAATGTGTATGCAATCAAGCAGGCCCTTGTACTACATGGTTTTGGTAAATTTGAAAACAAAAATCTACAGAAAATCTAATAGTGTGTATGGGGTCTAAAGCCTCGTAGACATGATCGGATTTTCAACAGACAAAACCTCTGACTTTTGTCCGAAGGGCTTTGGCCAGGAACTTGTCTTGAATACAAACGGCCAACAAACATGAACGTAGTCACGTACTATGTGGTTTTTCAGCTCTTTAGCGCCACCCTTTGGGCATCTTCTGCTAATTTCGTGTTAGTAGAAGTTTGGTGAGTGTTGATTCGCACTTTTCATTCCACGCTTTTCATTTCGCACTTTTCAGTTCGTTTCTGTACGCCGTTCGTCAACCAGACATGTTGCGGAATCGAAGGAGATAACATGTTATTTATTATTGGCCTTGGAGTTATTGCTTTAACCCAAGTAAAGTCCAGGAACAGGAGGAGGATTTCCTGGACCAAAAATTGGTTGCTTTATTGTGACCAATTATGTCATATGCCTTTGCTGCGGGAGCTTCAGGAGAATAATCTGGATGATTTTCATAATTATCTCCGAATGACAGATCCCTGCTTTCACCAACTCTTGGCATTGCTGACCACCCAATATTAAAAAGCAGGACACATGCATGAGGCTTTTATTTAATTTTTGGTTGAATAATGATTTGATTTTGTATATTTTCTATATTTTTGGATGCATAGAATGCACTTTTTAATTAAGTTCTATTGGCAGATAGCGTGTCTAATTTTATTTGTTTTCTTTTTTAATGCACAATAAAAAAAAATTGTTGAGAATAATACTTGGCTGTGTGTTTTATTTCAAATGACAGTTTGGGAGTAGGCAGTTACATTTAAAAAAATACAATGTAAAATTAACACCAACATAGTTGTATCTTCGATCTTAAAAACTACAGGATAATGGTGTTGTGGTAACTTGCACCAAAAAAACAAACAAGCATAATAATATTAT
This sequence comes from Lithobates pipiens, assembly GCF_037356315.1. Lineage (NCBI taxonomy): Eukaryota > Metazoa > Chordata > Amphibia > Anura > Ranidae > Lithobates > Lithobates pipiens. The sequence continues at coordinate 29,330,584 of NW_027507788.1, read as the reverse complement.
TCTTGATATCACTAGAAAATAAAAGCGTTTGAAAATTTGTTTGAAATAACTCCATCAGTATCACCAGCAAAGCAGCTTCATTATTATCCCAATAAAGAAGAAGAGGATTGTGTGCTGCATTTGCTTGTTAGAGCTTACAAATTAGGAGGGGTAAATATAGGTAAATATGATATCTGGGGTCTTTTTGATTTCATATGTAAGAGGTCCTGTCATGCTTTTTTTCTATTTAATAGGAATAAAAGTGACACTTAAAAAAAAAAAAAAGTGTAAAAATAAAATATAAAAGGTAAAATTAATAAGAAAAAAACATTTTTTTTAAATGCGCCCCGTCCAGCCAAGCTCGCGTGCAGAAGCGAACACGTACGTTAGTAGCACCTGCATATGAAAACGGTGTTCAAACCACACATGTGAGGTATCGCCACGATCTGTAAGTCAAAACATGCAAACTGTAGAATTTTTTAAACGTCGCCTATGGAGATTTTTAAGGGTAAAAGTTTGTCGCCATTCCACGAGCGGGAGCAATTTTGAAGTGTGACATGTTGAGTATCAACTTACTTGGCATAACATAAAAAATTGGGCTAATTTTACTGTTGTCTTATTTTTTAATTAAAAAAAAGTGTATTTTTTTCAAAAAAAGTGCGCTTGTAAGACCGCTGCGCAAATACGGTGTGAAAGAAAGTATTGCAATGACCGCCATTTTATTGGAAAAAAAATGTATAATGTTTGGAGGTTCTAAGTAATTTTCTAGCAAAAAAAAATGTTTTTAACTTGTAAACAACACATCTAAAAAAGAGGCTCGGTCCTTAAATTGGGGTGCCCCTAAAAAAAAAAAAAAATTAAAAGTCAGCAGGTACAAATACTGCAGCTGCTGACTTTTAATAATCGGACACTTACCTGTTCAGGGTCCAGCGATGCGGGGGAACGAAGCCCCCCCCCTCGTTCCCCCCTCCGGCATTCTTAGCCCTTGTACACACGGTCGGAGATTCCGACAACCAAATCCATCGGATTTTGTCCGACGGATCTTGTCTGAAACTGTTGCATACACACGGTCGGACAAAGTTGTCGGAAAATCCGATCATTCAGAATGTGATGACGTAATTTCGTTACGACGGGACTACGTTCACGCTAGTAGCCAATAGCTTTGGTGTAGGAATTTGATCTGAGCATGCGTGGCACTTGGTCCGATCAAAATTCTCTACACATGATCGGAGTATGTCCTATCGGACCAGTTTGTCGGAAAATATTTCCAACAAGTTGGAAAATTTGGTCCGACGGATATTCCGACGGAAAAAGTCCGATGCATACCACACACAGTCGGATTATCTGACAAAACGGTCCGATAGGACACATTCCGACGGATTCTCCGACCGTGTGTACAAGTGCTTACTGTGGGCACCCGGCTGTGGCTTCACAAGCGGGGCACCCACTGCACATGCGCGAACAGCGCCGCGTGGCGTGATACGCCGCACAGTCATCTGGGACACATGACAGGTCCCAGATGACTGTGCGCCGCAGAGGGGAAGTGATGTCACCAGCTGCCCTGGTTTGATGTTTGCTCATTTATTTGGTTTGAGGAGGCCTGAAGCTCTTTACATATTGTTATACGAGTAATTAGCCACTCCAGGAAGAGTAGACCGCTAAGATTTGCAAGGAGGGAGAGGGCTGCGATAGAGTATTAACTCTCCTGGACTAGTAAAATTTTCAAAGGCAAGTGCAAAAAAAATTTGTTATAATTTGTTATTATAATTGGAAAGAAAAACACTGAGTAGGCATTTACTTGATTTTTCTGTGCATTTACCAGCAATTTTTTAGGTTGGTGACAGGGTCTCTTTAGGAAACAAGTTCAATCACCTGGTGTACCCAACATATACTTTATAGGAAGCTGGTATGTGACTCCGCTCACCAGACCTATAGCCAAAATATTACATTTTGGGTGGGTCAACCCTTTAAAACAGAACTCAGCTTTTAAACGTTAAAGATTTCTACTATTAAGAAAAAAACAAATAATTAATACCCTTTGCAAAATAATGTTTGAATTCAAAGCTAAATTCGAAGCTAAATTTAACTCAAGAGTATTTATAGACACAAAACATAGTCAAATGTCTGGGAAACGTGGAGGGGAAAAACAGAAGAGTTATCGGTAAGCCAACCCCTCCCGGCACAATCATGAAAGAACTTCTGTCACAAGTTTCTTATTATTTTTAGTTATGACTTGTGTGAGAACCGCGGTGACTCACAGAGAGCTCTGCCTCGGCTAACAAGGCCATAAAGTACCTGGATGTGCCGAAAAATCCTATATTCCTGTACCGAATCACCTCCACACACAAACTACCACCTGAGAAACCTTTATTATTAAATAATCATAAAAAAATGTATTTTTTTATTAAATGAAGTTACAGAAACTGTTGTCAGGATAAACATGTACAGTAATTTATTTAAAAACTTAAAAAAAAGCAGTTTGGTGAATGATATGTGAATCCCCGATTTCCATTCAGTTGCTTGATAGTTAAATTTTTTGAATATACACAATAGGCCCCTTATTAGGAGAAGGTTTGGCCCATATTGGACCTTTATAGACTGGGATAAGCCAATTGATCCAAGTAATTATATTTCTAGCCTTCTTATGGGGGGGGGGGTTATGACAAATGGCCCTCCCCAAACAAGATATTGTGCTAAACCTGTAGGTAAGTAATAGAAACAGAACCTTTGTTAAGTAGAGGAGTGGGCTTTATAATAAAGTGGGCTGTGCCTCCACCCAGTATCTGTGAACAGAGGGGATTCCCTTCCTGGACAATTAACTAGTGATCCTAACAAAGTAATTAGGAGCAGAGGAACTACTGCAACCAGCATATAACCAGGGGCGTTGCTAGGTCTACAAAATATCTGGAGCTAGAGCCCATAGGAGAGAAGTAAAGAAAGTCATACGCTTGGGAGGGCATACACATGTATATAATATAAATGTGTGTGTGTGTTTATATATATAATATCGTTACATATCTGAGTGCAGATCCCCCCTTACACCAGGGTCCCCAGAGAACCTCCCTTCTTACATCAGAGCACCCCTCATTACATCAGGGTTCACAGAGAGCCCCCCTTACATCAGGGTCCCAAGAGTCCTTCTCATTACATCGGGGGCCTCAGAGAGCCATCTCCTTACATCAGGGTCTCCAGAGAGCCCCCCTCCTTACATCATGGTCCCCAGAGAGCCCCCCTCCTTACAACAGAGTCCCCAGAGAGCCCTCCTTACATCAGGGTCTCCAGAGAGCCACTTCCTTACATCAGGGTCCCCAGCAGGGGCGTAACTATAGGGGGTGCAGCAGTTGCAACCGCAACCGGGCCCTGTGATGCAGAGGGCCCATGCAGCCCCCTCTACATATGGCCAGCAGCAGCATAGGCAGCTAGGGGTACCAGTGCACCATGCACATGGGTGGCTGGAGGTGGAGGGTGACTAGCAGAGCTCCATGCTCGACTATCGCACTGGCTGCTCTTTAGTTGTGCATTCCCTGCATGACCTGTGACCTTAGCCAGCTCCTCAGAGTACCCCTCTCCTGTTCCATGCATTGCCACTCAGTCTGATGTCTGTTCTCCCCAGCCAGACAGGGAGAGTCCCCCAATGGGGCACCTAAAAAAAATAAAATAAATAAAAATAAAAAAATACTGATACCAGTGGTGGAACTACGGGGCTCACAAAGGTCATACCTGTGACCACGCCCTGGAGTTCCACCGCCGGACTCGGAGGGAAGGGCCCTGGCTGGGGTTCGGGGGGGCCCTTCATGGTTTCTTGCATCGGGGCCCTGAAGGTTCTAGTTACGCCACTGGTCCCCAGAGAGCCTCCCCTTACATCAAGGTCCCCAGAGAGCCTCCCCTTACATCAGGGTCCCCAGAGAGCCTCCCGCTTACATCAGGATCCCCAGAGAGCCTCCCCCTTACATCAAGGGGGCTGCAGTTCCCGGCCATTACATTGCCCGGCAGATTGGTATAGAAGTGGACATCAGGACAATGATTAAATTGCCGGAACTGCTGAATATAGATTAGAACTTGTGTCTGATAATATGGATAATATGAACTAGTCATGTTCCTCCCTGACCACCAGCTGAGCAGATGGAGTACGGAGACAACCCTAGGTAAGAGACTCGGGGCTATGGGCTCCAGATTCAGGACTATAGCCTGACTAGCCACCCCCTAGCGACGCCACTGCATATAACATTAATCATATGTATATGGATGCACACCAGTATGGAAATAATACAATCTTTATGTAAAAAAAGATTCATAATATTACATACACTCAATGTACAAACTGGTATTATCAGCAAAGGGTGTAGAGTGGTACGTGGGATACCCCAAGGTTCTGCCTTGGGACCACTTCTGTTTAATTTATTCATAAATGACATAGAGGAAGGGATACATAGATTAATCTCAGTTTTTGCGGACCATACAAAATTTAGCAGGGCAATGAATGCACAGCAGGATATAAAAAAATTACAGAAAGACCTGTACAAAATAGAGGAGTGGGCAACTACATGGCAAATGAGGTTTAATGTGGAGAAATTTAAAATAATGCACTTGGGGGCTAAGAACACCAATGCAAACTACTCAATGGAGGGGGGGGGGACCTCTGGGGGAATCAAGGATGGAGAAAGATCTGGGGGTCCTGGTGGAAAATAGACTATGGAATAGCATGAAATCTCAAGCTGCAGCTACCAAAGCCGGCAGAATTTTAGCATGCATAAAAAAGGGATACTGTATACTGCAGAGATAAAACTTTAATCCTGTCACTTTGTAATCCATCCAGTTCTGGTCACCAATCCTCAGAAGCGATGTGCTGCAAAAACTGCAAGGGTCGGATAAAGGCAAGTAAAGGGCCACCTCCGACTCTCACACTGCAGTTTGGAGACCCCTGTGTTGCAAATTTAGAGACTACAATTTACTTTACCATCTAAGTCATATGCAGTTGACACTAAACTCTACTATCACATCACCGGACAAAATTACCAAAATTACCAAAATGACCAATACCAGGAACTAGGAAAATGCCTCACATTGATAGATGACTGGATGAGCACGAGTTCCCTCAAACTCAATGTGTCCAAAACCGAGCTTCTTCTCCTCAACGCAAACAGAAATACAAAACCGAAGACCCCTTGGACACCACCCACCATCCTTGGACAGACCATCTCCCCAAGCACCAAAGCCAAAAGTCTCAGAGTCATCTTTAACTCAGAAATGTCGATGGATGCACAAATACGATCAGTAGTCAGGGGATCTCACCATCTTCTCCGCCTGCTACGTAGGCTTATCCGCTTCATTCCAGAAAAAGAAAAAGCAGTAGTAGTGGGAACAATCCCAACTCGACTACGCAAACTCCCTCTACATAGGACTACCCAAATACCAGATTGCACGCCTACAAGTCGTCCAAAACATGGCAGCAAGACTAGTCACAGGAAAAAAACCTGGGAATTCATCTCCCCATCCCTGAGGACCCTATACTGGCTAACTGTAAAGGATCGGATCATGTTTAAGACCCTCTGCCTCACCCACAAATGCACACAAGGAAACGCTCCTCAATACCTATGCGACAAAATAAAACATTACACACCAAATCGCAACCTCCGATCAACTAACCAAAACCTCCTCCTCATCCCGGAAATTCAAAGCAAAGGGAGACCGAAGGTTCACAGCCCAAGGACCATGGCTACGGAACGCTCAACCCACTAACATGGAAGAAAACCATTGGGCCTTCAGAAAAAACTCAAGACCCACCTCTTCTAAAGAACAGGAAGCACAGGACAGATCAAGAGCCTTGAGGCGATTCAGTTCACAATTGTAGCGCTATACAAATCATTCATTCATTCAAGTGTATTGTATGATGTTTAGAACTGTTTATCTTTACCGCGTGTTGTTGAATTATAGTGTGCATTGTTTAATAATTTGTGTAATCTATTAAAGCGGGAGTTGGGCCGTTTTTTTTTTTAAAGTCAGCGGCTACAAATACTGCAGCTGCTGACTTTTAAAATAAGGACACTTACCCGCCCAGCGCGCCCGCAGTGTCGGCACCCGAAGCTGATCTCTCGATCGTCTCTCGGGTGCTGCCGCCGCCATCTTGGGTATGGGAATCAGGAAGTAGAGCCTTGCGGCTTCACTTCCCGGTTCCTTACTGCACATGCGCGAGTCACGCTGCGCAATAAGGATGGTCCCCGCTGTCCCTGGGATCCGTGTGTTTCCCAGCGGACAGCGGGGGACCTGCAGGAAGTGGCGTAAATATCTGCAGATTCTGCGGATATCTATGCCGGAAGTGGGTGCAAATACCTGTACTGTACAGGTATCTGCACCCCCCTCCCCCCTGAAAGGTGCCAATTGTGGTGCCGGAGGGGGGGGAGGGTTCCGATGAGCGGAAGTTCCACTTTAGGGTGGAGCCCCGCTTTAAGTCTTCATAAAGACCCTCAGGGAATGTCAACAATCAAGAGCATGACCCTCTGGAAGACAGAAGAATCCGATCTAACCATCGTCTCCTAAGGAGGTAGATTTTTAGGTAAAAACACAGTTATTGTTCTATCAGGAAATGTGCTTCCTCTTGTATAGTGGTGGGTGAGGGGCCCGGGTGGTGACATGTGTATGTTACGTTTTACTAGATAAGAGAGGTGACGGCGACACAAAGGAAGGCTTTTACGGAACAATAGAACACATTCTAAAATGCCCCACTATGTTACTGACTTTATTTAATGTCTACCCAACCCTACATACCTCAGATTGTTAGTCAACCGGTAAATGACATTTCATAGTAAATATCCTTCAAAGATTGATACCTTGTGCTTCTGAATAGAAATTGTTTTCTTAGCAGAGATCTCACAAGCATCAATCAGCGATAGACTGCCGCACACTTCAGGAAAATCCAGTACTACTGGGAGGTCAAACCAGACAAATAAGCCCTAATTCCTTTAAAATTACAGCTATGTGCTGGGGTTCAACAATTCCAGCTGAATATATGACCGCCCCTATATGTATTTTGTAGAAAAAAAAAACACCACAAAATTAGTAAGATAAAATAACTCATTACTTAGAGGTGTAATTATAAAAAAAAAATTGCTGAATGTAATGTGTCTAATATGTTTATTTCCTATCATCATCAGCTCCATCTAGTGAGTTTAATGTGGCATTTTCCTGAAAAAACCTCAATCAGGAATATACCACATGATAGCCACTAGGTGGAGCTGACATAGGAAACAAACATAATAGACATAATCGGGATTATTCATGATAACTGTGCGAATGCTGATATTGTTTTTTAACCACTTTCAGACCGGACCATTTTGCTGGTCAATGACCAGAGGTCTTTTTACAATTTGGCACTGCGCTACTTTAACTGGTAATTGCGGGGTCATGCAATGTTGTACCCAAACTAAATTTGCGTCCTTTTTTTCCAACAAATAGAGCTTTCTTTTAAAGGTATTTGACTGACTCTGCGATTTTTATTTTTTGCGATATAAATGTAAAAAGACCGCAAATTTTGAAAAAAAATGATATTTTCTACTTTTTGTTATTAGAAAAATCCAATAAACTCAATTTTAGTCATACATTTAGGCCAAAATGTATTCAGCCACATGTCTTTGGTAAAAAAAAAGTAAATAACTGTATATTTATTGGTTTGCGCAAAAGTTGTCACATCTACAAACTAAGGTACATTTTCTGGAATTTACACAGCTTTTAGTTTATGACTGCCTATCTCATTTCTTGAGGTGCTAAAATGGCAGGGCAGTACAAAACCCCCCCAAATGACCCCATTTTGGAAAGTAGATACCCTAAGGAAATTGATAAGAGGCATGTTGAGCCCATTGAATATTTTATTTTTTTGCCTCAAGCGATTGAATAATGACAAAAAAAAATTATTTTTTTTTTTTTTACACAAAGTTGTCACTAAATGATATATTGCTCACACATGCCATGGTTATATGTGGAATTGTACCCCAAAATACATTCTGCTGCTTCTCCTGAGTACGGGGATACCACATGTGGTCGACTTTTTGGAAGCCTAGCCGCGTACGGGGGCCCCGAAAGCCAAGCACCGCCTTCAGGATTTCTAAGGGCATACATTTGTAATTTCACTCCTCACTACCTATCACAGTTTTGAAGGCCATAAAATGCCAAGATGGCACAAAACCCCCACAAATGACCCCATTTTCGAAAGTAGACACCCCAAGCTATTTGCTGAGAGGCATGTTGAGTCCATGGAATAGTTTATATTTTGCCACAAGTTGCGGGAAAATTACAAACTTTATTAATTTTTCACAAAGTTGTCACTAAATGATATATTGCTCACACATGCTATGGGCATATGTGAAATTACACCCCAAAATAAATTCTGCTGCTTCTCCTGAGTACGGGGATACCACATATGTGGGACTTTTTGGGAGACTAGCCGCGTACGGGGCCCCGAGAAAACCAAGCACCGCCTTCAGGCTTTCTAAGGGCGTAAATTTTTGATTTCACTCCTCACTACCTATTACAGTTTTGAAGGCCATAAAATGCCAAAATAGCACAAAACCCCCCAAAATGACGCCATTTTGGAAAGTAGACACCCCAAGCTATTTGCCGAGAGGCATGGTGAGTATTTTTCAGCTCTCATTTGTTTTTGACAATGAAGAAAAAAAAAATAATGTATATTTCTTTTCTTTTTTTCAATTTTCAAAACTTTGTGACAAAAATGAAGGTCTGCAAAATACTCACCATACCTCTCGGCAAATAGCTTGGGGTGTCTCCTTTCCAAAATGGGGTCACTTGGGGGGATTTTGTGCTATCTGGGCATTCCATGGGCTCTGAAACTGTGATAGGCAGTGAGGAATGAAATCAAAAATTTACACCCTTAGAAAGCCTGAAGGTGGTGCTTGGATTTTGGGGTACCGTACACGGTTAGGCTCCAAAAAGGTCTCACACTTGTGGTATCCCCGTACTCAGGAGAAGCAACAGAATGTATTTTGGGGTGTAATTTCACATATAACCATGGCATGTTTGAGCAATATATCATTTAATGACAACTTTGTGCAAAAAAAAAAAATAATAATAATAATAATGTCTTTTTTCCACAACTTTTGTCAAAATATAAAATATTCCATGGACTTGACATGCCTCTCAGCAAATAGCTTGGGGTGTCTACTTTCTAAAATGGGGTCATTTGGGGAGGTTTTGAACTGTCCTGGCATTTTATGCACAACATTTAGAAGCTTATGTCACACATCACCCACTCTTCTAACCACTTGAAGAAAAAGCCCTTTCTGACACTTTTTGTTTACATGAAAAAATATATTTTTTTGCAAGAAAATTACTTTGAACCCCCAAACATGAAGTGTTTTTTTAAAGCAAAAGCCCTAGCGATTGAAATGGTGGGTGTTCCATTTTTTTTTCACACGGTATTTGCGCAGCGATTTTTCAAACGCATTTTTTGGGGAAAAAACACACTTTTTTTTATTTTAATGCACTAAAAATCACTATATTGCCCAAATGTTTGATGAAATAAAAAATATGATCTTAGGCCGAGTACATGGATACCAAACATGACATGCTTTAAAATTGCGCAGAAACGTGCAGCGGCGACAAACTACGTACATTTTTAAAAGCCTTTAAATGCCTTTACAGGTGACCACTTTAGATTTACGGAGGTCTACTGCTAAAATTAGTACCCTCGATCTGACCTTCGTGGTGATACCTCACATGCATGGTGCAATTGCTGTTTACATATGACACCAGACCAACGCTTGCGTTCGACGTTGCGCCTTAGCAGGGGGGGACAGGGGTGTTTTTTTTTTTTTATTATTATTTATTTTGCTTTTTTATTTTATTTTTAAACTGTTCCTTTCATTTATATATTTTTTTTAATGATTTTTAGTGTTATCTCAGGGAATGTAAATATCCCCTATGATTGCAATAGGTAGTGACAGGTACTCTTTTTTGAAAAAATTAGGGTCTATTAGACCCTAGATCTCTCCTCTGTCCTCAAAGCATCTGACCACACCAAGATCGGTGTGATAAAATGCTTTCCCAATTTCCCAATGGCGCTGTTTACATCCCGCAAAATCTAAGTCATGACATGCTTCCGGTGTCTTAGGCCATAGAGATGATTGGAGCCATTCTGGTCTCTGATCAGCTCTATGGTCAGCTGGCGGAACCACCGGCTGCATTCTCAGGTTCCCTGTTGGGACAGGAGAGCCTGAGAAAACCATGGAAGATGGTGCGGGGGGGGGGGGGGACATTCCCTCCCACTGCTTGTAAAAGTAGTCTAGAGGCTAATTAGCCGCTAGGATTGCTTTTACATAAAAGCCGACCGCTGGCTGAAAAGAATGATACCAAGATGATACCTAAACCTGCAGGCATCATTCTGGTATAAGCACTCAAAGTCCAGCAACATACCAGTATGTTGCTGGAACTGGTTGGGCATATATTGTAATTTTTTTTTCATGCAGCCTGTGGGCTGAACAAAAAAAAAATATTGATCGGTGGGTAGGCCCACCATTAGATACCACCCTTCATCCACCCACTTCTAATGGTGGGCATACATGCACCATTTATATATGCCGAAGCATGGGGGCATCCTCCCGCAAAAGGTAGGAGCAGATCGCTCCTCCACCCCTTATGCCCCCATGCTTCGGCATATATGCTCTTTTTTAACTGTGGTGGTGAAATCACCCCCGACAGTGCTGGAGTCATGGCTTTATGTATCGTGGGAGCAAAACGCTGTTGCTGCCAAGATAAATAAATCCGCGCTGCAGCAGAATGGCGTACCTGCTAAGCAAATGATGGTTAACAATAAAACAAAGTAACATTACAGTATAACAGTAAGACGTACCATACCTGCAAAGCAAATACAAAAAAAAATAGCAAAAAATAACACATTTAACACAATCTGTGCCTAAAATATATATATATGCCGAAGCATGGGGGCATCCTCCCGCAAAAGGTAGGAGCAGATCGCTCCTCCACCCCTTATGCCCCCATGCTTCGGCATATATGCTCTTTTTTAACTGTGGTGGTGAAATCACCTCCGACAGTGCTGGAGTCGCGGCTTTACGTATCGTGGGAGCAAACGCTGTTGCTGTCAAGATAAATAAATCCACGCTACAGCTGAATGGCGTACCTGAAAACAAAAAATGGTTAACAATAAAACATTGCAGAATAGAATACAGTACAAAGGAGCAGAAAAATAGAGAGAGAATAGAGAGAGAGAGAACAATAAAACGACAACTATTTTTTTATTTTTTTATTTTATATATATATATATTTTTTTTAAAACACTTTTTTATGTAACTTTAACAGTTCTGTTGTAACGGTTCCAGCGGTTTGGGTCTCTCAAAATGCGATGGCATCTTGGGAGACCCTGTGAATGTGTGCCTAGCCTGTGCAATGCTGTACCCTACTCTAAAACTCAACTAGTTCATGGTAGCGTTCAAAACATTCACCAATGCAAAGACCAGGATTGTCAGGACAGCGGGGACAATAATGACGGGTGTCACGCCTATATCCGCGCTTTCTGCAGACACAACATTTTCTTTGGGGGGCTCGTTGGGTAGGGGTACTCGGGAGGACATAAGGATAATGCCTCTCATGCAGCCGGCTTACTGCATCTGGTTGGGGAACGTGAGATGGAGCACCGCCTGGATACAGAAGGGCTCTGACGATATCCTCCTGGAATTTAAGGAAGGATCCAGTCCGTCCTGAAGCTTTGTGTAGCACATAAGCATTCAGCATAGCCAATTGGAATAAATAAACAGACACTTTTTTGTACCAGCGTCTGGCCTTACGGGCAACTAGATACGGCGCCAACAACTGGTCATTGAGGTCCACCCCTCCCATGTTAAGGTTATATTTGTGGACACAGAGGGGTTTCTCCACAATACCAGTCGCCGTAGGAATTTGGACCGTCGTGTCTGCATGAAGGGAGGTAAGAACGAAAACATTCTTATTATCTCTCCACTTCATAGCGAGCAAATTATTACTGCGCAAGCAGGCTCTCTCCCCCAGCCTAAGACGGGACTCTACAAGCCGCTGGGGAAAGCCCCGGCGATTAGGTCGCACGGTGCCACATGCTCCAATCTGCTGATCAAACAAGTGACTAAACAGTGGCACGCTTGTGTAATAATTGTCCACGTACAAGTGGTACCCCTTTCTGAATAAGGGTGACACCATGTCCCACACTATCTTGCCAGCACTTCCTATGTAGTCAGGGCAGTTCTCCGGCTCTACGTGACTATCTTTACCCTCATAAACCATAAAACTACGTGTGTAGCCTGTGGCCCTGTCACAGAGCTTATACATCTTGACCCCGTATCTGGAACGCTTGTTGGGAACGTATTGTTTGAATGACAAGCGACCAGAAAACTTAAAGCGGAGGTCCACCCTAAAATGGACCTCCGCTCATCGGAATCCCCCCCCCTCCGGCGCCACAATTGGCACCTTTCAGGGGGGAGGGGGGTGCAGTTACCTGGATAATCCAGGTAACTGCACCCACTTCCGGGATAGCTGTCTGCGGAAAGGGGCGTATATTACGCCCCTTTCCGCAACTGCCTGCCCCTTTGCGCAAGTGCCCCGCTGCCTGCTGGGAAACACACAGTTCCCAGAGGCAGCGGGGACCGTCCGGATTGCGCCGCGCGGCTCGCGCATGCGCAGTAGGGAACCGGGAAATGAAGCCGAAAGGCTCCATTTCCTGATTCCCATACCCAAGATGGCGGCGGCAGGACCCGACAGACGACCTAGCGATCGGCTTCGGGTGCCGACATCGCGGGCGCGCTGGACAGGTAAGTGTCACTATTTTAAAAGTCAGCAGCTGCAGTATTTGTAGCTGCTGGCTTTTAAAAAAAAAAAAAAACTCGGAGTCCCGGTGGACTCCCGCTTTAATCAGGGACTCATCAACGCAGACAACTTGATCGGGAGTAAACAAGTCTGCAAAACGTTGGTTGAAGTGGTTTATGAGGGGCCGAATTTTGTAGAGCCGATCGTATTCAGGGTCTCCACGAGGACGACAGAGTTCATTGTCGCTGAAGTGCATGAACCGCAAAATCTGCTCGTATCGTTTCCTGGACATGGAAGCAGAGAACACGCGCATATGGTGAATTGGGTCAGTGGACCAATATGACCGCAACTCACTCTTTTTGGTTATGCCCATGTTGAGGGAGAGGCCCAGAAAGATTTTGAATTCGGAAACCGTAACTGGTTTCCATTGTCTGGCAAGGGCGGACTGGGGAATAGTGGCGATGTGTTGAGCAGCGTACAAATTGGTTTGGTCCACAATAGATCTATAGAGATCTTCGGTGAAAAACAGTGAGTAAAAGTCAAGTGTCGTAAAATCAACTGTTTCCACGTTAATGCCAGGTTGGCCACTGAATGGGGGAAGTACGGGTTCTGCAGAAGTGGTGGGCACCCAATTAGGATTGGCAAATTCTGCAGGAAGGGCACTATGGGTACGACGGGCCTGTCTTTGTCTTTGTCTTGGTGGCAGCGGGACACTACTTGTGCTTGCCACCTCACCAGCTTGAACTGCACTTATGGGACTCGCCACGTCACCACGTGTTACTGCAGTGCTGGATGTAGGTCCAGGGTGTACTAGGCCGCTGGTGCTTGCCAGTTCACCAGAAGGATGAGCGGCTCTAGTACGTCTCTGCTCCATACGAGTGACCTGCGGTTCCTCCACCTGAACAACAGAATACATTCGGGATCGGGTACACCTGCCCTTAACAGGGACCTCATCTCCGTCGCCAGAACTATCTGTCATGGAGCCGCTGTCCTCTACAGGATCGTATTCTGAGCCTGAATCTGACAGATGAGTGACGTCCTCTTCACTATCTGTCATGCTCAGAAACGTGTAGGCCTCTTCACTAGTGTACCTTCGCTTTGCCATTTTGGGCTCTAAATTTAGGGGTACACTAGTGAGACTCACGGGTAAAAAAGCACCTAGCCTGTCAGTGACTGTATCAAAACGCTACAAAAAAAACTGTTAGCGATTGCAGGGATCAGGCCTGACTCTGCGAACGCTGCAGTTATGTGTGTTGTGTTTTGTAAGTGACAGTGATCGATCGATACTGCACTTGGGTGGGCTGGGCTGGGCTTGGCGGAGGGGCTAAATGCAGGTGCTAGCAGGTATCTGGGCTGATCCCGCTAACAATGCGTTTTGGGAAACCTAAAATGCTGGCAACGCTAATATAGATCTGATCAGATACTATATTACTAAGGGAGGTGTATGCTTTGCGCGTGGGTGTTAGCGGTACTGGCACTAACGCTGCCTGGGGCGACGCAGACCTTATCTGACCCTCAAACTTATATCACCCGCCGGGTGATCAGGGGGTTAAACCTTTATTAGGTAATAAATGGCGGGTGCCCTGAAACTATAAAAAAATAACTAACCAACCAGCGTCACCTGTAACAGTTATATGGTGATCACTGGTGAAAGGGTTAACTAGGGGGCAATCAGGGGGCTTTATGCGGTAGTATATGGGGGTCCCTGACGCTATAAAAAGCTGCGGCGAACCTAAATACTTACCTGCCTAACTAGCGTCACCTGTGACACTAATACAGCGATCAGAAAAACGATCGCTTATTAGTGACACTGGCGACGGGGGGTGATCACGGGGTTAAACCTTTATTGGGGGGGTTAGGGGGGTAGCCTAGAGCTAAAGGGGGCTAACCCTAACTGCCCTAACAGTTATTACAGTCACAAATGACACCAATGCAAAAAAAAAAATGCAATTGGTGTCACTGTGACTGGGGGTGCAGGGGTGATTGGGGGGGTGATTGGGGGGGTAATCGGGGGGTGAATGTGTGCCTGGCGTGTTCTACTGTACGTGTGGTGTGTTGGTGCAACTCACCGATCATCTCTCCTCGGTGCCGGAACGAAAAAGACCGACACGAGGAGAGATTACATCACTTCCTCTGCCTGTGTTTACATTACAGGAGAGGAAGTGATGTCACGCTACACTTCCATTCGTCAGGAGCGATCGCGAGGGGGTGGCCATGAATGAACGGCGGTCGGCAACTGGTTAAATAGACCCCTAAGAGCTGCTACATTAAAGCCCAACTCTGGGCAAAAGATACATTTTTGCCATGCAGCGGGGCCATGTCCACACAGCACAGGCACTGATAGGCTGCACTGTTGGGCACTGATAGGCACAGTTAAGGTGGTATTAATAGGCACAGATAAGGTGGCACCGATGGGCACAGATAAGGCAGTACTGATGGGCACAGATAAGGCGGCACTGATGGGCAAAGATGGGCACAGATAAGATGGCACAGATGGGTGGCACGGATGAGTGGCATGGATGGGCACTGATGGGCACTGATGGGTACCACTGATAGATGGGACTGATGGGCACTGATAGGTGGCACTGATAGGTGGCACTGCTGGGCACTGATGGGCGGCACTGCTGGGCACTGATGGGCACTGGTAGATGACACTGATGGGCACGGATATGTGGCACTGAGGTGCAACACTGTTTTTGCAGCAGATTGTGGGCACTGATAGGTGGCACTGTGGGCACTGATAGATGGCACTGTGGGCACTGATAGGTAGCACTGTGGGCACTAATGGGTGGCACTGTGGGCACTAATAGGTGGCACTAATGTTTCACTTTGTCCCCTACTTAGGTGGCCCTGGCAGGGGGCAGGTGGGCACTGATGATCTGGCCGGTGATCGGGACTGATGTCCCGATCACGGCCGCCGGTGATCAGCTTTTTTTTACTCCTCGCGCTGTCAGCGCGAGGAGGAAAAATAGCCGATTACCAGCTCTGTTTTGTCACATGATCACGTGGTAAGGGGTCGAGATTGACCCCTTGCTCGGATCCCTGATCAGGCGAGTCTCAAAGACTCGCCGATCACAGATCGCGCCGCGCGCGCCCCTCAGGGGACGCGCAGGTCGCTCGTGCACGGGATGACGTCAATAGACATAGTCCCGGCAAAGCAGGTCTGCGCTGTAGCTGTCATTCGGCTATAGCGTGGATTTCTAGAGGTTAATTTATATTAAAAAAATTTTCCCCAAAAAAAGTGCGCTTGTAAGACAGCTGCGCAAATACAATGTGACATAAAGTTTGCAGCTACCGCCATTTTGTTCTCTAGGGGGTTAGAAAAAATATACATAATGTTTGGGTTTCTAAGTAATTTTCTAGCCAAAAAAATAATAATTATTTTAACTTCTAAACACAGAGTCTGAAAAATAGGCCCAGTCCTTAAGTGGTTAATTCCTCTTTAAATGTCAATTAGTGCCAGTAAAGGAAGTTTCAGCACCACCCTGGATGAACAGCTCCATCATGCCAACCTACATCTGGAATTCAGTTGCTCAAAATATAGCACAGGAGGCAGAAGACAATGACAGCGGGTATTTTTGCTCATGGCATTACAGGTCAGGAAGTCACTTATGACAAATGCTAGTCAGATATGAAAGACACACATTAATGCAGTTCTGTATTTATTACGTGATCAAATGTCATTTTAAAATCAAGCAGTGTAAGTAACTGGAATGGTCTTAGCAACAGCCTCTTGCAGTCACGTACAGCAGAGCTCAGAATGGACAAGAAGCAGCACAAAGAGAAAATCAGGTCATGTGTTGACAAGGAGCATGCTGATTGGAGAAGAGAGCAGAGTGACAGAGAGATGATCCCATCTCTGTGCTGCTTTTAATTTCAGTTACCGCCTGGAGCGGGTCCAGGATAACCTAGGCTCAGAAGAAGTGCTAGCCATCGGACGACTGAACACATCTAGTGGTGATAAAAAGCTCTGCTGGGGGGAATCTCTGGATTAAAGCTGTTGTGGCAAAAGCTGGTTTTGTTATTTTATATTGAGTTATTAAAAGGCATGCTAATAGGAGATGTGAGCAGAGTGAAGGAGAGAGGAGCTCCTCATTGTGCTGCTCCTCTTTTCAATGCCCAGTTTGCTGGTTTATTGCACGTGCCATTGACAAAAAATCTCTTCACATAGCACACAGGAACAGAGCTGAGACTGCCAATCACAGGCTGTGTGTCGGAACTCCCTCCCTTGTCACCTTTTTTCTCTTGCTGTCAAGAAAACTTGTCGGAAGTGATTCATGCTGATAGCAGAAGAAGGAAGCGGCAGACAGAAATTACACTTAGTGCTCTGGATTGAGACAAGTACAGTACAGAGGGATATGCTTTATTCATATATCATGTCTGAGGTTTACAATCACTTTAAGTTGACACGGCCCCAATTCATCAAGCTGTAATGGCCTTTGGGGTGTAACTCTAGCCATTTTTTTGGACTGTGTGGGTTAGAACCTCTGTCAACTTCTACTGCTATCTGTGTCCCCATAGGGCTCCCAGGCACCACACATGTAGGTGTATTTTATGCTGTACTCGCATACGCCCATGTGCTTGAACCCTAAGTGCTTGATCAATAGGATTACATGCCATTTTAGCATGCCTTAAATACTATTCAGCACACCTTATGGGTCCATTCAGAGCTCTACAGCTCAGTGTGTCGCAGGAGCATGCGCATTACTGCAAAGTGCATTAAGATGCGTTACGTGCACTAACACATCGCAGGACCATTTTTTGTCAATGGCACGTGCAATAAGCCAGCAAACTGGGCATTGAAAAGAGGAACAGCACAATGAGGAGCTCCTCTCTCCTTCACTCTGCTCACATCTCCTATTAGCATGCCTTTTAATAACTCAATATAAAATAACAAAACCAGCTTTTGCCACAACAGCTTTAATCCAATTTACTATTTTTTCTGCATATTTGGAAGGCAAAATCATTTGCAGCGCCCAGTAAGAGCTGATTGGAAAGAAGGTTTAAACCAAGTTCCAGCTGAAAAAAAGCCCTGGGCACAACCAATCAGAAACTTGCTTTCATTGTCCAGACTACAGTAGACCAAAGCAAATCAAAAGCTAATTGGTTGCTTTAGCTAATTTGCTTAATTTCATTAGTCAGTCCCCACCTCAGCTGCTCCGGGCCCATACCCAGGTCTCATTTATATGTATTTTGTCTGTATTGTATTAAAGTAAAACTATAGGCATTGTGTCCCATAGCTAAAAATTTGCCTTCACTTCCTGTTTGTTTATAAAAATCCAACCGCCAAGACCTAAATTGTTGCCAACATCCCAATTTGAACAGTAAGATACTAGAGACACAAAATAATACTAGGGACTTTAAAGGCAACAAATCAACAATATATGAAAAAGATATAGCAATTTATTATAGTAAAATATGTGGTGCAGACAACACCAACAAGAAATTACATATGTAACATCAACCAAATAATATGACAAATATCAAACAAATGCAAATCCTTCAGTATGGACCTTAGAACATTTTAGAATGTCTTCAGCTTGAGGTGATTGTCTTATCAAAGGAAAGTACGTGACATGAAAGAATATTCTTTCACCCAACAGCATTGATGTTGAGCATGGTAGACCCAACCTTGGGATGTCTTGTTGAAGGCGTCTTGGAAGTCAACTGTTAGCCGGGACACAGATGTTTTTTCGGCCATTACCAAGATGAGCTGCCTACATTGATTTCAATTTTCCTGTTCATCTGCCGATACTCTTAGATCTGCTCCGATTTAGTTTTCTTTTTAGTCTATATTCATAGATGGAAAAATTTTGAAGCACTTCGGCACTGAAAAGTTGACCTTAGAACATTTTTTTTTTTTTTAACAAAAAGGGTTGGTCTTTATTAAAGATAGAACAAAGAATTGACAAGTAGTACACAGTAACAGTACATAGCACAAATGCAGAGTATATTCACATATCAGAACAAAAAAACAAAAAAGGCCAGAGATTCATCCGTCTTACTAA
The DNA here is from genome assembly GCF_037356315.1 of Lithobates pipiens. NCBI lineage: Eukaryota > Metazoa > Chordata > Amphibia > Anura > Ranidae > Lithobates > Lithobates pipiens. The sequence continues at coordinate 29,311,799 of NW_027507788.1, read as the reverse complement.
CACCAGAGTCGCCCACCCCAGATGGAGGATATGAGAAGAGAAGAAAAAAGAAAAAAAAAGAGGGGGGGGGCGTGGGGAGGAGGCAAAGGGGATGCAGGAGGAGGAAAGGAAAAAAGAGAGGGGGCAGCAGTAGGGAAGAGGAAAAGGTGGGAAAAAAAAGGGGGGGGGAAGGGGGGGGGGAGAGGTGAGCTAGGAAAACAGGTATCCCGCGCACCTCACCCCTCCAGGAGTTAGGAGAATAAGAAACAACCTCAATTACTCCATTGAGCCCACCCACGGTTGCCACACCCGTGCAAATTTCTGCGGGCAGCCCCTACTAGCATAAGTCAATTTATACATTGGTAGTACAGCATCCACAGCCTTTTCCCAGGCTCTCCTAGTAGGCGGAAGAGGCGAGATCCATTTAATAAGAATTTGCTTTTTGGCATAAAAGAGCAATAGCGAAATCAAGGTTTTGGTGTGTCTGGGCCTCTGTACGTCATCATGTATGGCCAAGAGTGCCAGCTCAGCTGTCAACGGGACACTCAGCTGAAGCCGTGCATTAATACAGTCCATCACCGCAGACCGGTATTGCGATATGCGGGGACACGTCCAGAACATGTGCAAGAAGGAGCCCACAGAGGAGCGACACCTGGGGCAGAGAGGTGACCTATCTGGAAATACTCTGCGTAGCCTCTGAGGCGTGAAGTGTATCCTGTGTAAGATCTTCGTTTGTATCAACCTATCTTTAGAAGATATTAACAGCCTGATACTTCCTGCTAGGCATTCCTCCCAGTCTTCTCTATCTAAAGTTGGTATGTCCCCACTCCATTTGTCCCACAAAGTTTCCAATCTAGGGGATGAGTTATTAATTAACACTAAGTATAGTGCAGAGAGGGGTTTCCTAAGTGATTCCTGAGCTAAGAGGTCCTCAAGTACATCGAGTTCAAGAGATGGCGGGTCCCGAAACTGTGCCCTAAAGGCATGCTGCAACTGCCAATACCAGAAAAGCATTCTACCAGGTATAGCATGTCTCCTAACCAGCTCCCGGAAAGGGACCAGATTCCCATTAGAAATGACATCCCCCAGGGTCCTAATGCCATACCTGATCCACAGCTGCGGGTCCGGGATGGTTTTGAAGTGGGGAAGTAGTGGGTTACCACACAAGGGACAGCGGGGGGACCACCTATTAGGACTAGTGAAACGCTTCACCGCGGCCCCCCAGATCCGTACCACGGACCTGGTGGGACCCGCAAGCGCAGGGCGATGTGCGGCACCCGAGTGTATCACCCCACTCAGCTCTAGTATGGGTCCTACCATAGCTGCCTCCAGGCGAACTGCAGCATTCCCCCTGTTCCCATCAAGCCACCATCACACCGTGACTAGCACGGCCGCCCAGTAATACAGCAACAGGTTAGGCATTGCCAGCCCCCCTCCGCTGACCGGCAGCTGTAACGTAGCCTTGGCCAATCTAGGGGGGGAGCCCTGCCAAAGAAAACCTCCCAAGTATCCCTCAAGTTCTCTAAACAGAGATCGGAGAAACTTCACTGGGCAGTTACGAAAGAAATAAAGAAATTTAGGCAGATAAACCATTTTAATAATGCTAATACGTCCCAATAAATTCAAGGGGAGAGAGGTCCATTTGACACAATGATCCTTCAGTTGCTGCATCAGGGGGCGGACATTCAGATGGTGGTACGACCAGAGGTCCCTCGTCACTTTAATGCCCAGGTAAGTAAACTCCTCAACCCACCGTAGCGACAGCCGAGGCTCCAGACCCGTCGCCTGTGCGTCTAGTGGGAATAACACCGACTTCGACCAATTCATTCGTATTCCTGAAAACCTCCCAAACTCGTCAAATATCTCAAGGGCAGCCTGTAAAGATGCTTCAGCATCCTGCAAATACAATATGGCATCATCTGCATATAGGGAAATTTTCTCCTCCAGAGGGCCCACCTTAAGTCCGACTATCCGGTCGGACTGCCTGACCAGAGCCGCCAGTGGCTCCAGAGCCAAGGCAAAGAGGCTAGGAGACAGCGGGCATCCCTGCCGAGTGCCCCTCTGGAGGAGAAAAAAACCCGTGAGACAGTCATTCACCCTAATTCTCGCCCTTGGGGCTCTGTACAGCAGCTGTAGCCACTGAAGGAACTTAGGACCCAGCCCAAACTTGCGCAATACCTGCCAGAGGAACCTCCACTCTACTGAGTCAAAAGCCTTCTCTGCATCCAGAGAGGCTATGACTCTTTTACCCCGGTTCATGTGCCGGGCAGACAGATTCAAAAAAAGCCGGCGGATGTTAACATCGGTGCCCTTACTCGGCATAAACCCGTTTTGGTCGGTATGTATCAGATCTTCAATGGCCCCTCTCAAGCGAAGGGCCAGTACTTTGGCCAGCAGCTTAGCGTCTGCGTTTATCAAGGAGATAGGTCGATACGATGCACACTCCTCCGGGTCCTTACCAGGTTTAGGCACCAACACCACCACCGCTTCAGCTAATGAATCTGGGAGCGCATCTGCCTCTAAGCTCTTGTGAACTAGAGATGTAAATCTAGGGGCTAGGAATTCCTGATACACAGAATACAGTTTAACGGGTATGCCATCGGGCCCGGGGGCCTTCCCCGAATGCATAGTACCCAAATCTGCCTGTACCTCGTCCAGGGTGATATCCCTGTCGAGATCAGCACGCTGGTCCGGATCCAAGACAGGGAGTTGAATCTGCTCCAAATATTGAGCGAGTTGCAAGTCATCGTAGGACACCCTAGAGGAGTACAGTGTCTGGTAGAACTCAAGAAATCTCTCCGCAATTTCAGGAGGCGAAGTCAGGAGTCCACCCGACCGATCCTTTACCCGGGCAATATGGGTGACACCGCGCTGGCCCTTGGCCAACCACGCAAGCAGTCGCCCATTTTTGTCCCCGAACTCGAACACCCTCTGAGCACTCTCAACCATAGATTTATGGGTGAGATCAACTCTAAGCAATGAGAGGTGTCGTAAGGCGTCCTGCCAGGCCACATATTGAGCCTCGTCAGGGCGGCGCACAAATTCCGCCTCCTTTAGTCTGGCCCGCTCCTCTAGCGCTTCCAGAGACCTCCCAGCCAGCCTCCTCCTTGCAGATATGCGGGACATATATTCCCCTCGCAGCCAAGCTTTAAAAGCGTCCCAGACCACCAAATGATTACCTGATTCGCCATTAGCCATCCAAAAGGCACACATAGCCTCAGGAATGGCCATGTGGATCTCCGGGTCCATGACCCAGAACCTGGATAAACGCCAAGTCCGCTCACCCCCACCCCCAGAGAGCCATATCACCACCGACACCGGAGCATGGTCCGAAATGCCCCGCGAGAGGACCTCAGCCGAGGTCACCCTGCGGAGCAAGCTAGAAGAGGCAAAGGCCAGATCTATTCGGGACATAGTCCGGTGCGTGGCAGACAGGCACGTAAATTCTCTATCAGGGGGATGGAAATGTCGCCAAATGTCTGAGAGGCCAAAGACCGCAGCCCAGCGGGCAAGATAATCCCGCCGTGAGGCCGAGGCCTGCAGCCTGTCCATATCCTCATTCATCACCATATTAAAATCCCCAGCAATTAGCACATTGTCAACATTATACAAAATGATTGTCTGCATTAGGTCATGTAACAACTGCACATCAGCCGGAGGAGGCAAATAGATACCCACCATCACCACAGGAATCTCCGAGAGGAGGGTGTGGAGAAGAACATACCTGCCACCCGGGTCAGTTTTGACATCTAACAATTGAAACGGTAATGACCGATGAATTAGTACGACCTTAGAACATTTTAGAATGTCTTCTGCTTAAGGCGATTGTCTTATCAAAGGAAATTACGAGACATTAAAGAATATTCTTTCACCCAACAGCATTGATGTTGAGCATGGTAGACCCAACCTTGGGATGTCTTGTTGAAGGCGTCTTGGAAGTCAACTGTTATCCGGGACACAAATAGATGTTTTCTCAGTCATTACCAAGATGAGCTGCATATATTGATTTAAATTTTCCTGTTCATCTGCCGATACTCTTAGATCTGCTCCGATTTTGTTTTGTTTTTAGTCTACATTCATAGATGGAAAAATTTTGAAGCACTTCGGCACTGAAAAGTTGACCTTAGAACATTTTAGAATGTCTTCTGCTTGAGGTGATTGTCTTATCAAAGGAAAGTACGTGACATGAAAGAAGATTCTGACATTTTGATCTTTGATCTTTTGATCTTTAATCCCAGGGTAGAGGAGTTGAATGGATTATATCCCCCGACACATGCTTTTCACAGTGTTTTTTTTAGTACATTTGCTGTTATTTTGTTTTTGTAATTCTGAGAAAGAATGAGTTTTAAAGTAGAACTAAGGGCAAGACATTTTTCTTGTTTTATTTTTGATAGAGTAGGGTTTTTTATACCATCTGCGTCCCATTGGGGAGGTTTCCCTTCATTTCCTGTCCCCATAGCCAAACAGGAAGAGGAAATCCCTGCAAATTAGGGGAATCTCTTGGGGCCCCCCATCTCACCAGAACTTGTGGTCCCCATTGGAACATTTCACCTCTATTATTTTTCTTGGCACAACCCAAAATTTGATATTTTTATTTACTTTCACTTTCAATGATAATGGTAATCAGGACAAATAGAGAGGGTGAATCTTCCTAAGGGGGGGGCACAGACATCAATAAAAACTGACAGGTGTTCTAATCCCTCTCCACTCCATCCAAAACTAAAAACAAAAAAAAAAGTTTTGCCTTTAGTTATACTTTAAGCTGATTTAGGTTATTATTATTTGGTAGTATGCTAACATCTAATGTTTACTTATGTGATTTGGTATCTCCCTCTGCCCTCCTTTCCGCCCGTTTAGAGCTAGTTGGTTCAGTCCTAGCTACATTTACTACACCTACAGGTTCCCTCAGACATTGTTAGTTCTTCAGAGAAACAGGGCTTAGGAAAAGTCTTTGGAGTTGATTTACCAAAACTGGAGAGTGCAAAGTCTGGTGCAGCTGTGCATTGTAGTCAGGGCCGGGGCAAGGGGTGGGCAGGAGGGACAGCTGCCCTGGGCACTGTGGTATTCTATGAGGTTGGAGGGCACCATTAGAAGATTGGGAGGGAGGGGATTTGTGTTGGAAGGGGCAATTTGGGGGACGGCAAGGGGTAAAGAATTAATCTAGGATGGGAATTTCTTTTTTTGGGGGGGGGGAGTGTGCTATGATTAGTAATTTAGGGGGATCTGTGTAGGGAGGGGGGATTTGTGCTAGGTGGGGGAATTGGGTGGTGGGTTGTGCTAGAAGAAAAGCTATGGTAGAGGGAGAGGAGAATTGTGCTAGGAGGGAAACCATTTTTTTTGGGGGGGGGGGAGATTTTCTAATAGGGATGATTGGGGGCATTTGTGCTAGAAGGGGAAACTGAGGAGGAGGGATTTATGCTAGGATGGGAGATTGGGGGGGTGGGTTTGTGCTGGGAGGGGAATTTTGAGTGGGGCGAAGGGGGTATGTACTTGGAGGGGAAATTTTAGGGGTAGAGGATTTATGCTAGGAGGGGTGATATTTTGGGGGGGACATTTGTGATATTTGAGGGGGGGCATTTGTGCTAGGTAGATTTGGGGGCAAAGATGTGTTCTGGGAGGGGGAAATTCAGCAGGGGGCGGATTTGTACTGGGAGTAGGGGGAATGTATGCTTAGAGGGTACTCATGCAGATTAGAGCTCAGTTTTTTTTGGGGGGGGGGGGATTTTGCTAATACATAATGTGCATGCATCTTGGGGGGGCAGTACATCATGTTCACCCTGGGCTCTAGATGACCTTGTCCCAGTGCTGAAAGTAGCCAATCAGCTTCTAACTTCAGCTTGATCAATTAACCACTTCAGCCCCAGAAGAATTGGCTTCTCAATGATCAGGCCATTTTTTGTGATTCAGCACTGCATCGCTTTAACTGACAATTGCGCGGTTGTGCGACACTGTAACCAAACAACATTTATGTCCTTTTTTTTGCCACAAATAGAGCTTTCTTTTGGTGGTATTTGATCACCTCTGCAATTTTTAATTTTTGCGCTATAAACAAAAAAATAGCAACAATTTTGAAAAAAAACACAATATTTTGTACTATAAAAAAGTATAATGATGGCGGCTGGTCGGCAAGTGGTTAAGCTTTGATAAAAAAAATGGAAGCTGATTGGTTTCTATGCACAGCTGCATTGGAATTTGCACTCTCCAGTTTTAGTAAATCAACTCTATTGTCTGAGGGATTTTTTTCTGCAGGAACGCGGATCCGGCAACTCCAGCACTAAATGTATGTGGGGTGCTGGAGGATCTATTGTTGCTGTTGAAGATCTTTTGTTGCTGGGTGTATCTACTGTTGCTTGGGGGTATATTGTTGTGGTGGTTCTATTGTTCTTGGGGGATCTATTATTGCTGGCTGCAGGAGATCCATTTTACTGCCTTTTAAAAAAAAAAAAATCCATTAACTTACCTTAACACGACAAAATGATACTTGGTTCTGTATTCTAAAAAGGGTCAGTATTGGGCAGTAGGTAGGGGGTGGAACCAAGGGACAGTGCTCAGAGGTGGGTAGAGGGCGGAGACAAAGGGGTGCCCCGGTCTTCTTACATTTCAAAAGACTGGAAAACCACCCTCTGTACTGCAATTAGCTGAAGTAAAATGACATTGTATTCTACTTCTGTGTGCTATTGAGAGTTAAGCTGCTTGTGGATAGTGCCAAGTCAGCAAGTGACCATAGTGTCCAGACAGACTGGTTATGTCAGTGTATAAAGTGCCATTGAAACAGAACAACTTTGGGAGGGTGCAGAAACTCACACACAGTCCAGATAGGGTTGCCACCTGTCCAGGATTCACCCGGACAGTTCGGGTTTGGAATCATGTGTCCGGGTTTCAGACTGCCTGAAACCCAAACAAATTATTCAGACTGGACTATGGCTTCCCAGCAGGGTTACTGGCTACCGTTGTCTAAGCTGAGAGCGTCTGTTACACTCTCTTTCATGCTGCTCAAAGCCAATACTAACAATCCCCCCACACACAGACAGACGGGAGAGGAGAGAGGGCTCGATCTGCACCTCTTCATCCCGCCCCTACCCCTCTGTGTCTGCCCACACTCCAATCTCTGGGGCTGTGCCTCAGAAAAGTGGGGGCCGGAAATTTGAAGTCCAACAGCCTCAGATACATCTGGATGAGAGATGCTGACTGCCAAGGGGTGAGTGAGCTCACCATCCATCCCTGTCTGTGACTGAAGTCTCCCCCCACCCCCCTTCTCTCTCCTGCCTCTAAATGAGTCCACTAAGGTAAATCAGGTTCTCAGAGCACCCATTACATCAGAGTTCCCCTTTACACCAGAGGCCACAGTGTTCCCCCTTACATCAGAGTTCTCAGTGTTCCTCCTCCTTAACCACCTCAATACCGGGCACTTAAACACCTTCCTGCCCAGACCAATTTTGAGCTTTTAGTGCTGTCGCACTTTGAATGACAATTGCGAGATGATGCTACACTGTACCCAAATGACATTTTTATCATTTTTTGCCCACAAATAGAGATTTCTTTTGGTGGTATTTGATCACCTCTGCGGTTTTTATTTTTTGCTAAACAAATAAAAAAATACCAAAAATTTTGAAAAAAAAATATGTTTTTTTTTGTTTCAGTTTCAAAACTTTGTAAATAAGTAAGTTTTCTCCTTCACTGATGGGCACTGATAGGGTTACACTGATGGGCAATAAGGCGGCACTGATGGGCACCGATGAGGTGGCACCAATGAAGTGGCACTGATGAGGTGGCATTGATGGACACTGATATGTGGCACTGATAGGCGGCACTGATGGACACTGATAGGTGGCACTGATGGGCGACACGGATGGGCACTGATAGATGGCACAAATTGGCACTGATAGCTGGCACCGATTGGCATGGATGGGCGGCATGGATGGGTATGGATAGGCGGTACAGGTGGGCATGGATAGGCGGCACAGATGGGCATGGATAGGCGGCACAGATGAGCATGGATAGGCGGCACAGATGAGCATGGATGGGTACTGATAGGTTGCATGGATGGGCATTGATAGGTGGCACAGATGGGAACTGATAGGCGGCATTGTATTATATTATACTGTACTAATGGATGCCAATCAGTGCCAAAAAATAATGCATGCCAATCAGTGATGCCCATTGTTGGCACTGATTGGCATCCATTATGGGCACTGATTGGCATCCATTGTGGCACTGACTGGAATCCCTGGTGGTCTAGGGAGGATTACTTTGTCCTGGGTATCCCTGGTGGTCTGGTGGCATCCCTGGTGGTCCAGTGTGGGCATCCTCGGGGGGGCTGTGCTGATAATCGATCAGCACAGACCCCCCCTGTCAGAGGAGCAGTCATTCGGCTCTCCTCTACTCGCGTCTGACAGACGTGAGTGAGGAAAAACCGATCACCGGCTCTTCCTATTTACACTGTGATCAGCCGTGATTGGACACGGCTGATCACGTGGTAAAGAGTCTCCGTCGGAGACTCTTTACCGAGATCGTAGTTGCCGGGTGTCAGACCCCCGGGGGCGCGCAGCGGCTCAAAATCCTGATCACGTCATGTGACACCCGGTCAGGATTTTGAAACCACTTTGCTGCCGTGTATCTGTTATAGGGCGGGTGGCAAGTGGTTAAATCAGGGTTTCCAGAGTTCTCCCTTACATCAGAGTCTGCAGATTTCCTCCTTACAGGGAAAAGGAACTCTGCAAGTTCAGATGTAAAAGTGGAACTTTGTGGACTCTGATGTAAAGAGGGACTCTTGTTATTAGCATCATATGATTAGAAATGTTATTTATTAGCAAAGTATATGTATGGTTTATACAAAAAAATAAAAATATTGCTGTGCGCCACTAAAGTGTTCGGGTTTGACTTTCAGAAAAGGTGGCGACCCTAAGTCTAGATGCTGTCGAAAGAACTTGCATTGTAGTCAGAATATAACAATTCACAACAAGCCTGGTGGAAGGCAGCCGAACCGGGACCACGCATGGGTGAACAGCAGAATCTAGCAGAGCAGATCCCAGCCAAACTGACAGCCTCTGTCCTGAGGGGCGGAATGTGGCCTGGCCAGGCCCAAGTGGGGAGGTTTTCAGGAGAAGTGGCGGATCACTAGTCTTTCCTTAATCATCTGGAACGTTTCCCTGACAATATTACTGTCCTCGACAGACGAGTGACCTGTTCTTACACTACCCACATGTTAAATGTGGGCCTTAAATAGATGCTGCCTGATCCAAGATGGCCGCCATAGTCATATTGGCTGTCAGCATCTAACTGGATCGCTGCCCCAGTGACCGAGGAAACTATAGAGGAACCGTGTTCCTCTTGACTTCCTTTCCCTCTGTGGTTGAGCGCCATCTGCAGTGGGAGATTGGGGGGAGGGGATTTGTGTCAGGAGGGGAATTTTTTTTGGGGGGGGGGGGGTGCAGGAGATAATCATTGTTCTAGGAGTGGAAATTTGGGGAGGTGTGCTGAGTTGAGATTGGGTGGTGATTTGTGTTGAGAGGGGAGATGGAGCAAGATGACTTGTGCTAGGATGGGGAATTTGGGGGGTTGTGCTAGAAAAGGTAATATGGGGGGGAATTTTGGCCAGGAGGGGACTTTTTTAGGGGAGAGGGATTTGTGCTAGTAGGAATGATTGGGGGACATTCGTGCTAGGAGGGGAAATTTGAGGGGTAGAGGGTTTTTTTTTCCTAGGAAGGGGGGATTTTTTTTGGGGGGAGGGGGGATTGTACTGGGCGCATATGTGGATTTAGAAGAATTGTCCTAAGCATGCAGATTTGATGTTTTGGCGGGAGGGGATTTTAGCTGACACATAATGCTCATACATATTGGGGGGAAGGGGGCAGGGGCACAATATGGCATGTTCGCCCTGGGCTCTAGAGGACCTTGGGATGGTATAGGCATAGGCATCAACTCAATTAAGGGTGACACTGTGACCCCAGGACATGGCTCAGCACACAGCATCATCAGGCCTCGGGTACGTTGGCACCTATGCCGTTATGTCACATGTTAAGGTGCATTTAGACAGTCCATTCATCTATATGGCTGCCAATGTACCTCAATTTTGTTTCGTAACAACTTTACTGCTAGAAAAGTGGCCAATGTAAATGTTTTAATTAATTTTTTATTTGATTGAGGTTGTAGATGGAACCATCTGATCCCGGACTAAGGCCCCCATCTCCACCGTACTGCGCATGTTGTGTTCTATAAATCCAGTATATTATCTGCGGGTGTTTTGTAGGGCGGATAAAGTTCCCCCCGGCAAGTATGTCTTCATAAAATTACATTGCAAATGTGGATTCCATTCTCTGGTGCTAAGGAACCACTCAGAAAAGGTCAATGTCTGGGTGTCTGTGTGTGTGTGCCTGGGAGGTTTTCTACAACCCGTCCTTTCAGTTCAGATATTTCAGATTTAAATAATTGTGGCCCTCAAAAAAAATGAAATATATATGTTATATGAATAGGGATGTCTTGTAATTACCAGTTATGCAAGTGAAATATCTCTGAAGTACAAATCTCACTTATTGAGCTGCTTAGGCAAAATGTGCTTGAAAAAAAAAGGAAGTTTGGTTTAATTCAGTGTCATTTGTGGGGTTTTTTTGTGTTTTTTTTCTGTGTGTACTTTTTTGGATTTATTTAAGGTAGTTTAGTTTATTACATTTATGCCGCGTACACACGATCAAACAATCCAGTGGAAAAGTCCGGCGGACTCAAGTCCGCCGGACAATCCGCCCGTGTATAGGCTCCGGCGGGACTTTTTTTACCCAAAAGTCCGGCGGACTAATGCCGCGTACACATGTAGCAGACTAAGTCCGCCGGACTTTCCGAACGAGCTACCTGCCCACACACGGTACTGGGCTGGGACATCATCCGGTGATGTCCCTATATAAGTCGCTGCACGCCGCGTCCCTGCCATTGTGACCGGAGACAGCGACGAGGCAACATCTCCAGAAGAGAAGAAGAGAAGAACAGAAGACGGCGACAGAAGACCGGGCCACCGCTTGTAAAAGAGCTAGAAGAAGGCCCGGTGGCCCGGTAAGAAGAACCAAAGAGGGGGACAAGACCCCCGAAGTCGGAAGAAGAGGAAAGCCGGGCTCCTCCGCTAGTGAAAGAGCTAGCAAAAGAGCAGAAGATAGCGGAGGAGTCCGGCGAGAAGACCCCCGAAGACGGAAGAAGACCCCCGGAGCTGTGCAATAAACTATTTTAACCCTTGTGTGTTGTGTTTTTTTTTACTTTTTTTCACAGGTGAATGGGTAGGGGTACATTGTACCCAAAGCACCCCCCCCATGTTGAGGGCACGTGGCCTGGTACGGCTCAGGAGGGGGGGGGGGGGGGGGCGCTCGCTTGTCCCCACCCCCTTTCCTGGCTGGCCGGGTAGCGTGCTCGGATAAAGGTCTGTTATGGACCTGGGGGGGGACCCCACGCCGTTTTTTCGCGTAGGGATTCCCCTTTAAGTCCATACCAGGTGACGGGGACAGCGACGCATCCTTCGCTGTGCCCAGGCTACCTGGAGACGCGCTCAAAATGAGCGGACTTTCCTCCGCGTGTGTGGGCGAGTCCGTTCATTTCAAAAGTACGGCGGATAGTCCGGCGGACTTAGTACGCCGTATTAGTCCACCGCAAAAGTACCGTGTGTGGGCAGGTAGCTCGTTCGGAAAGTCCGGCGGAAAGTCCTCCAGACTAAGTCCGCCGGATAGTCTGCTACGTGTGTATGCAGCATAAACATTACTGAGAGTTCAAGCTTCATTTATCTACATATTAAAAATTTGCTAAAAACTTTTTTTTTTTTTTTTTTTTATTTATTTAGAGGATGTCTGTTTTAATTTTCTTATATATTGACAGGAAGTTTCATTCGTTTTATTTAGTGTTATTTGTATTTCTCTTTTTTTCTTTTTAGTATGTACCTGATTTTTTATATATTTAGGATAGTTTAGCCATTCTCAACCAGAGTTCCTCTAGAGCGGGGGTCTCCAAACTTTATAAATAAGGGGTCAGAGTACATCGGGAGTAGAAAAGGTCCGACGTGAAGGGTAATAAACAATATCAAATCTTTGGTGTCCGTGAGAGGAATTGTGCCCTATCATTGGTGGTATTGGGAGGAATTGTGCCCTATTGTTGGTGTCATAAGGAGGCATTGTGCCCCATTATTGGTGCTAATGGGAGGAATTGTGCCCCATCATTGGTGTCATTGGGCACAATTGTTGGTGTCACTATGAGCAATTGTGCCCCATTGTTGGTGTGATTTAGCCTTATTCTTTGTGTCATTGCAAGGAATTGTGCCCCATCATTAGTGTCAATAGGAGGAATTGTGCCCCATCGTTGGTGCCATTGGGACCAATTGTTGATGTCATTGGGAGGAATTGTGCCTCATCCTTGGTGTCAGTGGAAGGAATTGTGCCCCTTCTTTGTTGTCAGTGGGAGGAATCGTGCCCATTGTTGGTTCTAGTAGAAGGAATTGTGGCCCATCTTTGGTGTCATTGGGCCCAAATGTTGGTGTCATTTTGAGGAATTGTGCCCCATCATTAGTGTCATTGGGCCCAATTGTTCGTGTCATTGCAATTGCCCTATCATTTTTGTCTGCAGGAGGAATTGTGCCCCTTCATTGGAGGAGGGGGGGGGGGTTATGCCCCATTGTTGATAGCAATGGATAAAATAAAGGGCTTTATAAAGGCAAGCAAACGACCATAGTTTGGAAACCACTGCTCTAGAGGCTTCTAGGAGCTCCTTGAACTGTAGCCGATTGACCTCCCATTTGATGGTGCCTGCATAATTCCAGAGCAAATGCCACCAATGATCTTTTTAGCTATCTGAAAGGGTGGCATTCTGACCACTGATCCCCAATATATAAGGCATTTTTCCCATTGACCCACAATTCATTTGTTTTATTGGGGGTACAGAGACTCCAATTTCAAGGGTTCCTGTAGGATAAAAAGGCTGAGAAAGGCCGGTATAGGTTATTTCATTTAGTGTTTGCACTTGTATTGTTTTTTTTCCCCTTTTTTGTGTGTACTCAATCGTTGTTTGTGTATTGTAACTTTACATTTTTTTATTTTTACTTTCTGATTTTACTTTCGGTTCAAAAAATGTAAAATATTGAGGCTAATAAAGTTCTGTTATTTGGAATAAGAACAGCTCCATGATGGTTGAAGGTAATTTCCGTATAAACCTCAGAAGCAATTGAAAGCCCATTGTGTTCTTAAAGCGGAGGCCCACCCTAAAGTGGACCTTCCGCTCATCGGAACCCTCCCCCCCTCCGGCACCACAATTGGCACCTTTCAGGGGGGAGGGGGGGTGCAGGTACCTGTACAGTACAGGTATCTGCACCCACTTCCGGGATAGCTCTCTGCGGAAAGGGGCGTAGATTACGCCCCTTTCCGAAAGTCCCCTGCTGCCTGCTGGGAAACACACAGATCCCAGAGGCAGCGGGTCCATCCTTATTGTGCAGCGCGACTCGCGCATGCGCAGTAGGGAACTAGGAAATGAAGCCGAAAGGCTCCACTTCCTGATTCCCATACCCAAGATGGCGGCGGCAGCACCCGAGAGACGATCGAGAGATCGGCTTTGGGTGCCGACATCGCGGGCGCGCTGGACAGGTAAGTGTCACTAATTTAAAAGTCAGAAGCTGCAGTATTTGTAGCTGCTGGCTTTTAGAAAAAAAAAAAAAACCCGGCGGACACCCGCTTTAAAAGTCACTAAAAAAACACTTTTTTAATAAAAATTTAGGGGAAATGAAAACTTTAGGTGAGCCTGTATATTGCCTAGATTAATAAAAGGTACAAGATTGCTTGATAGCAGGCTTCACAAATCTCCACTTTCTCCAGCTCTCTCACCACCACAGTCTAAGGCCGCGTACACACGGGCGGACTGTCCGCCCAACTAGGTTCATCAAACAGTTTGACAAACAGTCCGTTCAAAATTTGCATCAGCGGACTTGACCACACACGACGAACGAACAGTCCGCTGAAAACTTGCGCGATGACGTGAACGGCACGTACGACGGGACGAGAAATTCGGCGTCCGATACACTGCAATGCAACCTTCGCCGTGTAAATTCTTTCTGAGCATGCGCGAGACTTAGTTTGCCGAACAAGCCTACACACGAGCGGACTGTCCGCTCAAACCAAGTTTCAGCGGACAGTCTTACGGAAATTCCGAAAAACTTTGTTCGTCAGACTGTCCGCTGAAACTGTCCGCTGAAGCCCACACACGAGCGGACTGTCCGCCGAAACACTGTTCAGCGGACAAAGTTGGACGAACAGTCTGCCCGTGTGTACGCGGCCTAAGCCCTAGGTTTTTGGGAGACCGAATTCCCTGGGCTTGCTAAGACCATTCTATTGGTCTTTGCAGTCGGTAAGGAGAACATTTACTCACTTTCTGGGTGTTTTTCCACTTGGCAAAAGGGTTTTCATACTCACTGATCTTCGTTGGCAATTCACCTAAGGATGTATCTATGGACTGATTTTCACTATACTTCACTTTTTTGGGATTATTTTTAGTCACTTTAAATATATATATATATTTTTTTTTTGATGTTTATTATATATGCTTAATTCTAGTGTGCAAAACTATTATACTTAAGCAGAGTTTGTGCTATTAATCCAGCATATTTCTTGATATATTATTATTTATGTAAATTTTTCTTTTCACTATTGTTTTATCACTTAGCGCTGCACTTATTTTTTATTTGTCACTGATTTAGGGGTTTTCTTGTATTCTAAAACTCGAAGTGCTTCCTGCTCTACCGATAGATTTATTTTTATTTTTTGGACATTCATATCCTTTCTCTAGCGCAGCGTTTGGCCTTTGGCTGTTTTTTATTTGTGTTTCCTTTAGAGCGAAACATGTTGAGTAGAAGCGGCTGCAATAGTGTGTGACATTTACACAATTGATCATTGAATGTATACATTTAAACATATTGTTGTTCCAATAAAATGTATATTTTTATGAAAAAAATATTGCTTATTTAATTGGCACCTTAAAGAGGAAGTAAACCCTGATGGGTTTACTTCCTCTTTGTCTCCCTGCAAAGGTAAAGCATAATGGACTACTATGCGTCGCATAGTAATCCATTATGTGTCACTTACCTGACACAGGAGCCAGCGAAGTCACCGCTGTCCCCTGTAGCACGGAGCGTCCATCTTCTTCCAGGTATCATTGCTCCGGCCACTCACAGCGCCGGAGCAGCGATGACGTCACTCCCGCTCATGCGCACGTGAGCCGCCGCTAAAAGGCACATCGCCGTTAGCAGCGGCATACTCAGTGCGCCTGCGCGCCGCTGTTTACGGCGCATGCACCGTAGACAGCGGTGCCTGTCTTTTTGTTAATATCTCCTAAACCAAGTAGGTTTAGGAGATGTTTCTTGAACCTACAGGTAAGCCTTAACCCCAGATGTGCGTACTCGGGTTCCGGGGGTTATACCGGGATGATGCCCGCACCTGCAGGCATCATCCTGGTACCGTTTTGCAGAGCGGGCAATTGGCTTTCCAGCCATAACAACCGATGCGGCTAAAAGCTGTTATGTCGGAGGAGCAGGAGGGGACGTCCCCCCTCCCGCCACCTCCCGCCGCTCTTAGCGGGGCTCCCATTCAATCGGGAGCACCGATGGTGAATCTGATGCCTCCTGCGGCTAGGCAGGGACTGGAATGAAGCCATAAGCGGCTTCATTCCAGTCTCCTAATAGTAAACACGGAAGCGACGTCATGACGTCACTTCCCATTTACTCGGCTGCCAATGGCGCCGGATTTAAACATATATGCAGTATTCAGAATCGCCAAAAACCAGCGATCTGAATACTTTGAAGTGTAAAGGAGGGATTGAGGTCTTTTAGACCCCCGATCCCTCCATAAAGAGTACCTTTCACCACCTATTACTGTCACAAGGGATGTTTACATTCCTTGTGACAGCAATATAAGTGATCAAAAATTAAAAAAAAACAAAAAAACTATTCATTAATTTTAAAATATATAAGAAAAAAATGTAATTCTTAAAGCGCCCGCCTTCCCCGCGAGCTCGCAAAGCAAAGAAACCGCATACGGAAGTCACGCCCGCATATGTAAACGGTGTTCAAATCACACATGTGAGGTATTGCCGCGATCGCCAGAGCGAGAGCAATAATTCTAGCACTAGGCCTCCTCTGTAACTCTAACCTGGTAACCGGAATTTTTTTTTAAAGCACCGCCTATTGAGATTTTTAGGTGCCGTAGTTTGTCGTCATTCCACGAGTGCGTGCAATTATAAAGCATGACATGTTTGGTATCTATTTACTCGGCGTAACATTATCTTTCACATTATGCAAAAAAATTGGGCTAATTTTACTGTTTCTTTTTTTTAAATTCATGAAAATGTCAATTTTCCCAAAAAGTTGCGTTTAAAACACCGCTGCGCAAATACCGTGTGAGATAAAATATTGCAACAATCTCAGTTTTATTCTCTAGAGTCTCTGCTAAAAAAAAAAATATATATATATAATGTTTGGGGTTCCAAGTAATTTTCTAGCAATAAATATGGATTTTAACTTGTAAACACCAAATGTCAAAAATAGGCTTAGTCATGAAAGGGTTTAATCTAGGCTTACCTGTAGGTCAAAGTGGTTTGTAAGGGTTTACAACCACTTTAAAGTCCCACTTCCTGTATCCTTGAAATTCTCACAGAAAATGATTAGACATTTCCAAAAGAGGAAAGGGCTATAATGTGCAAGGACGGAGGGGAGTGTGATAGGGAATAGACTCTCCTGGACTAGTCAAATTTTCTTGTAAATTCAAAGACACAGTGCAAGTCAAACAAGAAAATAATTTCTGGAAATAAAAAATGCAATTATATCATTAAAATATGTAAAATATGTATACTAAGGACCTGGTGCATGCTGGTCCGCCGACATCAGAGGGGGGCGGTGCCACAAGGTGATGCCGCCAGGTGGCCCCGCCCCATAGCTATTTAAGAAATGTCACATGGCGGGCCCCCCTGCCCCAAAGCACCATTTCCCATGTTGAGGGAATGTAGCCTGGTATGGTTCAGAAGGGGGACGCTTACTCGTCCCCTCCCTTTTCTGATCTGCGGGGCTGCCTGCTCATATGTCTGGTATGAATTTTGGGGGGGGGGACCCCACGCCAATTTCTTTTTACATTTTGGCTTGGGGTTCCTCTCAAAATCCATACCAGACCCTATGCGTCTGGCATGGATTTGGGGGAGGCAACACCATGCTGTTTTTTGCACGATTTTTTTTTTCACATTCAGCTGTCAGTTGGGAACCCGCTGACAGCTGATGGCTCACTGGTTATTAAAACTGTGGTGGCCGGCTTCCTGGCTTGCTGCTTAGCAGCCAGCTATACACAGTGTATTAAAGTGGAAAAAAAAGCAAAACGCCTCAAAAAAGGCATCACAAATGCAACACTTGCGTTTCTGGTGCGGAAAAAAAAAGTCCCTGGTTCGTTCCAAAAATGCACCCGCTGAAAAATGCATAGATGTGAACGTGTACCATAATGCCGCGTACACACGGTCGGAATTCTCGTCGGAAAAAGCTCTGATGACTTTCCCGTCAGAATTCCGCTCAAACTGTCTTGCCTACACATGGTCACACCAAATTCCGACCAGCAAGAACACGGTGACGTACAATGTGTACGACAGGGCTAGAAAAAGGAAGTTCAATACCTAGTAGCCAATAGCTTCCACCTCGTAGTTGAATCTGAGCATACGTGAGTTTTTGCGCGTCGGAATTTCATACACATGATCGGAATTCGAATCGAAATTGAGAACATGCTATCAAATTTTTGCTGGTGGGAATTCGGCCAGCTAAATCACGATTGAGCATACACATGGTCGCATTTTCCGATGAAAAGCTCTCACCTGTCTTTTGCTGCCCGAAATTCCAATCGTGTGTACGTGGCATCAGACAATGTTTCTCAAGTCCTCCCAACAGGTCAGCCCTTCCTTCTCTGCTAGCTGTCTGCTAATTGCCAGCTCCTATCTCTCCACAGTTATGCCCTGTACACACAGTCGGACGGAAAATGTGCGATCGGATCTTGTTGTCGGAAAATCCGATCGTGTGTGGGCTTCATCTGACTTTTTTCCATCGGAATTTCCGACACACAAAGTTTGAGAGCAGGATCTAAAATTTTCCGACAACAAAATCCGATCATTTAAATTCCAATCGTGTGTAGACAATTCCAACTAACAAAGTGCCACGCATGCTCAGAATAAATTATGAGACGAAAGCTATTGGCTACTGCCCTCTTTATAGTCCCGTCGTACGTGTTGTACTTCACCGTGTTCTGAACGATTGGATTTTCCGACAACTTTGTGCGACCGTGTGTATGCAAGACAAGTTTGGGCCAAAATCGGTTGGAAAAAATCCAACGGATTTTGTCGTTGGAATGTCCAACCGTGTGTGTAGCGCATTACTCAGCTGTTGATGATATCCTCCTCGTCAGTCCTGCCTACTTAAGCCGCTCAGCCCAGAGGATCTCTGCCTTCGTCTTGGTCAACATCACAGAGACATCTCCTGCCTTCCTGTTTAAAGACTGGCTTTGCTGACATCCCTTCTGGCTCCAGATCCTGCTTGCTGTTCCACTACATTGATCCCTGACTTATGGCTTGGCTGACTATCCGTTTCGGTTACTGAACTTCGGCTATGTTTTGACTACGTTTGTTCTTTTTACTTTTATTATTAAACAAGTGTGAATAAACTTTACTTCTGTCTCGGCCTGATTTCATGGTTTCTGACATTCCCTCAGATGAAACTGTAGTAGTAATTACTAAGGCAGTGAAACTGATGAAATCACCTGTGCAAAATAATGGAAAGCCTGAAAACATGACCTTTTGGGGGTACTTTAAGACTGGAGTTGAGAAACATTGCCATAGGAAAGCATGTTAAATGGACTGTTGTATGTTTCTGAAAAATGGAAAACGCACCAAAAAGCGCATAGGCGTGAACGTAGGTTAAGTCAGTGACAGAGTACCAGAGTCAAGGAACACATTACTATAGGGTGGTGTTGCAACATCAGCCAGGTATCTGGATGTGTAAGTTCATGTGATGATTTACTATGTATCAGCTCCTGAAGAGGGAGCAATGCACGTTCCGAAACATGTTGAGTTTTATTGATTGTAATAAATTTGGGACTTTCTTTTATTTATTGTTATTGCAATCCACCTTTTTTCTCTGCACTATGTGAGCTCCAAACACCCAACAGCATTGATATTGAGCATGGTAGACCCAACCTTGGGATGTCTTGTTGAAGGCGTCTTGGAAGTCAACTGTTAGCCGGGACACAAATAGATGTTTTTTCGGCCATTACCAAGATGAGCTGTATACATTGATTTCAATTTTCCTGTTCATCTGCCGATACTCTTAGATCTGCTCCGATTTTGCTTTGTTTTTAGTCTACATTTATAGATGGAAACATTTTGAAGCACTTCGGCACTGAAAAATTGACCTTAGAACATTTTAGAATGTCTTCTGCTTAAGGTGATTGTCTTATCAAAGGAAAGTACGTGACATCAAAGAACAGTCCGCCATTTTGATCTTTGATCTTTTGATCTTTAATCCCAGGGTAGAGGAGCTGAATGGATTATATCCCCCGACACATGCTTTTCAACGTGTTTTTTAGTATTTTTGCTCAATTGTGTTCGTAGTTGTGAGAAAGAATGAGCTTTAAAGTAGAACTAAGGGCATAATGTTTTTTCTTTTTCATTATGGATCAAGTAAGGGAGGGTTATATCCTCTATCGGTTTTATTTTATGCCATCGACGTCCCTCTGGGGAGGTTTCCATTCTTTTCCTGTCCCATAGCCAAAACAGGAAGTCAGAGAAAATCCCTGCAAATTAGGGGAATCTCTTGGGACCCCCAAGTCACCAGAAAAAGACTGACAATTTTGAAAAAAAACAACAATAATTTTTACTTTCTGTTTCAAAACATACCCTGATTCCCCGATATAAGACCTAGCGAGATTGTCGGTGATGGCTGCAATATAAGCCATACCCCCCAAATAAGCCCTAGTTAAAGTCCTTGTAGGTCTTATTTTCAGGGTAGGGCTTATTTTCGGGGGGAAACAGGGTAGGGCTTATTTGGGGGGTAGAGCTTATATTGCAGCCATCACCGACAATCACACTAGGTCTTATTTTCGGCATTCATATGTAAATAGCGGCGACAATACTAAGTAAATAGCTGCGGCCAGCGGCATTGATATGTACATAAAGGCGGCATTCATATGTATATCATGCTCCCCTGCAGTGAGGAGATGACGTGCTGTAACTTCTAGCAACTAATCAGAGAGCCGTAATTTGTGTGCTGTAGCCTCTAGCAACCAGTCAGTAAGCAGTAATGAAATGCTGTAACTGCTAGCAACCAATCACAATTGCTGCCTGATCTGATACATTAAACTGATTTTAAGTCTAGCTACTATTTATTGTATGTATCAGAGCAGGTGGAGAGGGAAATTGCATGGGAGGGGGAGGGGGGGGGGGGAGAAAAAAATTTGCCCAGGGTCCAATCAATATTAAAGACAGCCCTGTCTGTAGGTAAAAATGTCAAAAAGGGGTAATTTAACCTGTGATCTGCCTGACTTTTTCTGCTCATCAGCTATCCCTATTGTTACTGTATTTTATTTGTGACAATTCCTCTTCCAATGTGGCCCAGGAAGGTCAAAGGTTTGACAGCCTTGCATTACGTTATTAAATGGATATGTATCCCCTTTTATAAATGTGTTTTATATTTAATATTGTTATTCTATATTTTTTATTTGTTTAAAAAAAAACTTTTTTTTAAAGGGGAACAATTTTTATATTATTATTATTGTTATTATATATTTTTTTTTTTAAGGAAAGTTTTACTCTATTAAATGCATACTTATCCCCTTTTTTAAATTTTTTTTATATTATAGTTGGTTGTACATTATTATTACTATATTTTATATTTTTCTAAGTTTTATTTGTTAAATAAATCTGTACTGTAATAAATATATACCTATCATGCCTTGTAAACACTTTTATATCAATATTAATAGGAACCACGTCAGGAACAGCTCCAGAGCATCCAGGGGTCTCAGCTGTTCCTGACTTGGTTCCTTTGTACATCCCCTGCTGATGACCCCTAGTGGGACATATTCATCAAGCCTGTTTGACCCTTCGTAATAAAGGGTCCAAGGCTCTCCGGTAGGAGTCCAGCCAATCGTGGTGGTGGCGTGTTCACTTGGTGGAGGGGTTAGATAACCTTATCCACAGTTGAATTATGGAGTTTACCTTTTTACCATTATGATCTATTTGAGAGATTGATTTTTCTGGACTGTTTATTTATTGATATATTTTTTCCAATATTTTTTATATCAGTCACTGTAGCGCAGCACACCTTTATTTTGTTAAGCAATCTAATCCCTCTGCACTCTACAAAACTAAAAAAAAAAAAAAACAAAAAAAAAAGTTTTGCCTTTAGTTTACCCTTTCACTTTAACCTCTTTTTTCCCCTTAAAATCAGGGGAAAACCGCGGGTACGTGTCATACGCCGATTCCCCGCCATTGTGAGCCTCTGGGCGGCTTTCAGCCCCCTTCGGCCCTTCTCTGGGGCTTTCGGCCGTTCACGGCAGCTTTAGGCCGCTCTCAGCAGCTTTCGGCCACCTTCAGCCATTCTCGGTGGCCGAGTGCAGCCAAAAGCGGCCGAAAGCTGCCGAGAATGGCCGAAGGTGGCCGAAAGCTGCCAAGGACGGCCGAAAGCCGGCAAGAACTACCGAGCGCCGCTGAGATACACAGGACATCCGGCTCTGTATCTCGCGCTGCCATTTTTAGAAGGCAAAGCTGCAAAAAAAAAAACTGACAAGGCTGCAAATGATGGACAAGGTTGCAAATGACACTGACAAGGGTGCAACGATGGACAAGGCAGCATGACATGGCTTCATATGACAAGGGTACAATGATGGACAAGGCTGCAGATGGACACTGATAAGGCTGCATTGATGGGCATTTAAATGTAAGGTTTTTTTTCCTTAAAATTCCCTCCTAAACTTGGGGTGCGTGCTATACGCCAGAGTGTGTTATACGCCGATAAATACGGTATTTCCATTTGCCATAATTGTAATAAAAACTGTTGTGTTGTCATACCCTACGATAAAACGAGTTTATCTGACTTTTATCAAACATTTACTGCAGGTGACTTTCTAATGCATGTGTTTTAAATGAACTCATCTTAAAGAAAAGCATCATTAAAACCAGAAACCCATTCTCCTGGGTCAGACTGACTGGGCAAGGGCAGGTCCAAGCTATCATTTACCCAGAGAAGCCTCCCTTGTGAAGACCTCCAAAAGCCCTGCTGTTGGGTGCCGCCATCTTGGATTTGATGTCAGCAGTCCCAGCCGACTCAGCGCTGTCAGTCAAGAGACATTCTATAAATCATATCTTGGACCCTAAGGAAGGGCATTTTTCCCACTGACCTCCAATAAATTCATTTTTCAGGGGTTCCCCAAAATCTACTAATTATTTTTAGGGCCCCTTTGAGGTAAAAAATTATTTTTAGGTTTGAGGGTCCCCTGCAAAACTCCTGGGAGTCAGTGGGAAACATGCCCCTCCTTAAGTATTAAGAATGCCACCCTTACAGACAGCTAAAAAGAACATTGGTGTCAATTGGTGCTCCTCTGACGAGTGGCATTGACCCTGGAACTATGCAGGCATCATCAAATTGGAGGTCACCCAACCACAGCTCAAGGAACCCCTAGCAACCTCTGGAAGAACCCCAGGGTTCCACAGAACCCTGGTTGAGAATGACCATTCTATAGTGTTCTTCCTCTCCCCCTTCTGACAACTACACAAAAGATTATATAGGGCAGGTGAGGAGAGAGCAGAGGAGCAAAGACAGTATTAGACAGTACAAAATGAGGAGGTAATTAGCCCTACAGAAAAATTTAATATAAACCTAAAAATCAAAGGTGGTGAACCAAACCTCTAAGCCCTTGTACACACGGTCGAGATTCTGACGGAATGTGTCCTATCGGACCGTTTTGTCAGATATTCCGACTGTGTGTGGTCTCCATCGGAATTTTGTCTGAAAATTTTACGGAAATGTTGGAAAACTTGGTCCGTCGGATACTCCGACGGACCGAGTTTTCCAACTTGTCCATGAAATTTTTCTGACAAAATTCCCCGATCAGACATACTCCGATCATGTGTAGCCTACGCCGACGGACAAAGTGCCACGCATGCTCAGATCAAATTCCTAGACCAAAGCAATAGGCTGCTAGCCTGAATGTAGTCCCATCGTAACGAAATAACGTCATCACGTTATGTACAATCGGATTTTCCGACAATTTTGTCCGACCGTGTGTATGCAACAGTTTCGGACTAAATCCGTCGGACAAAATCCAATGGATTTGGTTGTCAAACTGTCCGACCGTGTGTACAAGGGCTTAGCCATGAAGGAGGAATAAACAGGGAAACTGCCTTGACTCCAAAAACATAATTAGTAAACCATTTATAAAGAGGTTCAAGCATCCTCAAGCATAGTAATTCGCTACTCTCCTCCCTGACACCTACATAAAAGGTTATATAGGCAATAAAGGAGAGGGACAGAGGAGCTGGGCCAGCAAAGACAGAGTTGTGCCGCGTACACACGACCAAATTTCAGATGGAAACAGTCCGATGGGAGCTTTTCATCTGATTTCCGGCCGTGTGTATGCCCATCGGCCTTTTTCTGTCGGCATTTCCGATGGTCTTTTGATTGAGAGCCTGTTTTTAATTTTTCCGACGTAAAACCTTTCTATCGTATTTTTCGATCATATGTATGCAATTCCCGACACTCAAAATTCTGACACATGCTCGGAAACAATTAGACGTATGCTCGGAAGCATTAGCCCTTGTACACACGGTCGGAGAATCCGTCGGAATGTGTCCTATCGGACCGTGTCGTCGGATAATCCGACGGTGTGTGGTATGCATCGGACTGATTCCGTCCGAATATCCGTCGGACCCAATTTTCCAACATGTTGGAAATATTTCCCGACCAACTGGTTCGATCGGACATACTCCGATCATGTGTAGCGAATTTTGATCGGACCAAGTGCCACGCATGCTCAGATCAAATTCCTACATCAAAGCTATTGGCTACTAGCCTGAATGTAGTCCCATCATAACGAAATTACGTCATCACGTTCTGAAAGATTGGATTTTTCGACAACTTAGTCCGACTGTGTGTATGCAACAGTTTCGGACACAATCCGTCGGACTAAATCCAACAGACAAAATCCAACGGATTTGGTTGGCAGAATCTCCGACCGTGTGTACAGGGGCTTAAACTTCCCTTTTATAGTACCGTTGAATGTGTTGTATGTCGCGGTGTTATTGACCGTCGGAATTTGGTGTGACCGCGTGTAGGCGAGACAGTTTGAGCGAAATTCCTCAGAATTCCAACAGGAAAACCATCAGAGCTTTTTCCGACGAGAATTCCGATCATGTGTACGCAGCATTAGACATTATTAGACATTACAAAATAGGGAGGTAATTAGCCCTACAGAAAAATCCAATCCAAACCTTAAAATCAAAAGAGCACCAAACAGAGGAAACCACATTGACTTCAAAAACAGAATTAGTATACTAATATAGAAAGAGGTTCAAGTGTCAAAAATAATATTCATTTATCGAAAAATACCTTTACTTAGATGACTCTATTCCAAAAACCCCAACCCACAATTCAAAGCACCTAAATTGAAATACCATATACCATAATTCCTGGAAAGAACCAATGGGTGGTCACATAAAACCAATAATATATCAATCAACAAAAGCAGATGAATAAATTATAATTTGTAAATTTGGTAAAATGTGTTATTATAATTAGAATTCTGTGCATTTATCTGCATTTTTTAAGTTGGTTACAGGGTCTCTTTAGGAAACACTTCACCTGGTTTGCAGACCACCAAGGAAAACAATAATGAAATATATACTAGTTACTTCAAAGGTAAAATGGCAATTGCAAATTCTCACAGCTGGAAATAAAGGAAAGTGGTAGGGGGTTTAGCACACCGAACTTCACCTCTAGCTAAAATTACATTTTGAGTGGGTTAACCCTTTGAAAAATAATTCTGCTTTTAAATGTTTAAGAAGTCTTCTGTTAAGAAAATAAATCATCTTAAATGAATTTCAAGAATATTTTTAGACACAAAACGAGATCACATGACTGAGAAATGAAGAGGTTAAAAACAGAAGAGTTCTTGGTAAGCCAACCAACCCCTCCAGGCACCATCATGAAAGAACTTCTGTCACAAGCTTTTTATCATTTATAGTTATGACTTGTGTGAGAACCGCAGTGATTCACAGAGAGCTCTGCCTCGGCTAACAAGGACATAAAATACTTGCACGTGCCGAAAAATCCAGTGCTGAGTTGCCTCTAGAAACAAAGCAATACCTGAGAGTCTATAAAAATATCGAATAATTGCAAAATTATTATTTTTTTAAATAAATTAACAGAAGCTTTTTTCAGAATGCAAATTTTATTTATTTACAAATTCGAAAAAACTGTTTGGTGAATAATTTGTGAATCCCTGATTTCCATTAAGTTGCTTGAATAGTTTAATTTGTTGAATTAACACAATAGACCGCTTGTTAAGGAAAGGGTCCACATCAGGCCTTTATAGGCTGGGGTGAGCCAATTGATCCAAATTTAAGTTTTTTCATGGATTGGCCTGAATTATAATTGTAATTATATTTTAACTAGAAAATAATTGATGATTTTTTTTTTTTTTAATTGTCTGAACCTAAAAATAAGAGTTTGACATCTTCGGCTTACAGGCCTAAGATGTCCCATAATAAGGTGAGTGCAGGCCAACTGCTAGATTTAAATAAGCCTATAAAGAATAATTATTCTCAAATGACTTCAAAACCCCCTTATCTACAAATAATATTAGTTGTATATATTCAAGGAGGAGTGGCTGGTACATCCTAAATTCAAAAAAATCTATAAAAACCTGACTCCAAAAGTAGGAGTAGAGTCTAAGCCAGGTTTTTATAATATTAAAGAGAACCAGTGGGCTTCTGTAAAAATCCAAATCTCCAGTACTGAATATTTATAATGGTGCTGCCATACTACCCAGGGACTTATCGACAAATTCACAGTTGTATTACTTTGTTAGGTTTCTGTTAGCAAATCAGTGGGTTACCTGGGTATGGTCTGAGGGTAACCCATAAAAAAAGGTTCAATTTTTGTTTTTAAATTTTAGGAAATTTCGAGATTTTTTTATTTACTTGCATCCTCTTCCTGCTTAAGAAAAGTCAACCTCTATGTTTGTTCTATTGCCTATTGCTCATTACTGATAACAGATGCTCAAAAAACTGCCCCAAAGCTGCTGTTAGAACTTTCTGAAAGAAACCTAAAGTCTTTGTTGATAGATCATTTTAAGATCCTCGAGCAGCCCAGTAATCAGCTCTGACCTCAGGCAGGAGAAAGGTCAAACTTCATAGAGGTCTTATAACCTGGGAAACCTTTTCTGCTGTGACAGGGAGAAAAAAACAACTAAATAACAACACACACTGCTATCCCTGTAGGGCCCCACTTGTATAACAAATTAAAGTGGCCCAGAGAGAATGTAAGTAATCAGCTCTGATTTCAGGCAGGAGAAAGGTTAACCTTCATAGCGGTCTTAATGCCTGGAACCTGGCAGACCTTTTTCTGCTGTAACAGGGAGAAAATACAACTAAATAACAGCGCACACAGCTATTCATTGAGGGCAACCATTAGTATACCAAATTAAAGCAGATCTCCTACTTTATGTAGTAAAAGTGCCCAACCTTGCCAATCTACCCCCCAGATCTTTAAAAAATTAATATTCATGCAGTCTTCTAGCCAGTCTGGCAGCTGGCTTTACAGAAGCTCTCTTTTTCGGCAGCAGGGAATGGGGCAGTCTTTCTAGACTGAATGGTTCTTTGTAATGACATGCGAGTGCCACTCAGTACTGTGACCCCCGGGCTACGTGATGACGCACCCACACGGGGTAGAACAGCAATAGGCAAGGCTCATAGGAAATGGGCAGAATTACATAATTGTCATTCTAGCTCACAAGGCCCACAGGCCGAATGCAGCCCACCAGGCTATTTCATGTGGATCTCACACCTCTCCTTATCTCAACTCCCCCTTTTCTCAGCAGTCAGCAGCAGAGAGGAGCACAAAGTTACTCCTCAAGATCCTGTACCTCTCTGTGCAGCTGCAGCATCCCCACATTTCTGTCTCACCAGCAGGGCCGTCTTTAAGGCAGGGCAAAAGGGGCAGCTGCCCTGGGCCCTGTCATTGTTGTGGGGCCCAAAGCAGCTGCCTCTTACTTGCCAACTATCCCAGTTTAAATTCCCTTGTTTCTTGAAGTTTTATTCCCATGCTGTGTCCTGATATCTCAGTGTGAAGTGCTGCTACTAATGCTGCCCAGCTCTGCCCTATTGTTGTGTTGTGTTGATGTAAATAACGCCAATCATATGTAAATAGGGGTGGCATTCATATGTAAATAGCTGCATTCGGCAGCATAGATATACAAAGTAAAAGGTGCCATTCATATGTATATCATGCCTCCCCTGCAGTGAGGAGATGATGTGCTGTAACCTCTAGCAACCAATCAGTGAGCAGTATTACTGTACAGTAATCTCTAGCATCCAATCAACAAGCAGAAACCATGTGCTGTAACAACTATCAACTAATCAGTGAGCCTTAATGTGTGCTGTAACCTCTAGCAACCAGTCAGTAAGTGGTAAAAATACACTGTAACTTCTGGCAACCAATCGCTGCCTGATTTGATACAGTAAACTGATTTTAAGTCTAGCTGCTATTTATTGTATTTCTCAGAGCAGGTGGAAAGCTAAATTGTATGGGGGGGGGCCCCCAAGAAAATGTTTGCCCAGGTTCCAATCAATATTAAAGATGGCCCTGCTCACCAGTGTCAGTATTCAGCAGTCTCCAGCCCTCCTCTGGTCCTCCTCCAGACCCCGCACTTTCTGCTTCTCATCTGCACCCAAGCTTCTTCCTGGCAGCAGCACAGGGTATGTGGGGGTGCACTGTGATGTAAGGAAGGGTGGGGGATTCTTGACATTTGATGGTGGTGGTGGGGGGGGGGGGCTCTTGATAGCTGATGTAAAGGGGGTGGTGTGCTCTGGACATCTAGTCTTATAGATACAACCAGCCTTTGAGGGCAACCATACTGTTGATGTAGCCTGCAATAAAATTGGAGTTTGACACCGCTGTTCTAACTGAACACAATGGGTGGTTCTAGGCCAAGGGTGAAGCTGGGGACAGTGCTTGAGTGTGGAAAGGGTAAGTAAATCTTGGGCTTGTTTTGTTTTTTATTTTTATATTTAAATAAAGGATGATGGAGACCCAGAAATGAATAAAAATTTAATTGGAGTTGCACATTAAAAGCAGAGATTAAGATACTTACAAATACGTATTTATGACTAGTTCTCTTTCAGCACTTGGCAGACATTTTAAGAGGGAGTCCCAAAAAAGAACAGGTAGCTCTCAAAGTTTTTTCTTCCTATACTTTCCACCACCGACGGTCAGTGTTCATAAGATAAATGTGGGCAAGAAATCAGTTTTTAGTATCAGCCCAATCAAAAGCTGTCTTGCACTTGGCTTCTACCATTTTGTGTGCTGTTACAAAGTTATACATTTTATTAACATGTTGGCCTTTACCATCTTGATTGTTCATAGTATTGTCCATAGAAATTCCAAAAGTACCAACAAAGTTACCACTACAATATAGACACTGCCTCGTGCCATGGCTGATCCAGATGCGAAATAGGATGCAACGTTTCCACTGTTACATAGGTTGCCGGTGCAGCAGTACAACTTCTGACTGGCCTGGAGAGACATGGAGGTTGATAAACCGTAACACACGTCCGCAGAGCAGCACCCCCGCAGCAGAGTGTTCCCTCTGGGAAAGCCTGGGCAAACACAAGCAGATCAGCATGTGAAGATTGTGAAACCATCAAAATAATGATTGTACAGTATCGCACAAAAGTGAGTACACCCCTCACATTTTTTTAAATATTTTATTATAACTTTTCATGTGACAACACTGAAGAAATGACACTTTGCTACAATGTAAAGTAGTGAGTGTACAGCTTGTATAACAGTGTAAATTTGCTGTCCTCTAAAAATAACTCAACACACAGCCATTCATTTCTAAACCGCTGGCAACAAAAGTGAGTACACCCCTAAGTGAAAATGTCCAAATTGGGCCTAAAGTGTCAATATTTTGTGTGGCCACCATTATTTTCCAGCACTGCTTTAACCCTCTTGGGCATGGAGGTCACTAGAGCTTCACAGGTTGGCACTGTAGTCCTCTTCCCCTCCTCCATGATGACATCACAGAGCTGGTGGGTGTTAGAGACCTTGCACTCCTCCACCTTCTGTTTGAGGATGCCCCACAGATGCTCAATAAGGTTTAGGTCTAGAGACATGCTTGGTCAGTCCATCACCTATACCCTCGGCTTCATTAGCAAGGCAGTGGTCATCTTGTAGGTGTGTTTGGGGTCGTTATGTTGGAATATTGCCCTGCGGCCCAGTCTCTGAAGGGAGGGGATCACGCTCTGCTTCAGTATGTCACAATATACGTTGGCATTCATGCTTTGCTCAATGAACTGTAGCTCCCCAGCACTCGTGCAGCCCCAGATCATGACACTCCCACCACCATGCTTGACTGTAGGCAAGACACACTTGTCTTTGTACTTCTCACCTGGTTGCTGCCACACACGCTTCACACCATCTGAACCTAATAAGTTTATCTTGGTCTCATCAGACTGCAGGACATGGTTCCAGTAATCCATGTCCTCAGTCTGCTTGTCTTCAGCAAACAGTTTGCGGGCTTTCTTGTGCATCATCTTTAGAAGAGGCTTCCTTCTGGAACGAAAGCCATGCAGACCAATTTGATGCAGTGTGCAGCGTATGGTCTGAGCACTGACAGGCTGACCCCCCACCCCTTCAACCTCTGCAGCAATACTGGTAGCACTCATACATCTATTTCCCAAAGACAACCTCTGGATATGACGCGAGGCCTGTTCTGAGTGGAACCTGTCCTGTTAAACTGCTGTATGGCCACCATGCTGCAGCTCAGTTTCAGGGTCTTGGCAATCTTCTTATAGCCTAGGCCATCTTTATGTAGAGCAAAAATTAGTTCTTTCAGATCCTCAGAGAGTTCTTTGCCATAAGGTACCATGTTGAACTTCCAGTATGAGAGAGTGCGAGTGATAACACCCAAATTTAACACACCTGCTCCCCATTCACACCTGAGACCTTGTAACGCTAACGAGTCACGTGACATCGGGGAGGGAAAATGGCTAATTGGTCCCAATTTGGACATTTTTACTTAGGGGTGTACTCACTTTTGTTGCCAGCGGTTTAAACACTAATGGCTGTGTGTTGAGTTATTTTGAGGGGGCAGCAGATTTACACTGTTATACAAGCTGTACACTCACTACTTTACTTTGCAAAGTGTCATGAGAGCCATGAGGAACCACATCCAAAGTTATTGATATACATAAGCATCTCCCCTTCAACTTCATAGAACAACATTGAATGAGAAGGTACATTACCTACTGCATCCACACATGAGGTCATGGTACCGGTACATGATGTGGTGAAAGGTGTAGTGCATTCTCCCTTGCCTGTCTCATTGCACGCGTAGCACTGTAGACCATTCAGAGTCTCGTTCACCTTCACTGGAGGAGGCAAAACATAATCATTCCATTTAACGCATCCAGGCAGCCCAAGAACATTCACTTAAATCGAATGTGAAAATGTGTCTCCCAATCCCCAACACCTAACCCTAAGTGAATCTTTAGTCTACCTTATAAACACAACCCTTCCCCTATGACTTAATATCCCCTAAATTATCACTCAACACCTAAACCTTAACCTAGCCTTGACACTTAAAGCTAAAGTTTGGGATGGTGGTGGTTATATGCTCATGAGCTCTCGGGCCTACATCAAACTTGCCAAAAAAAGGAGAAAGACCCCACCTTGCTCGGGTCCTACAGACGTTTTTTATTACTTAATCTAGATACTAAAATTCTATCCAAAATCATTGCTTCACGCTTAACACCCATTCTTCCTTCCCTAATCCACCCAGCTCAGGCGAGCTTCCTCAAAGGTTTATCAGCAACCTCCAACATTTGCAAGGTTTTAACAGCACTCGAATATGCTAAATCACACCCATTGGAGGACTTGGCAATCATCACGCTTGATGCAGAAAAGGCCTTTGACAATGTCAACCTCAACCGACTCTTCCTCGTACTGTTAGCCCTTGTACACACGGTCGGACATTTCGACAACCAAATCCGTCGGATTTTGTCCGTCGGATCTTGTCCGAAACTGTTGCATACACACGGTCGGACAAAGTTGGCGAAAAATCCGATCTTTCAGAACGTGATGACGTAATTTCGTTACGATGGGACTACGTTCAGGCTAGTAGCCAATAGCTTTGATGTAGGAATTTGATCTGAGCATGCGTGGCACTTTGCCCGATCGAAATTCTCTACACATGATCGGAGTATGTCCTATCGGACCAGTTTGTCGGAAAATATTTCCAGCAAGTTTGAAAATTTGGTCCGACGGATATTCCGACGGAAACAGTCCGATGCATACCACACACAGTCGGATTATCCGACAACGCGGTCCGATAGGACAAATTCCGACGGATTCTCCGACCGTGTGTACAAGGGCTCACAATTATAAGGCACATTGTAGACTTTCTATGTAATATGTACTCTGCCCGACAGCTAGGATTATGACCCTGGGAGGTATCTCAGGTGTTATCCCTCTACATAAAGCTGAAATTTGGGTATGTCATTATTTTCATAGTCACATTGGTCCAACTTGGAAAAAAATAAATAACCCACAGCATTGTTGTCAGAGACCACAATAATAACCCCCAGCACTGGTGTCAGTGACCATAACAATAACCCTGAGCATTGGTGTCAGTGACCACAGTAATAACCCCCTGCATTGGTGTCAGTAACCATATTAACCCGCATCATAGGTGCCAGTGATTGTAATAATAACCTTCAGCATTGGTGTCAGAGACCACAGTAATAATCCCCAGCATTGGTGTCAGTGACCCTAACAATAACCCCCAGCATTTGTGTTAGTGTCCACAAAAATAACCCACATTATTGGTGCCAGTGACCATAAGAATAACCCCCAGCATTGGTGTCAGTGGCCGCAATTATAACCTACAGCATAGGTGCCTATGACCACAATAATAACCCCCAGCATTGGTCTCAGTGACCACAAAAATAACCCCAAGCATAGGTGTCAGTGGCCCTAAGACTAACCCTGAACATTAGTATCAATAACCATAATAATACTCACTAACGTTGATGTCAGTGACTACAATAATAAATCCCAG
This sequence comes from Lithobates pipiens, assembly GCF_037356315.1. NCBI lineage: Eukaryota > Metazoa > Chordata > Amphibia > Anura > Ranidae > Lithobates > Lithobates pipiens. The sequence goes on along the minus strand of NW_027507788.1, from coordinate 29,279,460 downwards.
CGTTGGTGCCAGTGGCAGTGCTATTAACCCCCCCACTCCCTATTGGTGGCAAAAACAATGTGTTTTATTCCCCTTTGCCAATATTGGTGGTCAGGGCAGGTGGTCCGTACAGTGGCAGTGAATTTTACCCCCCAACTTTGGTGGTCAGCTGATTACACACCCCCACCCTGCTCTATCTCACCAATGAGGTCGGGAATATACCACATATTGGGCACCAGGAATTTAAGGTGACACAGATTCACTTAGTTACTTTGCTAGGTGAATAGTCTACTTTATTATTAAATCAACCCCAGTGCATGCATCTGAGATCAGCAGAGTTTACCTGTATTCACGCCCTCGTTGCAGTTGTTGTACCCACAGCATGATATCTCAGAATACATTTTTACACCACCGCTGTTATAATACAGTTTTCGTCCGCAGAGATTTCCAGTTCCGCAGCCTTTGATCACCACATCTGAGCTGGAACCTGCAGAGGCAAAAAAATTGTGTTATTATCAATCATATACACACATATAGACTACATGTAGAGTCTGCCATGTCTCTCACCATTGACATACATGGTGGTGACGGTCATACACCGATCCTGCACTCCGGCACACTGGATTGAGGTCAGGTTGGAGGACGCACAGGTGCTGCTGTTCCCCTGACATCTCCGGCAGAAGAGTGCCGCCACAGGCACACGAGCTGGAAACAAGATCAATCAGGATTATATGGTGGCAGGTTTTATGGCAGGTTTACTAGCTATGGTGTAACTACGGGAAGGCTGACAACAACAACAACATTTTCCAGGGACATTTTGCTACTGCACATACTTTATGGATACTATAGAGCAGGGGTCAAGTCCTGGGGAAAAAAGTGTGGGAACTCCCACCCAAGAAGATCCACTCCCCCACCAAAAATAAAAAAATGATACGCTCATATGCACAAACGCTTCAAAAGTGGTATTTTTCTTCCAATTTTCGTATTGTGTGTATGAAGCTTAACTGTTAGAACATTAAAAAAATGGTAGGTGGGAAGCAAAGCGATTACGCACTTACCTATGCCTTCATGTGGTGGTGGAATAAATAATAATAATAAAATAAAATAAAAAAAGAGACAGAAAATCAGGAGGGGAGGAGCGCATCATGAGAGGTCTGACTAAATACAATCTCTTAGCAGCAGGGACCTGATCTATCCGTCAGCTAGCTGTGATTGACAGGTAGATTGAAGCGGAAGCTGTCATGGGGCCCCCTACTAGCAATGCCTGAATGGTCAGGTGTGCGGCACTTACTATTGCGAGCTGTGTCGGCGGCTGCTGGTATAGCACCTGCTACACATCTCGCATACTTCAAAGTCTTGCAGGCAGTGCTGACACAAGGTCATTCAGCACCCAGGGCAAAGATGCCAAACTGCACCTCCCCCACCTTCCTTAAGGGGTAGGGTGTCCCCCATCACTGCAATAAACGATTGCCTCCAGGGCAGCTGCCCCTCCTGCCCACCCCTTGTCCCGGTCCTGCTTGCAGGACAGGTCTGCTAATGGCGAACTGAGTTCCCATTGTGGAAAAAGTACAGGAAGTCCGTTCCCATGCATTCCCGCAGGACTTGAGCCCTGCTATAGAGATTTACTAAAACTGGAGCACTCCGAATCTGCTACAGCCGTGCATGGTAGGCTACTGTCTCTCACCCCCCCCCCTCCCCCACATCCATTTCTCTCCTTTTCCATGTCCCCCATCTTTCTCTCCTAACTATTCCTATCTTTTCTCCTAGCAGGAGGGGGGGGGAAGCACTGTGGCAGGCTAGCGGGGGGGGGGGGGGGGATGGGGGGGATGGGTTGCTACTCCACAGACCGCCAGAGGTTTGCTTTTATAAACTCCAAACAAACACCCAAGAACGCCCTTAGTTAAAGCAAAAAAAGTAGTATTTCTCTTCATCCAGTCCTGTGTTTTGCACAGCTCTGCCACACAGCACAGCCATGCCAAGGCAGGAGACCTGATTTTACCCAATTAAACAGGTCAAACAAGCATGATCTTCTGTCTTGTGCTCCATGCCCATATCCCCTGCGTGGGAATTTGTTATCTGGTTTCCTTTGTTTCTTTATGTCAATAAAAACAATTGTACCAGAAACAGGTCAAACAAATTCATATGGCCTCTGTGAGTCTGCTCTTAAACACAGACAGAGCATCCTGTAAGTAGGGGGTCTGAATTTTGGAAACCACATATACAACATCCAAGGAGATTGCCAGACCAATGAACAAAGAGTCCAGAAATGTTTAATATCGATGTGCATTCAACATATATACCAGCAACGTGTTTCGGGATTCAAAGGACTCCCCCTTCTTAGGGGCTCAGATACTCTGTATGCTTGGGAGGGTGCGTACTGATGATCTTTTGCTTCTAGGACCATTATTATGTGTGGCTGATGAATAAGCTACCAGCCCAATCATCTGTGGCCAGAGAATTTCCTACCCCGCAGCCACACGTAGAAAAGGGGCTGCGATGTGGGTGACATCATGTGAGCCCACATGACTATATTCAATGACATTGTTCAAGCATGGCCATTTAACTATATTAGGTCAATGATGTCACAAGCCTCCCCAGCCCTTTTTTTTACGTGAAGCTACGGGGTGGGGAATCGGCTGCTGGTCCAATCAGCCCTGGCCAGAGAATTCCCCACTCTGCAGCCGCATGTAACCAAGGGGGTGCTGGTGACATCATTGACCTAGTATGGCCACATGACCAAAGTTGGCGAAAGTCATTGACCAAATATGTCTATATTAGGTCAATGATGTCTCCAGCCTCCCTGCTCTTTTGTTATGTGGCTGTGGCCAGAGAATTCCACTGCTACAGTTGGCTGGGCTGATGGCCTACTATCATGTGCTAGTTTCCCATGGGTTTGGGCCAGCCCAAACATTATCTCATGTTTAACCGCTTGATGGCCAGCTATGTACCCATACCTTGCTGGACTTCAAGTTTTTATCATAGGATGATGTGTGCAGCTGCAGGCATCATCTCAGTATTATTTTTTTCAGCTGTACGTCAGCTAAGACGCTGTAGGAGGCGTGCGCACGCGCCTGCAGCGTGTCCCCGGACCCAATGCGAGCGCCCAGCAGGTGCAATGACCGCCGGGCACCAGCGATCGCTTGTGACAGAGCGAGAACCGGGATCTGTGTGTTTAAACACACAAATCCCGGTTCTGTCAGGGGAGAGGAGAGAGATTGTGTGTTCCTACTAAGTAGGGAAAGATACAATATTCAGCACTAACACACCTATGAGTAAAATATGTATAACTGCCAGCAGACACTCAAGGTAAATTCAATCAATCCCTCAGATAATCATAAAAGTAAACAGTGCTGCGCAATACATTAAATGTCCATAAATAAATGATCCGAAATAGTGCAGGTGGAAAGGTAAACACAATATGAGTTGATAAGATCTGATAATTCCGTGATCCCTCCAATACATATATAGATGGCCTCTCACCTCCAGCCTTCGACCTGAAACACGTCACAAAGAGGTAAATATATGGCTGAACACACAGATCCTCTTTTGAAACAGCATCCAGATCCAACTCCATCAAAAGTATGGTATCATATGCAAAAATAAAGGACACGATCTAGTGCTCTCTGCTTTGCAGTTTTAATAATAAACATTTAATAGAATAACACTTACAACTCAGATCCAAGTGCCGGCATAAAAGTAAACGTCCGTTTCTATAACCAATGTAATGGTGACGTCATACGTGACACCTGCCCCCCGTACGCGTTACGTCCCTAGGCAGGACTTCTTCAGTGCAAGGCAGTAGGAACACCAATCTCTCTCCTCCCCTAGTCAGTCCCATCCCCTCCACAGTTAGAACACACATAGGGAACACAGTTAACCCCTAGTGTTAACCCATTCCCTGCCAGTGACATTTATACAGTAATCAGTACATATTTCACTCCAAAGACATGCTGTTAGGTTAAAGAGGGATTCCACCTACAAAAAAAATATTAAAAGCCAGCAGCTATAAATACTACAGCTGCTGACTTTTAATAAATGGACACTCACCTGTCCCGGGGTCCAGCGATGCCGAGGCCGATTGATCGCTCGGCTCTCGGCTGCTGCCGCCACCATTCTAGGTGAGGGAATCAGGAAGTGAAGCAAATCGGCTTCACTTCCCGGTTCCCTACTGCGCATGCGCGAGTCGCGCAGCGCAATAGGAATTGTCCACGCTGTCTCTGAGACCCGTGTGTGTCCCAGCAGACAGCGCGGCAGGACAGAAAGAGGAATAGACTCCCATGGGAGTCTATGCCCAGAAGTGGGTGTAAATACCTGTCTTTGACAGGTATCTCCACCCCCCCTCCCCCCTGAAAGGTGCCAATTGTGACACCGGAGGGGGGGAGGGTTCCGATCAGTGGAAGTTCCACTTTAGGGTGGAACCCCGCTTTAATTGGCTTCTGTCTAAATTGGCCCTAGTATATGAATGTGAGTTAGGGACATTAGATTGTAAGCTCCTTGAGGGTAGGGAATGATGTGAATGTACAATGTATATGTAAAGCGCTGTGTAAATTGACAGCGATATACAAGTACCTGAAATAATAATAATTACAATATTTATAGCACTGATTGCTGTATAAATGTCACTGGTCCCAAAAATGTGTCAAAAGTGTCTGATTTGTCTGCCGCAATATTGCAGTCCTGATAAAAATCACTGATCGCCATTACTAGTAAAAAAAATAATAATAATAAAAATGCCATAAACATATCTCCTATTTTTTAGATGCTATAACTTTTGCGCAAACTAATCAATATACGCTTATTGTGATTTTTATTACCAAAAATATGTAGAAGAATACATATCGGCCTAAACTGAGGAAAAAATTAGCTTTTTATAGAAAACAAGTAAAAGATACAATGTAGCAATATATTGTATTGTGTATCTTTTGTACTTGTAGTGCAAAGTGGATTTGCCTTTCGTAAATAACCTCCATTGTGTTTTTTTCAAAATTGTCGCTCTTATTTTGTTTATAGTGCAAAAATGAAAAAACGCAGAGGTGATCAAATACCACCAAAAGAAAGCTCTATTTGTGGGAAAAAAAGGACGTACATTTTGTTTGGATGCAATGTCACACGACCGCGCAAATGACACAGTGCCGTATCACAAAAAATGGCCTGGTCAGGAAGGGGGTAAATTCTTCTGCGGCTGAAGTAGTTAAATGGACACCAATTTTTTAAATATTTGGACTCTGATTTCATTAGTCTGGCACTCTTATTGGTCTTTGTATATGTTTCTAGATGTCCATTACAGCTGTCATGACTCACAATGTTGCTTCCAGAGCCATATTGGCCTGAGAACGTTGGACAGTGGGACATCTTTGCGATCATGATCATGCGCTCTAACCTGAAGTTTCAGTATATCCTTACTGGTACTCAGGAGATGGGAGCAAGAGTCATTCACTCATCCCGAAGTTTCAGGCTATATTACAAAGGGACGCCTCTCAAACCAAGCCTAATGTTTGACGAGATGTGTGGCCTCTGGCCACTCCACCTGATGCGTTTCGTCCCTCCTGAGACACGTCAGTGCATTTTGTATTACAGGTGAGTATTGTCAAGCTTTTGGAACTGAGGACTTTGTTTCTTACCGTAGACTGTGGCGTTGTTACACATATTTGTTTCGCAGCAATAGGAACTTATATATGTCTTCTTAAAGCCCAAGTCCATATACACCGACTGGTTACACCTGAGTCCCTGAGAACAGCCCTTGTACGTCTTCTCTGTGATGGTCCCATACTCTGCAAGAATACAATCCTGTTAGTTCAGTTTAGGATCAATAGCTTCATTTTCTTGCCATTTATTAAATTGTACAAAAAATAACAAACAACAGAAATACTATAAAACATGCAAAATGTATGTATATAATTTATATATTGTTTCGTTTTTGCAGCAATTAACAAAACATTTTTTTTCACGAAGTCCCCTTCCTCCTCACAGAAGATTGGAATTGGAGGGTCCTTTCACACTTGAATACGGTATGGGCAACCCGCATTCCATGCAGATTTCCCGCACCGTATTGAAACTACACTGCCCTTGCGATCTGCTGTGAGCGTCAGTGCAATGTTAATGACACCCTAAAAGCAGGTAGAAAAAAGCAGTGTGTTCTCCCCCAACAGATCGCATAGTACAAAAGTTGCAGTGCCTTTCCAAAAAATTGTGTATGCGCTACTTTCGTTGTGGTACGGTGCCATTTCAGCCCATTAAAAATGAATCAGCTGAAATCGCACTGCAATGACCTGCCCCGTTCACATCTTGTGATTTGGGATTGCAAAATCCCAAATCGTGTAGGAACCGCAGTACAGCCCCCTTTTTGAGGGTCGTTATCCTTCAATGGCACCCCAAATGTGATGCGATACTGCTGCGATAGTTGTGCGACAGGATCGTATGACAATCCCAGCAAACCGCGCCTATAGGAATCATGTGAGCCTTGTTACACGAAAAGGAGCAGGAGCTTGTTTTTGGGTGACAAACGCACATAGGGCAGCCCATTGAAGTGAGTGCACAACCCTATGCAGCACGCAGAATCACGTGAAAATCATGATGTCAGAATCGTGTAGCGGGAAGGCTCGTTCCCTCTCTGCAATAAGGTGAACAAGGCCTGAGTTACACAGGAACGCGCAGTGTATTCCTGTGTGATTCTTAGTGCAATTGGGCCCTAAAAAGTATCTAAACGGAAAGCGGTTGTAACCCCTTACATATACCCAGTGAAGAAATCCTCCTACATAAGTTGTACCTGTTTATCTGCTGCCCTTTCTTTTAGACATCTGCTCAAAGTGCTGAATTTTAAAGCTGATCTGAGAGTTCAGAAAAAAAAGTCACAGAGAGCTGAAGTTACACTCCGCAGAGCTCAGTAAGGAGAGCTCTGAGAGCTGATTGGAGGGAAGGGACACACCCCCCTCCACACAGCACACAGGAACAGAGCTGAGGCTGCAAATCACAGGCTGTGTGCTGGAGGTCCCTCCCTTGTCACTTTTTTTCTATTGGTGTCAGGAAAACTTGTCAGAAGTGACTCATTCTGATAGTAGAGGAAGGAAGCAGCAGACCAAAAGCGACACTTAGTGCTCTGGATGGAGACAAGAACACACTATAGAGGGATATGCTTTGTTTATATTTCATGTCTGAGGTTTACAACCACTTTAACCACTTGCCACCCATGTGATCAGCCGTGTCCAATCACAGCTGATCCACGATGTAAACAGGAAGAGCCGTTGAATGGCTTTTCCTCACTCGCGTCTGACAGGCGCAAGTAGAGGAGAGCCACTCTCCTGATGGGGGGGGGGGGGGGGGTCTGTGCTGATTATTTATCAGCGCAGCTCCCCTTTGGATGCCCGCCCAGGACCACCAGGATGCCACCCAGGACCCCCAGGGATGGTCACCACACTGGACCACCAGGGAAATGCCAATCAGTGCCATTGAAAAATGCCTGCCAGTGCCAGTGATGCCTATCAGTAAAATCCAGTGCCAGCCATCTGTGCTCATCAATGCAACCTTTCAGTGCCATCTATCAGTGCCCAGCAGTGCCGTGTATCAGTGCCACCCATAAGTACCCATCAGTGCAGCCTTTCAGTGCCTATCAGTTTCGCCTATCAGTGCCCACCAGTGACACCTATGAGTGCCCATCAGTGCCGCATATCAGTGCCACCTATCAGTGCTACCTATCAGTGCCCATCAGTGCCGCCTATCAACGCCCATCGCCAGTGCCCATCAGTGCCACCTCATCGGTGCCATCTCATTGGTGCCACCTCATCGGTGCCACCTAATTAGTGACCATCAGTGCAGCTTATGAGTGCCCATCAGTGAAGGAGAAAACTTACTTATTTACAACATTTTATAAGAAAAACTTCTTTCAAAATTTTCCTTTAGCAAAAAATAAAAAACGCTGAGGAGATCAAATACCACTAAAAGAAAGCTCTATTTGTGGGAACAAAATGATAAAAATTTAGTTTGGGTACAGTGCAGCACGACCGCGCAATTGTCATTTAAAAATTGGCCTGGGCAGGAAAGTGCGAAAGTGCCCAATATTGAAGTGGTCAAGAATAAAGATGTGATATATTGTAGCTTCCCAGATCTGGTGGCTGCATTTGTTTTGTTTTTCTTTTTTTTTCTTTTTTTTCACCTGGTGATCCTGCCAGTAATACATTTCCTGTGCTAGGGTGGCAAAACTTACTCACTACACTTTATCTATGGAGGAGCAGTGTTACCTGTCACTAGTGATGGGCTAAGGTTGGGGCTGAAGCCGGTTCCTTCCCAACCAGCAGGAATCAAACGATAGCAGACCACCATTCCAATCAGCCAACAATACCCATTCGTTTAGGGGTTTTATAGACGGTTTGGGAAGGATAATGTACTACAATCTGCACACCAAGCAATCCTGTGCATCAGAGAAGTTATAGAAGCCCATTTCTGTACTGGCCACGCATGTTGACGCGTTTCGTCCTGCCCATGGGGCTTATTCATGGTTGAAGTGCGTCTTGTGGTACATTATCCTTGTCCTCATACATTCAACGACATGCCTCCCAAGAAGAGAGAAAGAAGGATTTGGTTCCAAATGGGAACAGTACAGGGACAGTTGTGAAGTATGCAATGAACTGTGCCCTATGTGTTCACTGTATGTGTGCCGAGGTTTAAGCCATCATACCATACCTACAACGGTGAAGGACTGTGACATGCAGCTGGTCTGGTTGAGGATACATTGCTGTGTAGACTCTGGACAATAATATGGTAATCCTGTACATTGGGTGCATCTCAGAGAAAGACCTGGGAGAGAATCAGGTATGAGATTAGCACAACATATAATATAATTGTATCTATGTACGCTCTTTAGTGATATGATGACTGTCATCTGCTTTTCAAATACTTGCATCTGTCATTTTAATTATTTATTATTTATTTAATTATTTATATTATATTTTAATTATACAATTAAAAGGCATTTAAAGCGGCACTCCAGACAAACAGCTAAATAAATGTTTTAATTGCCAAGTCTTCTTTTTTTTATGTTTATCCAGCCCATGCGGCAAAATACAGTAATAACATTTGTGATGGCTATAGTAGTGGTGCCCTCTCTTCACCCCCCAGATCAAAGGACTTTGTACAGGTAATAACAACCAGACAGGGTTTCTAACCCTTCCCCATTTTCCTAAAAGTATTTTGTTATGTGCCCCCACTCTGAAAATCACCCATCACTTTCTGTCCTGGTGAGAACCTCTCCTGTCCTGAAACTTAAAAGAAGTATTTATTGGAGGTGGCTTTAACTTACATCAGAGATTATGGGGTACAATCTAAAGCTGAGGTCTAGGTAAGTGTAAAATGTACTAATTGAAAGGGTTAATTGCTTGTTTTGCCTAGGGGTAGAGGAATAAGCAGTAACTCTTCCCATTTTCTTCTAATACCGTATTCCTTGTTCCCCCACCAGCTCTTGTCCTGGGATGTGGTCATCTACATCCTCATGTACATTGAAGGACCAAGTTGATAGAACCACAATCAGATTCCTACTCGTGCTGGGCACATTCATCCTCTCTAATTGTCTGGATGATCATTGTCATTCCAAAAGTTTGAGTTGTCACAAGAACAGGAGCAAACATCCCCTGACAACACCATCCACAGGTTTCAGTGCACATACTTTGGATCTTACAGGGTAAAAGGATAGCCCTCTGACCCAATAGGGCTGTCATGATGATGGTGCCATTGGGAAATTTTTACATACAGCTTTGGGAACACTGACTTACTATACTGATGGACCAGATGTAAATAAGGTATTGGGGGTATAAAAATAGTTTCCTTCTGGTTGCTCTACTATGGATTCTGAGTACATCTGTAAGCCCTTGTACACACGGTCAGAGATTCCGATCGGACCGTTTTGTCGGATATTCCGACTGTGTGTGGTCTCCATCGGACTGTTTCCGTCGGAGTATCCGACGGACCAAGTTTTCCAACTTGTTTGTAAAATTTTCTGACAAAACGCTCCGATCGGACATACTCCGATCATGTGTAGAGAAATCCGATCGGACAAAGTGCCACGCATGCTCAGATCAAATTCCTAGACCAAAGCTATTGGCTACTAGCCTGAACGTAGTCCCGTCGTAACGAAATAACGTCATCACGTTCTGAACGATCGGATTTTCCGACAACTTTGTCCGACCGTGTGTATGCAACAGTTTCGGACAAAATCCGTCGGACAAAATCCGACAGATTTTGCTGTCGGAATGTCCAAACGTGTGTACAAGGGCTAAGTGTCTCCTCTGGAAGGCTTCTCCTCTCTTCCTGTTCTGGTGACAAATGGAAATTGTGGTTCTCTCTTTCTTTTACTCTGTTACATTGGACACCAGGGCAAATAGCGAGAGTAAACTCCCCAAATGGGGATACAGACAACAGTAATAAAAACTAACCAGGTGCTATAACCCATCACCCTTCCATCCAAAGCTAAAAAAGAAAGTTTGGGCTTAAGATATACTGTATTTTAAATGTTACTTCCAGGCCTGTTTGGTGGTCAGATGGTATAGATTAGTAGTTCTCAACCCCTTGGTTGTTGTACGGTGACAGGTTGTGGCCTCCCTCTTCCTGGGTCTCCATCTGCAGATTCTCGAATCTACCAAAGTAAATCCAGCCTCCAATTGTGCCCACAGAGCCTCCCAACCTTCCACAGACCCTTCTAGCCCCTGCAATGCCCTCCACATTGCCCCCCAACCTTCCCCTTCCTGGGGTTTTAGCTGCAGATCCCCTAACCCAGTGGTCATCAATCCCGTCCTCAGGGATCACTAACAGGCCAGGTTTGCAAGATAACTGAAATACATCACAGGTGATATCATTTGCTGCTCAATGATTGTAGTATTCTAGTCTCCATCTCCCCAAGGCAATATATAAAACCTGATCTGTTAGTGGGCCCTGAGGACAGGGTTGATGACCACTGCCCTAACCTACCACAGTGCCTCCCATCTCCAATAGTGCCCCTAACTTTCAATAATTGCCTGCAGTGCCCCACAATCCCCTACAGTTCCCCAAGCCTGCTGAATAGCATCACCCCCCATTGTGCCCCCAGCCTCCAACAGTGTCCCACAGTGCCTTCCAACCTCCCATAGACCCTCCTAGTCCCTGCAGTGCCCTCCACGTTGCCTCCCAAACACCCACAGAGCTTCCTAGTCCCTGCAGTACCCTCCAGTGCCCCACAGTACCCCTGAAAAGCCCTCCAGATTTCTGGAGAGACCCCCAACCTCTTCCAGAAACCTTGTTTTCTACATGGCTATCAAGTCTGCTGCAGACTCCCCTAACTCCCGCCAGAACCCCCTTCCCTCCCTCAACAGTGACACCTAGCCCAATCCAGGGCCTTCCAGAATTTCAATATGGCTACTTCCAGGCATGTTTGGTGCTCAGATGGTACAGGTCAGTGGTTCTCAACCAATGGGCTATTATCCAGTGCCAGGCCTCCTTCTAGGCCTCCAGCCGCAGATCCCGTAACCTACCACAGCGCTTTATGGCTCCAATAATTCCCCCAACTCCCATCACTGCCTGCAGTGCCCGTAATCCCCCCACAGTGCCCCCAACCTGCTGCAGAGCTCTGCCCCCCCCCCCCCCCACACTGTGCCCCCAACTTCCAACAGTGTGCCACAGTGATTCCCAACCTCCCACAGACCCTCCTAGCCCCTATAGTGCCCTCCAATCTCCCACAGTACCCTGAAAAGTCCCCCGCTTTCTGAAGAGACCCCCATCCCTATCTAGAAACCTCATTTTCTACAGGGCTAGCAAATCTGCTGAAGAGTCCCCTAACCCCCCCTCCACCAGGGGTGGACTGAAAACTCATGGGGTCCCCGGGCAATAGGAGATTATGGGGCCCCCAGGCAAATCAGAGATTATGGGGCCACACAGTATACACACACAGTATACAATCACACAGTATACACATACATGTACACACAGTATACACAGACACATTTCTATTGGCCGAGAAGGTACTGGAGAGGTGAGGCAGCTATATTCTCAGGATTTTTAGACCAAAAGGATGTCGGTAAGGAACCTATCAGAGACAGATGTAAAAAAAAATACAGATTTTTGCATACTGTCCCTGATTTTACTAAGGCTGGCAACCCTGATGAGGCCCCCTAGTGGCACGGGGCCCTTGGGCAATGCCCGAGTGGCCAAATGGTCAGTCCACCCCTGCCCCCCCCCCCCCCAACAATGACAACTAGTCCCATCCAGAGCCTTCCAGCATTTCAGTACATGTTTTGTATTCCCATACTTTAATAGTGCGACTTTATAACTTTTTATACTGTTGGGAAGGTTTGGAATAATTTACCGGGCTCTGAAAAGGTTGAGGACCACTGGTACAGATAGACCATAGCCAAGTTCAATCTTATATTGTCTAGTAGGACTTACTATTCTTTCACCTCCTTAGAGATGAAGATCGATTCTACTTCCAAATGTATACACAATATATATCTATAGTGTACTCACCCGCCGGGAGAAGAGCGAAGAGGAGATGAAGTATCAGCAACTTGCTCATTTTCATGAATTCTCCTTATTTTTCGTTTCTTTGACTCAATTGTCTGTCCCCGATAGACCTGGTCTGCCCGGCTGTACCTGTCCCTCCCTCCTGCCTCCCTCCCTCCCTCTTACCTTCCACTCCCTGCTGATATTTTCAGCTTTTCTGACCCGTCTGCATATTTTACAGTCTTTTGTTGTTGAACAAGTGACAAGTGAGAAGGAGTATGGATTGTACTGTGATCTACAGAGAGAGAACATCTAGTGTAGGATTTAAAGCTTGGAGGAAAAATGGGAGGCAAAGTGGAGAGTCTGGCCTTTTAAATTCTAAATAGAGGCAAAAGAGCCAAATTAAGAGTTTTCATTCCTCCCGGAATGTTAGTTTACTTTCTTTAAATCCCAGAGTTCAGTTTAGTTTTATATTAGAGAAAGGCTCGATTTAACCACTTCAGCCCCGGGAGATTTTCCTGTTTAATGACCAGTCCATTTTGTGCGATTCGGCACTGCGTCACTATTTAACTGACAATTGCGCGGTCGCGCGACGTTGAACCCAAAAACAAAAATTGACGTCCCTTTTTTTCCCCACAAATAGAGCTTTCTTTTGGTGGTATTTGATCACCTCTGTGGTTTTTATTTTTTGCGTTATAAAAAAAAAAAAAGAGCGACAATTGTGAATAAAAAACGTTTACTTTTTGCTATAATTCATATTCCAAAAATGTTTTTTTTTTTAAAATTTCTTCCTCAGCTTAGGCCGATATGAATTCTTCTACATATTTCTGGGAAAAAATCGCAATAAGCGTAAATTGATCGGTTTGCGCAAAAAGTTATAGCGTCTACAAAATAGGGGATATATTTATGGCCTTTTTTTTGGCATTTTTATTATTATTTTTTTTTTTTTTTACTAGTAATGGCAGGGATCTGCGATTTTTAGCAGTACTGCCACATTGTGGTGGACAGATCAGACACTTTTGACACCTTTTTGGGACCATTGACTGTGTAAATGTTACTGGCAGGGAAGGGGTTAACACAAGGGGGCGATCAAGGGGTTAAATATGTTCTCTCGTGAGTGTTTCTTATTGTGGGGGGATGGGATTGACTGGGGGGAGGAGAGAGATCGCTGTTCGTAATTACTACAAACAGCAGATCTGTCTCTTCTCTCCGGTCAGAACGAGTATTTGTGTGTTTACAAACACAAATCCCCTGTTCTGGCTCTCGTGCCTGCGATTGTGGGTGGCCCACTGGCCATGCGTATCGTGTCCCTCACACGCAGCGGGTGCAGGCATGCATGCTATGGCTCCTAAAGGTGCCAACGTACCCATACGGCGATTCCCGGGAACACGCCACTTTGCAGACGTGGCGTGTTCACGTGCCGTGGTTAAAGCAGTGGTCTCCACACTGTGGTCTGAGAGCCTTTGCTAGCCTTTATCTGGCCCTTGGGGCACTATTCCACCCACTGATATAAGGCACCAGTGATGACTATTTCTCTAACTGACACCAATGATGGGGTATTATTCCTCCCACTGATACCAGTGATTGCCCACTATTTCTCTAACTGACACCAACGATGGGGCCCTATTCCTCCCACTAACACCAAAGATGGTGCACTAATATCATCAGTGATGGGGAACTATCACTCCCAAGCACACCAACAATGGGACACTATTCCTTCCACTGACACCAATGATGGTGTCAGTTAGAGAAATAGTGCCCAGACGATGGGGCACTATTCCTTTCGCTGACACCAGTGATGAGGTACTATCTTTCTAACTGACATCAATGATGGGGTATTATTCCTCCCACTAACACCAGTGATCAGGCACTATTCCTCCCACTGACACCAACGATGGGGCACTATTCTTTCCACTGACACCAATGATGGAGCACTAATATCATCAGTGATGGGGCACTATCCCTCCCAAGGACACCAACAATGGGGCACTATTCCTTCCACTGACACCAGTGATGGGGCACTATTCCTTCCACTGACACCAGTGATGGGGCACTATTCCTTCCACTGACACCAGTGATGGGGCACTATTTCTCTAACTGACATCAAAGATGTGGCACTATTCCTCCCACTGACACCAACGATGTGGCACTATTCTTTCCACTGACACCAATGATGGGGCACTATTCCTTCCACTGACACCAGTGATGGGGCACTATTTCTCTCACTGACACCAATGATGTAGCACTAATATCATCAGTGATGGGGCACTATCCCTCCCACTCACACCAATGATGGGGCACTATTTCTCTAACTGACACCAACGATGGGGCACTATTCCTTCCACTGACACCAATGATGGGGCACTATTTCTCTGACGCCAACGATGGGGCACTATTCCTTCCACTGACACCAATGATGGGGAACTATTCCTCCCACTAACACCAGTGATGGGGCACTATTTCTCTAACTGACACCAACAATGGAGCCCTATTCCTCCCACTAACACCAATGATGTGGCACTATTTCTTCCACTGACACAAATGATGGAGCACCAATACACCGACAATGGGGCACTATTCTTTCCACTGACACCAATGAGGGTGTCAGTTAGAGAAATAGTGCCCACCAGTCATGGGTACTATTTCTCTAACTGACATCAATGATGTGGTATTATTCCTCCCACTAACACCAGTGATCGGGCACTATTCCTCCCACTGACACCAAATATGGGCCACTATTCTTTCCACTGACACCAATGATGGAGCACTAATATCATCAGTGATGGGGCACTATCACTCCCAAGGACACCAACGATGGGGCACTATTCCTTCCACTGACACCAATGATGGGGCACTATTTCTCTAACTGACACCAACAATAGGGGTATTATTCCTCCCACTGATACCAAAAGGGGGGGGGGCACTATTCCTCTTCCTACTGACCACAGGTGCTATTTAATTTTTTTACTCCCTTTGACCACCAAGCCTAAGGCATTTTTTACTCTCACTGATGCTGGCCCCAAGACATTTCCCTAGATGCTCTTACATCTAAAAAAAAAACACTCTCCCCTTCCTCAGATCTGTACTTACCTCAATATCACTGCAGCGCCCTCTCCAGTCCTTCATCACCTGCCATAGCAATCAGGACGCCGTACAATGGTGTTTTTTCCTGTTGTCTGTACTTACCTCAATATCACTGCAGCGCCCTCTCCAGTCCTTCATCACCTGCCATAGCAATCAGGACGCCGTACAATGGTGTTTTTTCCTGTTGGGGGCCCATTAAAGTATTGGTTACGGGGGCTTCCGTGATTTCAATTGACGCCCCTGATTACCTCTAAAACTATTCGCCGCTAATGAAGCGTTGAGAAGCATAACGGCTCTCTGGAGGGGATCCGTTTTTCACATATACTGCACTCCTACAGTTCTGATAAAATTAGTATTCTGGATGATGTATTTATTTATAGACGCGAGAAAAAGGTTGCAATTTCTTTCGCACTGAGATATGACACAAATCTACTTTCTGGCGGCAATAGAATCCGGCGCCAGTGTGAGACGTGTTCCTAAAAGACACAGATGAATAACCTTCCCGGAACTTATTAATAAGATGTTAGGAACCCAGGAGGGGGGTAAAAAACCAAAAATAATCATCCGTATGAAGTTTAGCAGAGAAAACTGACACAAAAGTTGAGCTGTTGTCTGTAACCACCAAGAACAGCCCTGCGTTTGAGGCAGCCATGCCCATTATGATTAAAGTAGAACTAACGGCAAAACTTTTTTATTTTTTTTATTTTACCATAAACTTGACATTTATTATTGGTCAGGTATACAAAATCCTGAATGCAAAAATTCTCTATTATTTTCTTCAGCCAACAGGTGGAGCCCTGGCCTCCTTTTCACACGTTCCAGGCTATTTTTATTTGCTTTACTGAAAAAAAACATTTCTTGGTTAGTCATGAGTCATGATTAGGGATGAGCTTCGTGTTCGAGTCGAACGTACGTTCGACTCGAACATTGGCTGTTCGTGCGTTCGGCGAATTCCGAACGTTTTGGCCGTTCGCGTCAAAATTCGAGTGACGCACGCGCGGACCATAATGCACTGCGTTGGCGCAGTGCATTGCTGCCCGATGATTGGCCAAGCATGCACTGTGACCCCGCATGCTTGGCCAATCGCAGCGCCGGCAGCGAGGAGAGCCATGATTGGCCACAGGCATCCTGCCTGTGGCCAATCATAGCTCAGGCTGTGTAGTGCACGCCCCACACTATATAAGGCCGCCTTTGAGGCGGCTTCGTGTAGTGTGTTACTTAGCATCTGAAGCAGTGGGTGTTCTGTGTACCTTCAACACAGTACACACCAATCGTTTTTGGCTGATTTCCTATCTTGCTGCTGTGTAGTGGTTGTTGTCTGTGCCCTGACTGCAGTATACACCACTATATTCACCTCACCTATATAGCTAGTGATCTAGCTTTAACCACTTAACAACTGCCCATTGCCGATTAACGGCTTCAGGGCGTTTGTTTAACTCAGAGAGGCCGTTAATTAACGGCCTCCCAGAATTCTGCTCTCGCGTGCCCCGAGGTGTGCGCACTCGAGAGCATCCGTGACCGCCGGGTCCACAGGACCCGGCGCATCACGGATCACGGTAAACGGCCGCTCATAGCGGCCGTTTACAACGTGATTGCTCTGTCAAATGACGGAGTGATCACTTGGAAACAAACCGGCGTCATGTTATGACGCCGGTTCCTCCCTCCCCTCTCTGTACCGATCGGTACAGCGGAGGGGAAAGAGATCGGTGTCAGCAGCGATGTGGGCTGCATCTGCAGTGCCCACATCGCTGCTCACCGAATTTAACCCCTCAATTCCCTGCCAATACTCTGCAATACCAGTGCATACTCTGCAGTACCCTGCCATTACTCTGCAGTACCCCGCCATTACTCTGCAGTACCCCGCCATTACTCTGCAGTGCAGTACCCTGCCATTACTCTGCAGTACCCTGCCATTACTCTGCAGTACCCCCCATTACTCTGCAGTAACCCCCATTACTCTGCAGTACCCCCCATTACTCTGCAGTACCCTGCCATTACTCTGCAGTACCCCCCATTACTCTGCAGTAACCCCCATTACTCTGCAGTAACCCCCATTACTCTGCAGTACCCCCCAATACTCTGCAGTACCCTGCCATTACTCTGCAGTACCCTGCCATTACTCTGTAGTACCCCCCAATACTCTGCAGTACCCTGCTATTACTCTGTAGTACCCCGCCAACACCCCGCCAATACTCTGTAATACCCTGCCATAAATTGCCATACCCAGCCATACTCAGAGATACCCAGCCATACTCGGTGATACCCTGAAATACCCAGCCATAGACGCCCCCCACCCCTCACCGCCCTCTGGTGCTTCTACCAACTCGCCAGTACGATCAAAGCCAGAATCTTTTTTTTATTTTTTATTTCAGGCTTCCCAGCCTAGAGGTGAGATGTGGGGTCATATTGACCCCACAGATTTCACTGTAAAGAGGACCTGTCACCCCATATTCCTATTACAAGGGATGTTTACATTTCTTGTAATAGGAATAAAAGTTATCAAAAATATATTTTTGGGGAAAAAAATGTCAAACTAAAATAAATAAAGTAAAATGAACAATAAAAAAATAAAATAAAAATTAAAGCGCCCATGTCCCCATGTGCTCGCATGTGCCACACATGTGAGGTATCGCCGAGAATGTTAGAGCGAGAGCAATAATTCTAGTCCTAGACCTCCTCTGCAACTCAAAACATGTAACCAGTAAAAAAAAATTAAAGCGTCGCCTATGGGGATTTTTTAAGTAGCGACGTTTGGCGCCATTCCACGGGCATGTGCAATTTTGAAGAGTGACATGTTTGATATCTATTTACTCAGCATAACTTCATCTTTCACTTTATGCAAACATTGGGCTAACAAGTGGTTAATAATAGAGCTTGCAGTCAGTAGTGTTAGGAGATAGTGCGTGCTGTCTGCGTGCTCTGTACCCAGTACATACCGCTATAATATAGGGCAGGCCCCTACTTTCAAACATCCAACTTACAAACATCTCCTACTTGCAAACGCAAGGAGACAGCAGCAAGTGAGATGAAAAAAGATGGACGACAAAACAAATTATACAGGGGTGATAACCCTTCCCTATGTTTTCCAAAAAGCTTAAAGATAGTTTTTTTGACTGGAGCTACACTTTAAAAATGTACCGGTTGAAAATGACAAACAGATTCAACTTAACACAACAAACCTACACAGTCCCTGTCTTGTTTGCACCGCCTGTATACTGCTGTTCTGAGTATATAGGGCCTGGGGGCCACACGCATTTGATTTTTTTAATATGGGTATGGGGTTCCCCTTAATATGCGTACAAGACCCAAATAGGCTGGTAATGGGCAGGGAGGGCTACCCATGCCATGTTTCTCAATGATTTTCAACCATATTGCAGGAACCAGATATAACATTAAAACCGCAAGCAGTTTTAAATGGTGTTATTTCCGTTTACCGTAATGTCATTTTGTGCAGGGACTGTTCTAAACACGGGAAACACGTGGCACTTCACAGGCATACTACAGACACCCCCCAGGCACCATATTTAAAGGAATATTTCACTTTTTTTTTTTCACTTTAATCGTCATTAAAATCAGTGTTCCCGCCAAAACGGCAGTTTTTAAAACTTTTTTTTCCAGTGACCCATGTCCCCTGAGGCAGGAGGCAGGTCCCCAAACCCTTTTTAGGACACTATCTTGCATATTAGCCGTTAAAATTAGCACTTTCCAATTCGAACGTTCGAGTCCCATAGACTTCAATGGGGTTCTAACGTTCGTACCGAACGCGGGGGTCGTTCGCAAGTTCTGGTGCGAACCGAACCGGGGGGTGTTCGGCTCATCCCTAGTCATGATAAAAAAAAAAGATGCTAAAAAATGTTTTAAAAAATTGTGCCAGTATCCCTGATTACTGCTACAACAGTAATATAATGATGCTGGACTGCACTGGTGAAAGTATGTAAAAAAAAAAAAAAAGTGAGAAAATTAATATTTTATTTTATTTCTTAATTTTCTGGTATTTTTTCATTTATATAGCAAAAAAGTAAAAAAACTCAGTGGTGATTAAATACCACCAAAAGAAAGGTCTAATGGTGTAAAAAAAAATAGTGTAATGGTGTACAAAATTGTATAAATGGTGTAAAAGAAATGGTGTAAAAAATGTTTTTTTATATAAATCTTTTTATTAAATTTTTTAATAAACAAACAAAAAAACGAAACACAACAAGACATCATAAACATCATACACATTGATTCTAAAATATATTAATACGGTTTCCAAATCCAATATAACGGCTATTAATTCAAAATAGAAAAAGGAGAACATATATTAATAATAAAAAAAAAAGATAAAAGCTTAAAGGGTTTGTAAAGGCTTGTATTCTTTCACCTTAATCCATCTTATTAAATACCACCAAAAGAAAGGTCTAATGGTGTAAAAAAAATAGTGTAATGGTGTACAAAATTGTATAAATTGTGTAAAAGAAATGGTGTAAAAAATGTTTTTTTATATAAATCTTTTTATTAAATTTTTTAATAAACAAACAAAAAAACAAAACACAAGACATCATAAACATCATACGCATTGATCCTAAAATATGTTAATACGGTTCCCAAATCCAATATAACGGCTATTAATTCAAAATAGAAAAAGGAGAACATATATTAATAAAAAAAAAAAAAAAAAAAGCTTAAAGGGTTTGTAAAGGCTTGTATTCTTTCACCTTAATGCATCTTATTAAATACCACCAAAAGAAAGGTCTAATGGTGTAAAAAAAATAGTATACTTTTATTTTTTTTCATATAAATCTTTTTATTAAATTTCTTAATAAACAAACAAAAAAACAAAACACAAGACATCATAAACATCATACACATTGATCCTAAAATATATTAATACGGTTTCCAAATCCAATATAACGGCTATTAATACAAAATAGAAAAAGGAGAACATATATAAAAAAAAAAAAAGATAAAAGCTTAGAGGGGTTGTAAAGGTTTGTGCTCTTTCACCTTAAGGCATTTTATGTATTAAGGTGAAAAAACACTCATCGGCCCCCAACCGCCCGTTTTACTAAACTGAGCCCTGAATTTCCATGTCCCCGCCGTCCCTCTCTCCACGGGTTCCTGGATCTTGATTAGATAGATTGATAGCAGCACAGCCATTGGCTCCCGCTGCTGTCAGTCATATCCAATGACGTGGGCGGGGCAGAGTCCAGCATTCGGTGTCTAAGGACCACGCTTCTCTAAGGCCGCGCACACACGGGCGGACTGTTCGCCCAACTTTGTCCGCTGAACAGTGTTTGGGCGGACAGTCCGCTCGTGTGTGGGCTTTCAGCGGACAGTTTCAGCGGACAGTTTGACGAACAAGGTTTTACGGAATTTCCGAAAAACTGTCCGCTGAAACCTTGTTTCAGCGAACAGTCCGCTCGTGTGTAGGCTTGTTCGTCAAACTAAGTTCCGCGCATGCTCAGAAAGGATTTACACGCCGAAAGTTATAATGCAGTGTATAGGACGTCGTATTTTTCGTCCCGTCGTACGTGCCGTTCACGTCATCGCGCACGATTTCAGCAAACTGTTCGTTCGTCGTGTGTGGCCATGTCCGTCCATGCTAATTTTGAGCGGACTGTTTGCCGAAACTGTTTGACGGACAAAGTTGGGCGAACAGTCCGCGCGTGTGTACGCGGCCTTAGGGGGTTATCTAATGTGGGGAGGAGCCGCAAGAGCCACCGGGGGGACCCCGGAAATAGACGATCAGGGCCACGCTGTGCAAAACGAGCTGCACAGTGGAGGTAAGTATGACATATTTGTTATTTAAAAATAATAAATAAAAAACGAGCCTTTAGTATCACTTTAGATCAAAACCATCCCAATTGTCCACTTAAATATCAAACTGAGCCTGAAAAGAAAAAAAGGGGGAAAATAAAATAAACATAAATTCATTAATAAAATTGTATAAATTTAATTTGAGTACCGTGTTGCATGATCGAGCAATTGCCAGCTAGGGCACTTTCACACTGCTTTGCAGCAAAACCGCATGAAAAATGCATATGCCTTATTGTCACATTTTTGGTGCGTTTTTGATGCAGTTTCCATTCTTTTCAATGGGGAGTTGTGTTTTTGGTGTGCGTTTTTTACCTGACCAAAAATAGAGTAAGCGTGATTTTTTTTAAACGCCACTGAGGCGCAACTTACTGCCATTAAGAGCTACATAGGATTTACAGGGATGCATTTGTCTTCCGCTTTTTTTGAACTGAACAAAAAAGGATCAGTGTAAAAGCAGCCTTAGCCACTTAAGCCCTGGATCATTTGGCTGGCCAAAGACCAGAGCATTTTTTGCGATTCGGCACTGCGTCTCTTTAACTGACAATTGCATGGTTGTGCGACATGGTTTCCAAACAAAATTGACGTTTTTTTCCCCCCGCAAATAGAACTTTGTTTTGGTGGCATTTGATCACCCCTGCGGTTTTTATTTTTTTGCTGTATAAACAAAAAAATAGCGTACATTTTGAAAAAAAATCATAAAAAATTTTTTTTTCCTCAGTTTAGGCCGATACGTATTCTTCTACATATTTTTGGTAAAAAAAAAAATCACAATAAGCGTTTATTGATCGGTTTGCGAAAAAGTTATAGCATTTACAAAATATAGGATCGTTTTATGGCATTTTTATTAATTTTTTTTTATATTAGTAATGCCGGCGATCTGCGTTTTTTATCATGACTGCGACATTATGGCGGACAGATCAGACACTTTTGGCGCGATTTTGGGACTCATTCACATTTATACAGCGTTCAGTGGAATTAAAAATGCATTGATTACTGTGTAAATGTGACTGGCAGTGAAGGGGTTAACCACTAGCTTAAAATTCATTAAAAAAATAAAAAATAATTGGAAAAAAACATTTTTTTTTACTCAACTCTAAATGCCTGTTGCTAGGGGGCCCCTCGTAGTCTGCCTCCTTCAGTGCTCGGGCACTGACATCACTTCCCCTCGGCGCTGCACAGTCATCTGGGACCTGTCACGTATCACGGTGCGCGTCGCCACTCGCGCATGCACAGTGGGTGCCTGGCTGTGAAGCCACAGTCAGGTGCCCACAGTAAGAATGCCGGCACCGCAAGCGAAGGGGGGCCTCATTCCCCCGCATCGCCGGACCCTGGGACAGGTAAGTGTCCGATTATTAGAAGTCAGCAGCTGCAGTATTTGTAGCTGCTGACTTTTACATTTTTTTTTTTAGGGGGCACCCCACTTTAAGTGTGTCCTAGGGAGTGATTCTAACTGTGTGTGACACGACACTGTAATCGGAAGCGGTGCTCAGTGACAGAATGGGGAGATGCTCCTCTTAAAGGCCTTCTTAAAGGGCCACGTACAGGTACGTTAATCTGCCTGCACGCGCCCTTCTGCCGCAGTATATCTGCGCGAGGCGGTCGGGAAGCGGTTAAAGTAGCACAGGGTTCAGCTCTGGTTATGATGGGTGTAAAACCTTCCAGTGGTCAAGTGGTTGAAGTAGTATTACACCTTTAGTATTTTTCAGCTTAATGCATTGAACTCAATAAATCATATGTGCATCATATGCCTTTGCAAAACCAGATATTATCTTGCAAATATAGTGGTGACATCATCACTGTGCTGTATATAGCCCGTGCAGAGAGCAGAGCTGTGGGAGGGGCCCAGCAGGCCCCACCCAGTACCGGCTGCCTGCAGAAAACTACAGAAGGGGCGGAGACAAGACCAGTCCCCCTGCACAAGGAGAGAGCAGCAGTGAGCGGTCTTTATTACAGGAGGGGAAAGTCTCACACTGGATTCCTGCACAGAACTGGAAGAAATACACAAAGCACACCAAGACTCAAGGAAGAATCCATACAACGTGACACTTGCATTTAGACAACATGTGATTATCACATATTTGAATTATTTTTAGAAACAATACTTTGGTAGAGGAACACGCCTGTCCACACAAACCCTCTACGCGTTTTAGTGATATCATGACGACAGCTTCTCAATGACTTCTGTTTGAACTGTGCTTATGTCAAGGTTTTATATAGAAAGGCGTCTGACATCACCGTCCCTGCGAACGCTTTGACATCATTGCTTTGTATTCTTTGCATGGTTTATCGGCTTCTTTAAAAGCCATCTCCATCAGAAATCTGCAATTTCAGTTGGGTGTGGTCGGTGGCAAGATGAATCATGTGTCAGATTCCTTGCAGGTCACTGAACAATGGGCAGCGCCATGGCTTAGGGGGTAACACTCCAGCACCCAGGTCTTCTCTTCAGATCCCCCAACTAGGGCACCGTCTGCATGGAGTTTGCATGTTCTCCCTGTGATTGCGTGGATTTCATCCCACGTTCCAAAGACATGTTAGTTGGTTAACTGGTTCTAGTAGGTATGTGTGTGTGTGTATGCATAGGGACAATAGATTGTAAGCTCCTTGAGAGCAGGGACTGATGTGAATGTACAATATGTAGAGCATGCTGTAAATTGTTGCTGCTATATACGCAGGGCCATCTTTAATATTGATTAGACCCTGGGCAAAAAATTTATTGGGCCCCACCCCCCATTCAATTTCTCTGCTCTGAGGCATACAATAAATAGCAGCTGGACTTAAAGAGGAAGTAAACCCTGATGGGTTTACTTCCTCTTTTTTTCCCTGCAAAGGTAAAGCATAATGGACTACTATGCATCGCATAGTAGCTCATTATGTGTCACTTACCTGACACAGGAGCCAGCGAAGTCGCCGCTGATCCCTGTAGTCCGCCGCGTCCATCTTGCTGGTGGCGTCTCGCAGCTCCGACCAATGACAGCGGCGCAACCGCGATGACGTCACTCCCGCGCATGCGCACGGGAGTCGCGCCTCGCAGCTCCGTTGCTGTCATACGGCGAAGCCGCGATGACGTCACTCCCGCGCATGCGCACGGGAGTCGACAAATTTGGCAAATCCATTCTTGGATTTGCCGCATTTAGTGCGCCTGCGCGCCGCTGTCTACGGCGCATGCGCCGTAGACAGCGGTGCCCATTTTCGGGCAAATATCTCCTAAACCATATAGGTTTAGGAGATATTGCTTGGACCTACAGGTAAGCCTTAATCTAGGCTTACCTATAGGTCCAAGTTGTTTGGAAGGGTTTACTTCCTCTTTAAAATCAGTTTACTGTATCAGATCAGGCAGCAATTGTGTTTGGTTGCCACAGCATATCATTACTGCTTACTGACTGGTTGCTAGAGGTTACAGCACACATTACGGCTCACTGATTAGTTGCTAGAGGTTACAGCAAATTATTTCTGCTTGTTAATTGGTTGCTAGATATTACTGTACAGTAATCCTGCTCACTAATCGGTTGCTAGAGGTTACTGCACATCATCTCCTCACTGCAGGGGAGCATGATATACATATGAATGCCACCTTCATTTAGATATCAATGCCGCCGGCCGCAGCTATTTATTTAGTAATGCTGCCACTAGTTACATATGAATGCCGGTAATTTACATGTAAACACAGGGTCTGCAGGTGAGTCATCTGTACACAACAATAGAGCGGAGCTGGGCAGCATTAGTAACAGCACTCCACACTGAGATATCAGGACACAACACAGGACTAAAACTTCAAGGCACAATGGAATTTAAACTGGGATAGTTGGCAAGTATGAGGCAGCTGCTTTGGGCCCCACAACAATGACAGGACCCAGGGCAGCTGCCCCTTTTGCCCTGCCCTAAAGACGGCCCTGTATATACGAGGCGTGGCAATTTAACCACTTGAAGACCGGTCTTTTGCTGGCACTTTTTGTCTACAAGTGGATCCATTTGATTCAATCAGGAACCTGCTTCTCCCTGAGGAGTCAGTCTATTCCGCTCTTGTTCATTTAAGGAAGCTTTCCTCATCTTTCTTCAGATTTCCCAACAGTTATACCGCGTACACACGATCGGAATTCCGGCCAAAAAAAGACAGATGAGAGCTTTTCATCAGAAAATGCGACCGTGTGTATGCTTCATCGGAATTTAGCTGTCCGAATTTCCGCTAGCCAAAAATTGATAGCATGTTCTCAATTTTCCCGACGGAAAAACTTTCTATCAGAAATTCCGATCGTGTGTATGAAATTCCGACACGCCAAAAATCACGCATTCTCAGATTGAACCATGAGACAGAAGCTATTGGCTACTGGCTATTGGACTTCCTTTTTCTAGTCCCGTCGTACGTGTTGTACGTCACCGCGTTCTAAACAATCGGAATTCTAAACAATCGGAATTTGGTGTGACCGTGTGTAGGCAAGACAGCTTGAGCCGAATTTGGTCGGAATTCCGTCGGGAAAACCATCAGAGCTTTTTCCGACAAGAATTCCGATAGCGTGTACGCAGCATTACTCTACCCAAAAACTTGTGGAACTATACCAAGACAACTTTAAAGGTGTCAGAGTTTCTGTCCTGTACCCCACCTTGGAGCAACTCTCAATATAGGGAAATACTGAAGTTAGAGGGATTTCGCGAATTGGGAGAAAAAGGCTTTTCCAATGGAAAATGTTCTATCGGAATTTCCGACAGAAAAAGTTTGAGAGCTGGATATAAAATTTTCTGACAACAAAATCCAATCTGACTTTTTTCCAATCGTGTGTAGAGAATTCTGACGCACAAAGTGGCACGCATGCTCAGAAATTTTTTTGGAGATGAAAGCTATTGGCTATTGACCTCTACGTAGTCCCGTCGTACGTTTTGTACATCACCTCGTTCCGACCGATCGGATTTTCCAACAACTTTGTGTGACTGTGTGTATGCAAGACAAGTTTCGGCCAAAATCCGCCCAAAAAAAAATCAGACGGATTTTGCGGTCGGAATGTCTGACCGTGTGTATGGAGCATAAGTATTAGTTGGCTTGTTTCTTTTTCTATATGTGAGGAATCTATTTTCTCACTTAATAACTTTATACAGCTGCAAAAAATTGTTTTACCCATGGAAAACATGCATATTTCTGTTGTATAGCATCCATGTGTTCTAGTATAACTTTTGATGACAGATCTATAGAGGTACTGTATAATCGGGATGTTTTTTGTAATATTTCACAAAGTAATGTAAAACACGTATCTGATGGTAGTCTGTTAAAATACCATGTTTTTATTTCGCAATCAAAACGATTTCCTGATTTAAAAAAAAAAATTGTGCACACTCATGGAATGACGACTAAGACCCTTTTCACACTGGGGCGTTTTTCATGCGTTTTTTGGGCGCTTTAGTGTTAAAAAAAAGCTCCTGTAAAGTGCTTGAAAGAAGCCTCATCTGCAGTCCCAATGTGAAAGCCCAAGTGCTTTAAGAGCCCTTTCACACTGCCAGCACCCGAAAAACGCTCGCAAAGCGCCCGCTTAAACTAGCAGTGCTTTAGCAGCGTTTTTCGAGCATTATTGGTGCGCTTTTAACCCCTGCTAGTGGCCAAATAAAGGGTTAAAAGCGCCCACAAAACGCTGCTGCCAATAGCGCTTTTCAGGCGTTTTACAAGCGCTTCCCATTTATTTCAATGGGAAGGGGTGCTTTAGGAGCGTTGTATTCACTGCTCCAAAAGCGCTGCAAAGAAGCTGCTTGCAGGACTTTTTTTGAAGCCCTGCCAGCGCAGCGCCTCAGTGTGAAAGCACTCGGGCTTTTACATTGGGATTGCAGTTGCGGCTTCTTTCAGGTGTTTTACAGGTGCTTTTTTTAAAGCTAAAGCACCTGAAAAACGCCCGTGTGAAAGGGATCTCAGTGTGAAAGCACTCGGGCTTTTACGTTGGGATTGCAGCTTCTTTCAAGCGCTTTACAGACGCTTTTTTTAACGCTAAAGCGCCTGAAAAACGCCCCAGTGTGAAAGGGGTCATACTGTTATACTTAAAAATCTGCATAGGCGACATTTTAAACGCCTTTATGCCGCATACACATGGTCAGTGGGAACTTTTTGTTGGAAATTCTGACCGTGTATAAGCGCCATCGGACATTTTCCATCTGAGTTTCCGACACACAAAATTTGAGATCTGGATCTCAAATTTTCCGACAACAAAATCCGGAAATTCCGATCGCGTGTACACAATTCCTACACACAAAGTTCTACGCATGTTCCGAATCAAGCAGAAGAGCCACGCTGGCTATTGAACCTCAATTTTCTCGGCTTGTCGTACATCACCGCGTTCTTGATGTTCGGAACTTCCAACAACATTGTGTGACCGTGTGTAAGCAAGACAAGTTTGAGCCAACATCCGTCGGAAAAAATCCCATGGATTTTGTTGTCGAAATGTCCGATCGTGTGTACGCGACATTACAGGTTACCTGTTTAGAGTTACAGAGGAGGTCTAGCGCTAGAATTATTGCTCTCGCTCTAACATTCACTACTTCATATGTCTGTATATGTATGTCACATTTATTTCTCTCTGTGCCCCCGTTAGGCTTCATGTGCACTACCGCTCCTAAATTTGAGTTTAGGAGCTTTTAGCATTTTTTGCCAAATCTCCTAAACTCAACTCCATAATAGCCTCTGTGTCCATGTACACATAGGCTTTTAGGATCATTTAGGAGCTGCTGCAGTTAGGGAAGGTACCACTTCCCTTAAAGCGATTGTATAGTCTTTTTTTTATAAGTTTTACCTACAGGTAAGCCTATAATAAGGCTTACCTGTAGGTAAAAAAATATCTCCTAAACCTGTGCAGTTTAGGAGCTATTCCCCTCGCAATGCGCCGCTGACTGCAGCGGCGCATGCGCACAGGGGATTCTCGGCTGAAAGTTCGGCAGACGCCAGACCCTACCGGAAAGAAATATCCCGCATGCATGTGCGTGAGTGACGATATCGCGGCTCCGGCCACTCACAGCGCCGGAGCCGCGATACCCGGAAGACACGCCGAGGGAACATGTCAGTTCCCTAGGCGTGGATCGGGCGAGATGTTAGGGCCTCGTTCTAAGGTAAGTATTTCATAATGAGCTAGTATGCGGTGCATACTAGCTCATTATGACTTTTCCCTTGCTGGTCTGAAAAAAAAAAACTCATTACTCATGCTTTAATCAACCTCTCCTGGACGCGTAAGAATTGCGGTCAGGTTAGGAACATTTTGATCGCCAGCCGCAAAACGTGGCAAAATCAACGATATGAATAAGCCCTGTGGGTGGGAGCAGAGACGGGAGAGGGGGAGAAACCGTCTTTCAGCTGCTGGAGGGAAAGATACAGACACAGTGCATTGTTCTGTAATTGTCCTACCATCCTGTCCAAACCCCCTTCCCCATGCTGCCCAGACCCCCTACAGAATGCCCCCTTACGCCCGTATCAGCGGCCCTGGGGGGGGGGCCTGGATGGAGCCTAGGCTGAGGCCGTTTCGCTTGTAGTGATGTGTGGCGTATAATATTTTTCTTGAAGTTAATTTTATAGCAACAGGGTCACTTTAACATTCAAAAGCTACAATATATGTTACCTATGTACTCATTTTTTTTTCTTTAGGTAAGTTGCATACTTATTGGAAATT
The DNA here is from genome assembly GCF_037356315.1 of Lithobates pipiens. Classification (NCBI taxonomy): domain Eukaryota; kingdom Metazoa; phylum Chordata; class Amphibia; order Anura; family Ranidae; genus Lithobates; species Lithobates pipiens. Next base: position 29,250,514 of record NW_027507788.1, on the reverse strand, counting down.
TTTGTTCTACGATATGTTTTTTATTACTTAACCATTTGATTGGTCCTTTTGATGCTTCTTCAAATACATTGGTCATAAAGGAGTGGAAGGGTCTCTCAGGAACCTAAATGAAAAATCTTTTTTTGTGCTTGTGGAATGCAGCTGGATGAGAGGTAAGACATAAAGGCCGGGCGTGTCGGGTGGGGACTGCAGGAAAACAAGACGAATTTGGTATTCTGACAACGTAAGCGAGACGCGGAAGTCTTCTCTGTAACTGGAAATAAGTCAATTGATTGATTAAATTGGTTCTCTCATCTCTATAAATGACGTTATATGGATTGTGCAACGTTCAGGAGTTACACCTGGTGTCTGACGTTATGATGGGTTGTTGCTATCGGATAGGATATGTCAATGTGTAAAAACAACAGACAATTTGGCCCATTGCCTAGATGAGAGATGTGTATTTGTAAAGGAAGAACTAGAAGGGTGAAGACATATATATCAATTGTTAGGACTAATTCTACGCCTTGTAGATAGACTTCGTTCTTCACACAGCTAACAAATTTGACATTGTGGAGAAGGGCAGGCAGATAGTAAAGTTTAAATATTCATTATCAGAGATGAGCTTGGATGTCCATTTCTAGCCAAGCTTCGAACTTGTACTCTTTTTTTTTTTTTTCTTACTTCAATCAGTTATAGGGTGAAAATGACCCATGCCCGCTTTTATGTGGCCCGTTGGGCACTATCTCATCCACTGATATCAACAATGAGGCATAATCCCCCCTCCCGACACCAATAAGGGGGCATAATTCCTCCCACTGACATCAATGATGGGGCACGATTCCTTGCAATGACACGAACAATTGGGCTCAATTACATCAATATTGGGGCACAATTCCTCCCACTGATAGCAACGATTGGGGCACAATTCCTCCCACTGATAGCAACGATTGGGGCACAATTCCTCCCACTGATACCAACGATGGGGCACAATTCCTCCCACTGATACCAACGATGGGGCACAATTCCTCCCACTGACGACAATGATGGGGAACAATCCCTCCCACTGATACCAATGATGGGGCACAATTCCTCCCACTGATACCAACGATGGGGCACAATTCCTCCCACTGCCGACAATGATGAGGCACAATTCCTCCCAAAGATATTAACAATTGGGACCACTAATACCAATGATGGAGCACAATTCCTCCCACTGACGACAATGATGGGGAACAATCCCTCCCACTGATACCAACGATGGGGCACAATTCCTCCCACTGATACCAACGATGGGGCACAATTCCTCCCACTGCCGACAATGATGAGGCACAATTCCTCCCAAAGATATTAACAATTGGGACCACTAATACCAATGATGGGGCACAATTCCTTGCAATGACCAGACAATTGGACTCAATGACCCCAACGATGGGGCACAATTCCTCATTATGACACCAACAATTGGGCACAATGACACCAATGGCACACAATTCCTTACACTGATAAAAATGATGGGGCGCAATTCCTCCCACTGATACCAATGATGGCGCACAATTTCTCCCACTGATACCAACGATGGGGCACAATTCCTCCCACTGACACTTAAGATGAGGTACAATACCTCCCAATGACATCAACAATTGGGCCCAATGACAACAACAATGGAGGCACAATTCCTCCCACTAACAATGATGGGTCACAATTCTTTGCAATGACGCCAATGATGGGGCACAATTCTTCCCATTGATACCAACGTTGGGGCACAATTCCTTCCACTGACACCATTAAAGGGGCACAATTCCTGCCACTGACACCAACAGTGAGGCACAATTCCTCCCAATGACTTTAACAATTGGGCCCAATGACACCAAGGATGGGGCACAATTCCTCCCACTAACATCAATGATGGAGCACAATTCCTTGCAATAACACCAATGATGGAACACAATTATTCCCATTGATACCAACACTGGGGCACAATTCCTTCCACTGACACCATTAAAGGGGCACAATTCCTCCCACTGACACCAACGATGAGGCACATTTCCCCCCCAATAACATTAACAATGGGGCCCCAAGACAGCAATGAGGGGGCACAATTTCTCCCACTGACACCAATGATAGGGCACATTTCCTAACAATACCACCAACGTTAGGGCACAATTCCTCCTACTGACACCACAGATGGGGTATTGCTTATTCCCACTCACAGCAGCACCTATTCTTCTCCTAATGGCCACATTCCGGCCCCCCTAAAGTCTGAAGGACAATAAACGGGACCCTAGTTTAGAAAGTTTGGAGACCCCTGTCCAAGAGGAACCCTTGAAATAAATTTGAAGTCTCAGGGAATTCTGGCTAAAATCAGAGGGCAGTGGGAAAAATGTCCCTTACATTGCCAGCCAGTGGGAAAACACCCCCTTACAGTGGTAGTTAGAATGCCTCCTTTCCAGGCACAAGGACAAAGATCATTAGTGTCCTGGTGGTGGCAAGTGGCCCTAGACCCGAAACTATTCAGGCACCATCAGATGGGAGGTCAGTCAAATTACAGCTGAAGGAACCCCTAGCTACCTTTGGAGGAACCTACCTTAGCTACCTTAGGGTTCCACAAAACCCTGTTTGAGAACGGCGGGTCAACACTACTACTCAGCACTTGAGTTACCGTTACAACGCTACTGTGGAAGTCATATTTGTGTTTCATCACACTTCACCGTGGAAGCTTTCCTTTAACAGCACTACATATTCGGAAATTCTATTACTGAAACATTTATCATCTTGTTACGTTAGCAGCTTATTTATGTGCATGGAAAACGCAGGCTTTACCCGCGCTGAAGATTTTTGAGCTTTCGCAGTATTGTATGCTAATGCAATAATCATCACACTTCAGTTTGGTTCTGTGAATATAAAATGATTTCTTTATTCTCTCTGACCTCCAGTTTTGAGGAAGCTTAATACAAGCTTATTTCAATGTGCAAGCATCGCAATGCTTGCTGGTAAAAGGCATCAAGGGATCGCAGGTGGGGGTCACTGGCATGGGCCCACTTGTAATTTAAATCAGCCCTGTTTGGGATCTTCATTCGTTCTCAATGAGCAGAGTATATTTTGCTTTTAATGTTTTACATCCTGGGTAGCAGCGGTGTTCTTGCCATGATTACAGAGTGACTTTGTGCAGCACACAGTTCTTGTCCATCCGGGTATGGGAAATGTTGGGTAGAGCCCTTGGCAGAAGGCCTCGGTGGCACATCCACTCATAACTGGTATACCGTAATTTCCTGTGCCTGATGAAAAAATAAAATATAATTAACTGACTGTCAGCAGGGTAAAAAAAAAAAAAGAGCCTTACACTGGGTGTAAATGAGCCTACCTATTTTGAAGCCCAATGTTTTAAAATTATCCCCCAGCAGGGGTTTAAAACAGATTTTAAAAAAAGGAGCTCTTGCTGCAACACACACCTTGTCTCCAATGCTGCCCCCACAGTAATTCATTTTATCCACTAGATGTCCTCAATCTTCCAGGTTGAATGGCACTTAGGGGGTCAATGCATAAAATATCTGCACAATCACCAAGAAAATTGCCTAATATGTGTAATTCCCATATCATCAGCGCCACCTAATGGCCTTAATGTGTTTTTCTCCAGAAATACCTCAATTGGGAATTGAGGCCACTGGATGGTACTGATGATATAGAAAGCACATATAGTAGAGGAAGTACGGTAATTTTTGTCCTGATTGTTTTGTCCTGATTGTGTGGATGTTTGATATCTTAGCCCTTGTACACACAGTCGGAGATTCCGACAACCAAATCCGTCGGATTTTGTCCAAAACTGTTGCGTACACACAGTCGGACAAAGTTGCCGGAAAATCCGACGTGATGACGTTATTTCGTTACGATGGGACTACGTTCACGCTAGTAGCTTTGGTGTAGGAATTTGATCTGAGCATGCGTGTCACTTTGTCCGATCGGAATTCTCTACACATGATCGCAGTATGTCCGATCGGCCCAGTTTGTCGGAAAATATTTCCAGCAAGTTTGAAAATTTGGTCCGACGGATATTCCGACGGAAACAGTCCGATACATACCACACACAGTCGGATTATCCGACAACACGGTCCAATAGGACACATTCCGACGGATTCTCCGATCATGTGTACACAGGCTTACAGCACATGTGTCAAACACGAGGCCCACTCTGGGGCCAAATCTGGTCCACCAGGCCATTTCATGTGGCCCTTGCACCTCTGCTGCAGCTGTGGCACCCCCCATCGTCTCCGTCCCACCTTGTCTCAGCAGTTGGCAGCAGAAAGGAAAACAGAACTCCGCTGCCAGATTCTCCGTGCAACTGTTTTAGAGGCTCGTCTCTGCCCCCCCCCCCCCCCCCCCCCGTCTCAGCAGTTGGCAGCAGAGAGAAGGACAGAACTCATCCTACAGATTCTGCACCTCTTTGTGCAGCCACAGCACCCCCTTTTCTCCGTCTCCCCAGTCTTGGCATTCAGCAAACTGCTGCAGCTGACTCCAGCACTCCTCTGGTCCTCCTCCAGACCCTGCACTTTCTGCTTCCCAACTCTGCCCTCCAGCTTCCTCCATGCAGCAGCACAAGATAAGGGGGGTGCACTGTGATGTAAGGGAGGGTGGGGGGACTCTTGACATCTGATGTGGGGGAGGGGGTGTACTGGATATCTAGTCTTAGAGATACAACTGGCCCTTTGAGGGCAACCATAATGGTCCACGATTGAATTAAGTTTGAGGTCCCTACCTTAGGGTCATTTACCGCAGAAGATTGAGGACATCATGTGAGTGTGAAGTGTCATGAACCTTCGTAGGGAGGTCATCATGTTGCCCCATACATATGTATAGTGATGTGGTCAACTGTACTGTCATATTTACATCACCAAGGACCACCCACTGGGAGAAGGTCTAAGAGAAATGGTGGCCAGCCCATCATGTGACCAGCTGGAAGATAAAAAAGTATTAAAAAAAAAAGCTCAGAATATTGACTCCAGGGAGGAGTGACTGGAGGGGGCAGATCTATATGGCCAGAAAAGGATGAGCAGGAACTCACAAAGGTAGGTAGGAGCACCCACAACCTCAGACTAATCAACTCGCATCTCGCCAGGTCTTGTCACATCTTACCCATCAAGTCCACACACTGCGTCATCGGCCCCTTACACCGCATAGTTCCGGCGTCTTCTGGAGACGATCGGCTGTAGCACTCCAGTCCATTCTCATTTCCGGGATCTTCAACTGAGAGGGAACAGAATCACACACTTGTTTTATTATTTTTTTTGTATGAATAGGTGAGCTTTAAGGTGAACCTGAACTCCAAAAGTAAGGATTTCCTATCTTACAGGGGACATCCAGAAATAGTAATTACACTATATTACCAAAAGTATTGGGACACCTGCCTTTACACACACGTGAACTCTAAGGCTCGGTTTCACACAGGGGCGGAACGACTTGCAGCGCGACTCACAGACGCGACCTGCACACGACTTCAGCGGCGACTTGCAAAACGACTTCTGTATAGAAGTCAATGCAAGTCGACTGAAGTCGCCTCAAAAATAGTACAGGAACCTTTTTTCTAAGTCGGAGCGACTTGAGTCACTCCTATTAGAACGGTTCCATAGTACAGAACGGAGCGCGACTTGTCAGGCGGCTAAGTCACCTGACAAGTCGCTCCTGTGTGAACCGGCACTCATGGCATCCCAGTCTTATGCCCTGTACACACGGTCGGACATTCCGACAACAAAATCCATCAGATTTTTTCAGACGGATTTTGGTCCAAACTTGTCTTGCATACACACGGTCACACAAAGTTGTCGGAAAATCTGATTGTTCAGAACGAGGTGACGTACAACACAATCGGAAATTTAAGCGATTGGCTTTTGTTGTCGGAAAATTTTAGATCTAGATCTCAAAATTTGTGTGTCGGAAATTCCGATGGAAAAAGTCAGATGGAGCCCACACATGATCGGAATTTCCGACAACACAGTCCGATCGCACATTTTCCGTCGGAAAGTCCGACTGTGTGTACAGGGTATTAGTCTGTAGGGTTTAGGAGTGTGTCTGTGGGAATGTTTGACTGTTCTTCCAGAAGCGCATTTGTGAGGTCAGGCACTGATGTGGATGAGAAGACCTGGCTCGCAGTCTGCTCTCTATACTCCCTGTATATCTTGTCAGCTGACAGCCGCTTCTCCTTCTCTCCCTCCCTTGGCTGTTGGCTAAAACTCTATACAGGGAGATCGGTGATCACAAATGTCCCTCCCGCTGCACCGATCATTCCCAGCTGCTCCCTGTTTGCTCCTCCGGTCAATCCTCTAGTCCCCTGTCCTTCTCCGGCCCTCTCCGTGTCCTTCTCCGCCCCCCTGTTTTCCTCCAGCCCCCTCCGCATTTTTCTGCGCCCCCCGTTCTCCTCTGGCCCCCCGCTGTGTCCTTCTCCACCCCCCCTGTTCTCCTCCGACCCCCCGCTGTGTCCTTCTCTGCCCCCCCTGTTCTCCTCCGACCCCCCTCCATGTCCTTCTCCACCCCCCTGTTCTCCTCCGTCCCCCCCTCTGTGTCATTCTCTGCCCCCCTGTCCTTCTCTGGCACCCCTCTGTGTCCTTTTCCGCCCCCGCTGTTCTCCGGCCCCCCTCTGGGTCCTTCTGTGGTCCCCTGTTCTCCTCTGGCCCCACTCTGTGTTCTCCACTCCCCGTGTCCTTCTCCACCCCCCTGTTCTCCTCCAGCCCCCTCCGTTTCCTTCTCTGCCCCACTTGTTCTCCTCTGGCCCCCCTCTGTGTCCTTCTCCGCCCCCCTTGTTCTCATCTGGCCCCCCTCTGTGTCCTTCTCTGCCCCCCTGTTCTTCTCCGGCCCCCTCCATGTTCTTCGCCCCCCTGTTCTCCTACAGTCCCCCTCTGTGTCCTTTTCTGCCCCCCACATTCTTCTCCAGTCCCCCTCTGTGTCTTCCTCTGCCCCCCCTCGTCCCCCCCGCAGATGGCTCCCCTCCTCTCCCGCCAGCTGCTGGGGGAGATCTGACAGGATGGAGAGCAGAGGAAGGCAGAGGAAGGCACCGGTATATATGTAATTTACTGTTCTGTTCCTTTTTCTGAATAGGACATAGAGAGCGTTTGCTACCGATCGCTCCTGTGTCCTGTGATAACTGAGCAGAGTAAACTGTGTGTTACCCTGCTTCAGTTTCTGAATGGACAGGAGCCTCTGCCTCCTGTCCAATCATCTTCAATGCTGAGAAAGGGACTGGGGAATCTGTGTCCTCAGTCCCCTTCTCTGTCTCAAAGGGGAGATATCAGAGGTCCATTTAGTCCCCCGGTATCTCACCAAAGCCCTCCAACAGGGCTGACAAAAAATAAAAATAAATGGAAAAAAGATATATATAAAATTAAATTCAAAAAAATAAATAAAAAAAAAATGACTGACACCACTCTCCCCTGCCCTACCAACACTGTCCACTGCCCCAACCCCCTCCCCCAAAAAGCAATATAAAAAAAAATTAAAACAAATACAATTGTAAAGAAAATCAATATGTATAAATAAAAAACTGCTGACACCATCTACTGCCATATAACCCCCCCTCCCCCCACCCCTTCCCCAGAAGCACTGTGAAAAAATGTGGTGGGCGGGTGAAAATTATTCCCTGAAATTCGTTTTTGCAGGTTGGTATGTCTGTGCTCATGCACTCTGCAGTGTAGTTGAGCATCATGGGAAATGTAGTTCCAAAACATCTGGGGTGCCAAGGTTCTCCAATCTCCATCACTGGTCTAAGCCAACCATTCTCCACCAGGTTTCTGTGGAACCCTTCATAGGTTTCTGGAAGTTCCTGGAGCTGTGGTAGCTGTCACAGGACCTAACTCTCTCCCAGCCAGTCTGCAGGAAAACATAAGCAGGAGGAGCTTCTAGTCCTCTATTGCCGGTAATAAAAAAAAAAAAACAGCCCTTTTTAAATCGTCATACACTAAATATATAATTGTTCTTTGGCAATAACATGGTGTGGGTGGATTTCTGCCAATCACATGCTGCCTCTCACCCCTTCAGCCTGTGTCTTAGAATAAAAGAGAGATGAAGCCTCCATCAATCTATATGTAATATCCCACCCCATTGTGTTTAGCTGGTTCGTGGGCCTGGAGGAGGAGGGAGGGAGTGGGCTGTCATTTACCACTGTGTATACGCCCACATGTGTGACTCTACAATCGCATGGGCTGCTCAGATGTGATGGTGGAAGAGTCTGATAGGATAAAGAAGGCCTCTCTTACACCTCTGACTCAGGGCCACTGATAGAGCAGACAGGTAGCGCAGGAGTGCAGAGTGGCACAAGTGCCTATTGGTCCTGCAAGCAGCCAGGCTGCATGGACTCTCTAGATCCATCAGGGGAAGACTGCAGCAGAACAGGACTGCCGGATGGACACCAGTGAGCAGGATACAGGAGCAGGCTGAGACCGTCAGTAGATCAGAGTGGAGCAGGAGTGCCAGATGGACACCAGTGAGCAGGACACAGGAGGAGGCTGAGACCATCAGTAGATCAGAGCGGAGCGGGACTACTGGATGGGCACCAATGAGCTGGAGACAGGAGCACAATGAGGCCAACGACACATTAGAGTGGAGCAGGAGTGCTGGATGGACACTCGTGTGCAGGAGACAGGAGCAGGCTGGGACCGTGAATAGATCAGAGGGGAGCAGGAATGCCAAATGGACACCAGTGGAGCATAGGCAGGGGCTCGCAGCAGGCAGTCCAGCAGCAGTAGAGACAGAAGCAAAGTCAGGGGAACTGGGTTACACACAGGCAGACGGTTCAGGTGCAGATGCATATGCAGAATCGTGGGCAAAGGCAGAGTTCAGGAGTAGTCAGATGCAGAGTAACAAGTTGCATGAGAAAGCTGTGGACAAGACAGCACTGAAGCATAGCACAGGCTCAGTTTAAATAGCCCCCTTGGCACGAACATGCGCATTCTCTCATGCATGAGAACTTGCACAATTTCTATGCGCATGAACAGGAATACGAATTAGCCTGCGCCTATGTGCAGGAAGCTGTTTAAAAGAGCCATTCTGTCTGCTGGAATGTCCCTCCTGACAGATAGGGGGGGAAATGCTCAGCATAGAAACTCACTGAAAACTGAGCATGTGCAGAGCTGCCAACGCTGCACTGCAAAATCCCCAACTGCAGCGGGGACATGGACAGAAGGGGGAGATAGAGAGCAGTAGAATCAACCAGGTTTTTTGCAGAATACAGAAAACAAATCTCATAGTGACTGAGTGAGTATGAGCAGAATGTAACACACCGTTTATTGATCGTTTTTTATCGTGCGGGTTTAGTGACACTTTAAATAAACATACTCCATGCGGACGGTATTACCTGCAAAGTTTCCTTTATTGCACAGGCTGCCGTTGCAGCAGTGATGGTTGCAAGAATACGAAACCGGATTTTGCCCGTTACTGAAAGCAGCAAGTCCTGGACATGATGAACTATTGCTACAGCTCTTCATCATGGTGTGATGGATGTCTGCAATAAAAAGAGACAAAACAATAGAAACGCTATACTGGCACAGCTGGGGCCGATGCATCAAAAGAAAACTGCGATACGCTGATAATAAACAATGCAATATGGTATTAAAAAGACACTTCGGGTGTAAAAGGAGAGCGTTCTTACTGCATAAACAGCCAGTCACCGGCCTTGAAAGTGTCCCGCGTGTTATATGACTTCATTCTGAACGCTCAGCTCCAGCCTTCCCTTCAGTTTTTTTGTACAGTTGTACCGGCTCCTCTCATCTAATAAAACAGCTTACTCTGACTTCACTGCACACTGTGAGCTTCTCACAGTGTGCATTAAAATGTGCAGCCAGAGCCTTCCTCGTTTCCTGGCTGGAGGATGTCCAGCATCATCTAGCCCTTTCCTCCCTATCCCGACTGTCTCTTCCTGTCCTTTTCATTTTTTATTTTTTTTCAGTTACGGAGGCTCAGCATCATGTGGACATTTCTTAGGGCAGTCTGCATGCAAATGCGACCTTCTTAGGAACACTCACTCATACCTCCCAACTTCTTGAGACACCTATTGGCAAAAGTATGTAGGCATAGGACACACCCCCATGCCACGCCCCCTTAAAGAAGAATTATACAAAAACATTATTAGGTAAACCCAAAAGTGCTTTTTTTTTTACCACTACTATTCCTTTATATTGGATTTTAAAATTGACAAATACAGCAATTTAGAAATCAGATGAAAGGTTTAGCACTGGGAAAAACTTTGAAAGATAAAAAAGTGCATTTTATATACAACTATATAGATCAGACCAAAATGAGGGACAAATAAGGAGGAATGAGGGACAGAGGGACATTGCTCTAAATCAGGAACAGTTGGGAGCTATGCACTAACTCCTCCCGGCTGACAACCACCCATTAGGGCATTCTGATATTTGAATAACTCCTCCCAAGGGTCAGCCCACTGCTTACATCAGGGATAAGAGCTCTTGGGAGATGGGGTGCTGTGATACGTACAACACACCACCAGCCCCTCCCACCAGCCATGTTCTGCCTGCATTGCATAGAGATGCACTGAGACCCAGTAATAACACTGTTTAGTCTAAAATAGGGCATGTAATGGAAGTAGAAAGGTTTAATTAAAAAAAAAAAAAAAAATGCCATTATCGTGTTGATGAGGGGTAGGGGGAACCAGGAAAGGCTTAATATAAGCAAATTAAATGTAAGCTTTAAGTATTTGGATAGAGTAGGATAGGCTTACAACTTTGGTCAAGTTGTTAGGTCTGTGTCTCCACTGGTGAGATTTACCTTCAATTCCTTTCCTGGTGACACCATGGCATACAGGTTGGACAGGATGTAAGGATGAACTCTCCCAAATGGGTCTCAGACACTAATAAAAATCTTACATAGCCTCTAATTCCTCCCTACTGTACTAGAAAAAAGCTTGTTTAATTGTTGTTTGCATCTCCATTTATTACATCGCCTCTCACTGTCATTATTAATTTAGAGCAGGGGTCTCCAGACTTTCTAAACAAGGGGACAGTTTACTTTGGGGGGGGGGGGGGGGGGGGTGACTATGGCCGCTGGCAGTAGAAAAGGTCCTGACATCTGTGGGAAAAAACAATGTCCCATCATTGGTATCAGTGGGAGGAATAGTGCCCCATCATTGGTATCAGTGGGAGGAATAGTGCCCCATCATTGGTATCAGTGGGAGGAATAGTGCCCCCCATCATTGGTATCAGTGGGAGGAATTGTGCCCCCATCATTGACATCAGTGGGAGGAATAGTGCCCCATCATTGATATCAGTGGGAGGAATAGTGCCCCCATCATTGACATCAGTGGGAGGAATTGTGCCCCCATCATTGACATCAGTGGGAGAAATAGTGCCCCTATCATTGGTATCAGTGGGAGGAATAGTGCCCCATCATTGGTATCAGTGGGAGGAATAGTGCCCCATCATTGACATCAGTGGGAGAAATAGTGCCCCTATCATTGGTGTCAGTGGGAGGAATAGTGCCCCGTCATTGGTATCAGTGGAAGGAATAGTGCCCCCATCATTGGTATCAGTGGAAGGAATAGTGCCCCCATCATTGGTATCAGTGGGAGGAATCGTGCCCCCATCATTGGTATCAGTGGGAGGAATAGTGCCCGTCGTTGTTGTCAGTAGGTGGAATTGTGCCCTACTGTTGGTGTCATTGGGAAAAATTGTGCCCCATTGTTGGTGTCAGTGAGAAGAATAATGCCCCATCATTGGTTTCAGTGGGAGTAATTTTGCCCCATCAATGGTGTTAGTAGGATAAATAGTGCATGTCATTGTTGTTAGTGGGTGGAATTGTGCCCGATCGTTGGCATCAGTGGAAAGAATAGTGCCCTACCGTTGGTGTCATTGGGAAGAATAGTGGCCCATTGTTGGTGTCATTTGGAAGAATAGTGGCCCATTGTTGGTGTCATTGGGAAGAATAGTGTCCTTTCACTGAGGTCATGGGGGGGGTGAGAACCCCAAGGTCAAAGCAAGCACAGGGCCACAGTTTGGAGATCACTGATTGAGATATAACTACAGAGTATATTATTTTTTCCGCACAGAGTTCCACTTTCATATAAAAGAAGGATTACAGGTACACATAGTTCAGTTTCAACAGAACTTTAGCAACAATATTGAATATTTTTTTTGGAGCTTTTTTCCTTATTGTACTTTTTTTCTCCCTTAAAATGAGAAATGTGACCTACAGAACAACAGCCTTGGTATTGTGGCATGTACTACCCTAATTCTCCCACTAGATGGCGCTGCCTAACAGTAAAACTAGTGCTGCATGGAAAGGTTGTTGAGTGCTGTCAGATGGGGTAGGCATACAACCTAAGTGCATAAAGACTATTCTTTTTATTTATGCCTTGATATACCTGTCAAATCAGAGCACAGCTGACTATTTTCCTGGTATTTTTCGAACACCGAGCAATTTTTTTGCCCTAATGGCGAAGGGTTATTAAGGTGAGCAAGACCGCTCTTAAAGCCATCCTAATCTGTCAGGACTAATGCACTGCTTCCATAGCATGTTATTAAGAGCAATTTAGGCTTCGGGAAAGCAAAACCTAGCAAAAGGACCTGCATGCGAAAGCTGAGGAGAGCAACTTGACCTCCATATAATATTCTGACCTCATCGAATCATAAGTGATTATAGAAATTGGTTGCTTTTTATATATTATATGAGAGGAATAACAAAAACAAAACAGATCTCTTCAATAATAACAAAAGCATATATAACAAAACACACCACTAATAATGCAATTCTAGTAAAAAAATACAATCAAACATTGCAGATAATAACTGCTGACTTCCCATTCTGCAAATGCAAGTTGCCTGGCTGTCATGCTTATAAGGAGGGGAAACGCTAACCCAAAATGAATATACAGATGAGTACTTGGCTGTTAATTATTCTTTATAAGTATCTATCCAAAAATAAAAGTTTCAGTCCACTAAACTAAAAAACATTGTAGGGGATACCTATATTTTGCCTTCAAGCTCTGTGCAAACTTCTTGGAACGGAGGTGAGGCAATTACAAGAGCAGGGGATAAACACTTTGGAAAATAATTTCTTTTTTTGGAAAAAGGGTAACATGGAAAAGTCACTTTAATAACATAAGGAAAAAGATGGGGAGAAACAAACATTTCTGTGGAGGAGACACTCTTCCTTCCACATGGTTCTAAAAGTGCCCAGAGATGTCCATCATAGCTGTTTTTGCCTGGCCACTGTTCGAGAGAAGTCAGCAGGTGGCTTAGAAAACGTTACTGATGTTACTGTTAGTCCTCCAGTAGAGTTTATTTCTTAATGTTGGCCATACATGTTACAATGTAATTGTGCAATCCCTTTATAATCCCCATTGGATTTACCAAAACTGTATAATATGAGGACAAGCCTAAACTATCCATTCAATTTATATATTTAACCACACAGGCACTCGCAGGCTCCCTGGTTTTGGCACTAGCTGGGTTTTTGTTGTCATTACTGACTCCTAGTTCTTGGTGCTGACTACTTGTTCTTGGTGCTTGCTCTCAGGTGTGGGTTCAATTCTTTTGGTGCTAGTTCCATGCCCTTGGTATAAGCTTCTTGCTTCTCAGTATGGGGTTCAATGCTGTTGGTACTGGCTCCTTGCTCTTGAAGCTAGTCCTATGCTCTTGGTACTTATTCCTTACTTTGTGTGCTGGTTCCATGATTTTGGTACTGGCTCCTTGTTCTTGGTACTGGCTCCTTGTTCTCATTGCTGGTTCTATACTCTTGGTACTGGCTCCATGTTCTCATTGCTGGTTCTATACTCTTGGCACTGGCTCCATGTTCTCTGTGTTGGTTCTATACTCTTGCTACTGGCTCCATGTTCTCTGTGTTGGTTCCATTCTCTTCATACTGGCCCCTTGCTCTCAGTGTGGGTTCAATGCTCTTGGTGCTGGTTCCATGCCCTTGGTACTGGCTCCTTGTTCTCGGTGTTGGTTCAATGCTCTAGGTGCTGGTTCCATGCTCTTGGTACTGGCTCCTTGTTCTCACTGCTCAGCTGGTTCCATGCTCTTCATACTGGCCCCTTGCTCTCAGTGTGGGTGCAATACTCTTGGTGCTGGTTCCATGCCCTTGGTACTGGCTCCTTGTTCTCGGTGTTGGTTCAATGCTCTTGGTGCTGATTCCATGCTCTTGGTACTGGCTCCTTGTTCTCACTGCTGGTTCCATGCTCTTGATACTGGCTATTTGCTTTCAGTGTGGGCTCAATGCTCTTGGTGCTGGTTCCATACTCTTGGTATTGGCGTCTTGTTCTAGGTTTTGGTTCCATGCTTTTCATACTGGCTCCTTGCTCTCAGTGTGGGTTCAATGCTCTTGGTGCTGGTTCCATACTCTTGGTACTGGCTCCTTGTTCTCACTGCTCAGTTGGTTCCATGCTCTTGATACTGGCTCCTTGCTCTCAGTGTGGGTTCAATGATCTTGGTGCTAGGTTCATGCTCTTGGTACTGGCTCCTTGTTATCACTGCTGGTTGCATGCTCTTGGTACTGGCTCCTTGTTATCACTGCTGGTTCCTTGCTCTTGGTACTGGCTCCTTGCTATCACTGCTGGTTCCATGCTCTTGGTACTGGCTCCTTGCTATCACTGCTGGTTCCTTGCTCTTGGTACTGGCTCCTTGTTATCACTGCTGGTTTCTTGCTCTTGGTACTGGCTCCTTGTTATCACTGCTGGTTCCATGCTCTTGGTACTGGCTCCTTGTTATCACTGCTGGTTCCTTGCTCTTGGTACTGGCTCCTTGTTCTCACTGCTGGTCCCATGCTCTTGGTACTGGCTCCTTGTTATCACTGCTGGTTCCAGCTCCTTGTTATCACTGCTGGTTCCATGCTCTTGGTACTGGCTCCTTGTTATCACTGCTGGTTCCATGCTCTTGATACTGGCCCCTTGTTATCACTGCTGGTTCCATGCTCTTGATACTGGCTCCTTGTTATCACTGCTGGTTCCATGCTCTTGATACTGGCCCCTTGCTCTCAGTGGGAGTTCAGAGCTCTTGTTGCTCTTGTTTGCTTTTGAAGCCAGTTAACCCTAATTAGTTTTCCTAACCCTAAAATTTGTATTTAAAATATTAATTAATCCTAAATATTTTATTAACTGCAAAATTCACTTCCCTTTTGATTCTTTTTTTTTTTTGTTGTTGTTTATTTGGGTTCTTTTTTTTGCATCAAATTGAAAAGCTTGGGTGGGTGGTAGAGGGGCACACTTTAGTATCCTCATCTTAGGTGCCAGGGGACCTTGTCTAGGCAGATTCTTGCACCCTTTTAAAAAGGTCATTTTTTTTTTTTGCACCAAATGAAGCACACCTTATAAAGGGCATCTTCAAATCAGTGCTTAGACAAGGTCCTCCTGTACCCAAGGCAAGGATGCCAAAGTGCCCCCCTCCACCCAACCCTTTAAAATTTGATGCAACAAAAACAGACACAGATTTGAGGAGCTAAATATGTATTGGGGTTAACTAAATTGTAACAAAAGACTTTAGGGTTAAACTTTTGTTTCTGCTAATTTACTTTAAAAAAGGCTCTAGAATATGGAGATAAGGTCCGCTTGCATACAAGGCGAGGGTGCCAAAGTGTGCCAATCCCCCAAGGTTTCTAATTTAGAGCTAAAAAAAACACAGAAAATAGGGATTTGAACGGTTAACAAAAATTTGATCTACAATCACCTTTAAAAAGGGGTCAAATCACAGGATTTTTAATTTTTTTTGATTAATTCTTAATTATTTTTTTTAACTTTCAATATGTTTTTATTAATTATTCAAAGTCAGATAACAAGACAGTGTCATAAAAAGTACATTCAGTAAACATCAGGTCCTAGAGATGTGATTTTAAACATAAACATCTGGAAGTTCTTCCAACAGCACAATTCAAGATACAGCGTCTCAAAACTTTAAGCTGAAAAATAAACTATATTTGGTAGGAATATTGGTGAGGTGTACACTACTTATTAACATAGAAGAATATAATTAGTTGATGGCCGGGTCATGAAATATGTATCACATTCTGCCGGGCCCAGTTACATAGCCTCCTAGGTTAATTATTTTTTTAATCATAAAATTTGCAATTTTAGTTATTTTTTTTATTTTTTTTAAGTTTTTTTTTTGACATTTGTGTTAAATTTTGTAGCTCTGAATTAAAGAGCTTGGTGGCTGGGCGGGTCACTTTGGCATCTTCGCCTTGGGCACCAGAAGGGCTTGTCCCGGTACTGCTTCAATAAAATGTCGCCGGGTGTCACCGCACAAAGCATGCGTCATTTCAGAAAAACAAAAAAGGGCGATATCAGGGGAAAAAAAATGCCATTTCAGCCTCATACATCTATTACTGTATACATGGCTACAGGCTCAGTCCTATTAATGAATCAGCCTCCAATAAATAAGTTCTACTAGAAAGTTCCATCAGGTAGTGTGACGCGAGAGGCGGGTCCCACAAACATAAAACGCAGCAATAAAAGTTCTAACAGTTTCTCTGCTACATAAACAGCTTGCAGGCAATAAAAGAAAACCATTTTCTGTGTTTCATGGGACTGAATTCTGAATCATCATCAGGCTGGTGTTTTTTTTTAAAGGCCAACGCCACCCAAAAAAAGCTACATGTTGGCTTTCGGTGGACAGGAATGGACTGGATCACTTACTGGTTCCCTATTTAGAGTAAGTTTGTTTTTCGGGACCATAAACATGTTGTACTTTATGTCCTTGACCTTTGCAGTAGAAGACTATTGTACCATTTTAGCCATTGATTAATGCAGACATGTTGAAGTTTAACCCCTTCGCGCCTAAGAGTAAAACAAATCTCAATGCTTAAACACAATTTTGGCACATGTTAGTAAAACCGTACATATCATCACAACTACTTTGTGCATCCAGGTGGATTATACCACTTTTTTTCAGGATAAATTGGGCTTTCAGTTGGTGGCAAATGGTCATGAATACCCCCTGATTTGTTTATATTATTAAAGGAAAACTGGCCCAAAATAGTAAAAAAAACTTTTTTTTTTTTAAATATATAATATAAAGGGAAAACTGTCCCAAAATAGTATTTTTTTAAATTTAGCTGTATATTTTTTGCTACTACCTTAACCTTCCACCAAAGAACAACCCAAAATGTAATTCTCCTGCTCCAGATGAACGCAGCGATACCACATATGTGTATGTTAGTAGTTGTTTGTAGCCGTAGTACAGCCCAGAAACAATAGTGCACATTTTTTTTATCCTACCTAAAACACACTGACACTTAGGTCCCTTTCACACTGGGGTGGGAGCGGCATCGGCGGTAAAGCGCCGCTATTTTTAACGGCGCTTTACCATCGTTTTAGCAGCGGTATTCAGACACTAGCGGGGCTGTTTTACCCCCTGCTAGCAGCTGAAAAAGCGTTAAAACCGCTCGCAAAGCGCCGCTGCAGCAGCGCTTTGCCGGCGGTATAGCCGCGCTGCCCCATTGATTTTAATGGGTAGGAGCGGTTTAGGAGTGGTGAATACACCGCTCCTTTACCGCACCAAAGATGTGGCTAGCAGGACTTTTTTTACCATCCTGCCAGAGCACCTCTCCAGTGTGAAAGCCTTCCGGCTTTCACACTGGAGTGAAAGGAGACGCTTTTTTCAGGCGCTATTTTTAACACTGTAGCGCCTGAAAAACATCTCAGTGTGAAAGGGGCCTTAGGCTCGATTCACATCTATGCATGTTGCTTTTGAGAGTTTCTGCAGTGCTTTTTGCGGTGCTTGCTGCATTTTTGGACACACATATTTGCAGCGAAAAACGCAAATTGCAGCAAAAACACGGTAAAAACACAGTACTTGCATTTTGGATGCGGGTCCATTGACTTCTTTTACATGCAAAACGCTGCATTTTTCATGAAAAAAAGTCCCCGACCCTTTCCAAAAACGCATAGGCACAAAAATGCATTGATGTGAACATGTTCCATAGGAACCCATGTTAAAAAATTTCCCTGCATTTCTGCAAAATGCAAAATGCATCAATAAACGCATTAGTGTGAATCACGCCTAAAGCCCCATACACACATATTATGCCGTGTACACGTGATCGGAATTTCGGCCAGCAAAAGACAGATGAGAGCCTTTCATTGGAAATTGCGACCGTGTGTATGCTCCATCGGAATTTAGCTGGCTGAATTCCCGTCAGCAAAAATTTGATAGCATGTTCTCAATTTTCCCGATGAAAAAACTTTCTATCGGAAATTCCGATCATGTGTATTCCAACGGGAAAACCATCAGAGCTTTTTCCAACGAGAATTCCGATCATTAGATTTTCTGCAGACTTTTGTCTTCAGATTTACCAAAACCATGTAGTGCAAGGGCCTGCCTGATAGCATAGAAATTGAAACTATAAGCCCTTGTACACACGGTCGGAAATTCCGATGGAAAATGTCCGATCAGACATTGTTGTCGGATAATCCGACCGTGTGTGGGCTCCATCTGACTTTTTCCGTCGGAATGTCCGACCAACAAAGTTTGAGAGCTGGATATAAAATTTTCCGACAACATGATCCGATAGGACTTTGTCCGATCGTTTGTAGAGAATTCCGATCGGACAAAGCTATTGGCTGCTAGCCTGAACGTAGTCCCGTCGTAATGAAATAACGTCATCTCGTTCCGAACGATCGGATTTTCCCACAACTTTGTCCGACCATGTGTATGCAACACCAGTTTCGGACAAAATCCATCGGATTTTGTTGTCAAAATGTCCAACCGTGTGTACAAGGGCTTAGGCCGCGTACACACGCGGGGACTGTTCGCTCAACTTTGTTCGTCAAACAGTTTCAGCGGACAGTCCGCTCAAAATTAGCATGGACGGACTTGCCCACACACGACGAACGAACAGTCCGCTGAAACCGTGCGCGATGACGTGAACGGCACGTACGACAGGACTAGAAAACGACGTCCTATACACTGCAATGCAACCTTCGGCGTGTAAATTCTTTCTGAGCATGCGCGAGACTTAGTTTGACGAACAAGCCTACACACGGGCGGACTGTCCGCTCAAACCAAGTTTCAGCGGACAGTTTTTCGGAATTTCCGAAAAACTTTGTTCGTCAGACTGTCCGCTGAAACTGTCCGCTGAAAGCCCACACATGAGCGGACTGTCCGCCGAAACACTGTTCAGCGGACAAAGTTGAGCGAACAGTCCCCGCGTGTGTACGCGGCCTTAGGCCTCATGCACACTGGACGTTAAAATAACATTATAAAAACGCCAGTAGCTTTGCAGTGAGTTTTTCAGCTTTTTTCAATGTTTTTGCAATATTGTGCACCATGGCACCAACCTTCTCTCCGCCCTCTGACTGGGACACTTGACCCATGTTCCATGTTTGCACACATCCTGAATTTGGTAGTGCAGCGTTTCTTGAGCAGGTACCTAGGTTTACAGGATCTCCTGAGGCAGGCCAGAAAAGTCTGTCATCATTTCCACCAGTCATACAATGCCAGTGCTCGGCTGGCTGACATTCAAAGGGAATGCAACCTGCCCACCAACCGCCTCATTTGTGACATGCCCACCAGGTGGAACTCAGCGGCTGCATAGACAGCAGAGGGCCATCAATGAGTACCTGTGCGAGTATGGCACCAGGACAGGGCCAGGGGAGCTTGGCTTCTTTTTGCCATGCCAGTGGCTACTGATCAAGGATGCAGGCACTGTCCTGTCACTATTTGAGGTGAACACAAGGATAATGAGCTGCGACAATGCATGCATCAGTCCTGTCACTCTGTCTACACTGTCCCTCTAGTCTTCCTGTTGGAGCACACACTTCGTGGAATCATGGACAAGGCACTTGAGGCAGAACAGCGGGAGGAAGAGGAGGACTTCCTTATATCTCAAGGCCCCCTTTATCTAGCATTTTTGCAGGCCCACCAAATGCACAGGAAGAAAAGGAGGAGGAGGAGGATTGTGTCAGCATGGATGTGGAGGATAACACTTAGCAGCAGTCTTCAAGGGATGGTTTTCAGTTCCCAGAAACTCAAGGAGTTGTACATGGCTGGGAGGAGGTAGTTACGGATCATGTGATCCTTAGTGACCGGAGGACTCAGAATCAAATGCCTCTGCAAACCTATGCTCCATGGCCTCCCTGATTCTGCAAAGCCTGAAAAAGGACCCTAGAATTCTTGGTATCAAGGAGAGGCTTCATTACTGGCTGGCAACCCTTCTTGATCCATGTTAAAAGGGTAAGGTTGCAGAACGCATCCTGCCTTTGCAGAGGGAGCAAAGGATGCAACATTTTCAGGAGGCCTTGAAGAAAGGTTTGTGCAATGCATTTCCAGACCCTGGGAGGTTACAATTTCCTGGTGCTGGACAACATGTTGCTGAGGCTTCGTTCAGTCAGAGGAAGAGCGGTGGAGAAGGTGGTGCAGGAATATCTAGGGACAAGAACAGACTTGGAGACCTTTCCAACAGAGCATCCATTGGGTTACTGGGTCTTGAGGATGTGGACCACGGCCTACTGGCCTGTCCTGCATCCAGCGTGCTTTCTGAAAACACATTCAGTGCTGCTGGAGGGTTTGTAATGGATCAACGAGTGTGCCTGTCCATAGACTCCATTGATAGACTAATATTCATAAAAATGAATCAGCAGCTATCAATCACCTGATGCTGATGTAACTGATTGGATTTGCTATGGATGTGGGATCCCTAGAAGACTGCCTATGATGATTATCCTATTCCTCCTCAATCTTGATGATGCTAGCTTCCAACAATATTTTTGGTTGAGGGCACCACCACCACCCAAGGCCCATTTTTTTCTGCCCATGTTTAACAGGGGCATGTAATTACAATTTTTGATCCAATATTTCATAGCAGAGCCCGTTCCTGCACCCAACAAGAGTATCTGTGAGAGGTTACAGTGTTGTGGCACCATCATCACCACCCAAGGCCCAATTTTTCTGCCCGTGTTTAACAGGGGCATGTAATTACAATTCTTGATATAATATTTCACAGCAGGGCCCGTTCTTGCACCCAACAAAAGTAACTGTGAGGGCTTAGGCCGTGTACGCACGGGCGGACTGTTCGCCCAACTTTGTCCGCTGAACAGTGTTTCAGCGGACAGTCCGCTCGTGTGTGGGCTTCAGCGGACAGTTTCAGCGGACAGTCTGACGAACAAAGTTTTTCGGAATTCCCGTAAGACAGTCCGCTGAAACTTGGTTTGAGCGGACAGTCCGCTCGTGTGTAGGCTTGTTCGACAAACTAAGTTTCGCGCATGCTCAGAAAGGATTTACACGGCGAAGGTTGCATTGCAGTGTATTGGACGTCGTATTTTTCGTCCCGTCGTACGTGCCGTTCACGTCATCGCGCACGGTTTCAGCGGACTGTTCGTTCATCGTGTGTGCAAATTTTGAGCGGACTGTTTGTCGGATTGTTTGACAAACTAAGTTGGGCGAACAGTCCGCCCGTGTGTACGTGGCCTCACAGTGTTTTGGCACCACCCCCACCACCCATGGCCCAATTTTTCTTCCCCTGTTTAACAGGGGCATGTAATTACATTTTTTGATTTAATTACATGAGTAACTGGGAGGGCTTACAGTATTCTGGTACCACCAATACCTAAGGCCCAATTTTCTGCAGAGTATATAGGTCAGGCCGTATAGTATATATACTGCTGTTCAGAGTATAGGGGGCCTGGGGGAACCCCACGCCATTTTTTTTTTATTTGGTTGCGGGGTTACCCTTAATATCCATACCAGACCCAAAGGGCCTGGTAATGGACTTGGTCGGAGGACCATTCCCTTTTTTAAATGATTTTCAACTATATTGCTGGAACCCGACAATACATTACAGCCGCGAGTAGTTTTAAATTAAATTTTTTCCTTTAGAAATGTAATTTTGCTGTAGTATTGTTCTAAACACGGGAAAAATGTTCTACTTTACAGGCATACTAAGGATACCCCCCAGGCACTATATGTAAATTAATATTTCATTTTATTGTTTCACTTTAAGCATTATTAACCACTTGAGGACCGCCGTATTGCCATTGTACGTCAGCACAATGGCACAGGCAGGCACAATCACGTACATCTACGTGATTGCCTTCCAGCGGGTGGGGGGTCCGATCGGACCCCCTCCCGCTGTTTACGGCGGTCCGATTCGGTCCAGGAGCGCTCCGTGATGAGGGGATGGCCGTTGGTTTTCGGCCACCCCCTCTGGATCGCTCCTGGCCAATGAGAAGCTTCCTCCCCTGTGTATTGTTTACACAGGAAGGAGGAAGTGATGTCATTCTCCTCGGGGCGGTCTTTTTGACCGGACTACGAGGAGAAGAGTAAAAGTAAGTGTGCACCAACACTACACTGACATGTAGGTACACACAGGCACACAAACCCCCCCCGATCCCCCCCCGATCGCCCCCCGATCCCCCCCCGCCCCCCCTCCCCCCCCAGTCACAGTGTCACTGATTGCATTGATCATTTCTTTACTGATCAATGCATTCAGTGTCAGTTGTGACAGTAAAAACTGTCAGGACAGTTAGTGTTAGGTCCAGGGTAGCCCCCTATCACCCCCCCAATAAAGATTTAACCCCCTGATTGCCCCTAGAGTTAACCCTTTCACCCCCTTTTGCCAGTGTCACTAAGCGATCATTTTTCTGATCGCTGCATGTGTCGCTAGTGTCGCTAGGTAGCTAGTTATTTTTTTAGGTTCACCGCCAGGTTTTTATATCGCTAGGTACCCCGATATACTACCCAATAATGTTTTTAACCCCCTGATTGCCACTAGTTAACCCTTTCACCCCCTTTTGCCAGTGTCACTAAGCGATCGTTTTTCTGATCGCTGCATTAGTGTCGCTACAGTCGCTAGGTAGCTAGTTATTTTTTTAGGTTCACCGCCAGGTTTTTATAGCGCTAGGTACCCCGATATACTACCCAATAATGTTTTTAACCCCCTGATTGCCGCTAGTTAACCCTTTCACCCCCTTTTGCCAGTGTCACTAAGCGATCATTTTTCTGATCGCTGCATGTGTCGCTAGGTAGCTAGTTATTTTTTTAGGTTCACCGCCAGGTTTTTATATCGCTAGGTACCCCGATATACTACCCAATAATGGTTTTAACCCCCTGATTGCCGCTAGTTAACCCTTTCACCCCCTTTTGCCAGTGTCACTAAGCGATCGTTTTTCTGATCGCTGCATTAGTGTCGCTACAGTCGCTAGGTAGCTAGTTATTTTTTTAGGTTCACCGCCAGGTTTTTATAGCGCTAGGTACCCCCATATACTACCCAATAATGGTTTTAACCCCCTGATTTCCGCTAGTTAACCCTTTCACCCCCTTTTGCCAGTGTCACTAAGCGATCATTTTTCTGAACGCTGCATCAGTGTCGCTAGTGTCGCTAGGTAGCTAGTTATTTTTTTAGGTTCACCACCAGGTTTTTATAGCGCTAGGTACCCCGATATACTACCCAATAATGGTTTTAACCCCCTGATTGCTGCTAGTTAACCCTTTCACCCCCTTTCACCAGCGATCACAGTATAAGTGTCACTGGTGACGCTGGTTAGCCAGTTAGTTATTTAGGTTCCCCGTCAGGTTTTTATATAGCGCCAGGGACCCCCATATACTACCTAATAAAAATTTGAACCCCCTGATTGCCCCTAGTTAACCCTTTCACCACTGATCACCGTATAAGTGTTACGGGTGACTCTGGTTAGTTTGTTTTTTATAGCATTTTATATTCAAATCCGGAAGGCAGTGCTTGGTTTTCGGGGTCCCGTACGTGGCTAGGCTCCCAAAAAGTCCCCCACATGTGGTATCCCCGTACTCGGGAGAAGCAGCAGAATTTATTTTGGGGTGTAATTTGACTTCTGCCCATAGCATGTGTGAGCAATATATCATTTAGTGACAACTTTGTGCAAAAAAAAAAAAGTTTGTAATATTCCCGCAACTTTTGGAAAAATATAAAATATTCCATGGACTCAACATGCCTCTCAGTAAATAGCTTGGGGTGTCTACTTTCCAAAATGGGGTCATTTGGGGGGGTTTTGTGCTATTTTGGCATTTTATGGCCTTCGAAACTGTGATAGGTAGTGAGGAGTTAAATCAAAAATTTGCACCCTTAGAAATCCTGAAGGTGGTGATTGGTTTTCGGGGTGCCGTGCGCGACTAGACTCCCAAAAAGTCCCACACATGTGGTATCCCCGTACTCGGGAGAAGCAGCAGAATGTATTTTGGGGTGTCATTTCACATATGCCCATAGCATGTGTGAGCAATATATCATTTAGTGACAACTTGGTGCAAAAAAAAAAAAGTTTGTAATATTCCCGCAACTTGTGGCAAAATATAAAATATTCCATGGACTCAACATGCCTCTCAGTAAATAGCTTGGGGTGTCTACTTTCCAAAATGGGGTCATTTTGGGGGGTTTTGTGCTATTTTGGCATTTTATGGCCTTCGAAACTGTGATAGGTAGTGAGGAGTTAAATCAAAAATTTGCACCCTTAGAAATCCTGAAGGTGGTGATTGGTTTTCGGGGTGCCGTGCGCGACTAGACTCCCAAAAAGTCCCACACACGTGGTATCGCCATACTCGGGAGAAGTAGCGGAATATATTTTGGGGTGCAATTCCACATATAACCATGGCATGTGTGAGCAATATATCATTTAGTGACAACTTTTTGTAAAAAAAATTATTTTATTTTTTTTTGTCATTATTCAATCCCTTAGGACAAAAAAAATAAATATTCAATGGGCTCAACATACCCATCAGCAATTTCCTTGGGGTGTCTACTTTCCAAAATGGGGTCATTTGGGGGGGATTTGTACTGCCCTGCCATTTTAGCACCTCAAGAAATGAGATCGGCAGTCATAAATTAAAAGCTGTGTAAATTCCAGAAAATGTACTCTAGCTTGTAGACGCTATAACTTTTGCGCAAACCAAAAAATATACGCTTATTGACATTTTTTTTACTAAAGACATGTGGCTGAATAAATTTTGCCCTCAATGTATGACTAAAATTTAGTTTATTCGATTTTTCTTATAACAAAAAGAAGAAAATATCTTTTTTTTTCAAAATTTTCACTCTTTTTCCATTTATATCGCAAAAAAAAAAAAATCGCAGAGGCAATCAAATACCATCAAAAGAAAGCTCTATTTGTGGGAAGAAAAGGACGCAAATTTCGTTTGGGTGCAATATTGCATGACCGCGCAATTACCAGTTAAAGCAGCGCAGTGCGAAATTGCAAAAAGACCTCTGGTCCTTAAGGTGTTTATTGGTCCGGAGCTGAAGTGGTTAAAATCACTGCTCCTTGCCGTTTTAAAACCCAGGTCCCCAAACACTTTTTATGGCAATAACTTGCATATAAGCCCTTAAAATTATCAGTTTTGATTTTTCACATTCATGTCCCATAAACTTTAACGGTGTTTGCGTGTTCGAAAAATTTTGTTCGCATGTTCTGCTGCGAACCAAACCGGGGGGGGGGGGGGGGTGTTTGGCTCATCCCTAGTGGCGACAGCTTCCCTTCTACCTCCGACCACTGACAGGTTCTCCAGCTGAGAGAATCATCCCTTTTGGTTGGACTGCAAGCTGCAGTCCCAACCCTGCACTGCCCTCTTACTTCTGGATAGGCCCTTATACAGCCTGGCAGCCAGATGCCCCCAGGATATGCCCAACAGTCGAGTGAAAACGACACACATCCATCCAGACGCAGTCCGGGTGGCACAGATCACCTGACCTCACCAGAATATATAGGCTCTCCCAGCAGGCCAATGGATTAAAGAAAACCCCTGCCTATTGGCTGGGACACCCACATACCCATAACTTGACCTTGGGTTGCCCATCTCGTATCTAGTACCACCAAGTCCCCGGCCACCTAGTGGTAGAAGAGAAAAGTACAACAAAGCAAAGCTTAGGGAGAAATCAATGGATCGCTAACAATTTAACTATGGTTGGTACCCCTGCTAAGGAATTTGGTGAGGAGCTCCCAGACTAAACCCCAGGGCACTACATTTGCTTATCCCAGAGTTCGGCTTTAAGTTTCCTTTAGCAACATAAGACTAAAATTCTCTGTCCTTGTTTCCCATGTGCTCCTGTGTTATCATCCTGACCCACAGGCAACTGATTGAGGGTACAAATGGGCATTTCAACACATACTGTGCAAAGGCTAGGTCAACTGCTGTCCTGAGAAATGTAATGAAGCCATTGCATGTAGAAAAGAAGTGATTGCAAAAAGGCTGCAGGAGGCTGCAGAACTAAGATACAACAAAGGTAGCTGCTTATGATACTAGAGTGTGTGTATGTGTGCATGGGCAGAAGGGGGTGATTTACTGCTCTGACTCATACACATGAATATTTCATGTTGAGCTACTGATCTCTGTAAACAACATTTTTATAAGCAAAGCAGGCAAGGATAGCATGTAAAACACATAAAAAAGGAGCCTAGAGCTCCACATACTGGCCAAAGAAAAATGTATTCAATATTTCGGTATATGCAGTATATATATATAATATTTTTCATTCTAACTGTAGTAAATATGATAAAACACACCTTGACTGAGTGCAGTGGTGATGGAGACCTCAATGCAGGATTTCTGGGACGGCCCACATCTCAGGCTTGGATGATTGCTGCCTCCACAAGTTGACGGATTTCCTTGACATGCCAGACACTCTATCCGTGGATCCTCGCCTAGATCTGCAATATTAATAGTAATTTGGTGGTGAGTGCTCTGGGCTGGAAGCTGTGGAGTCATGGGTTATAAAATTCCACCAGTGATGCCATCAGCATGGATCTGGTGTGCTTTCCCTGTGTGTGCAGGCTTTACCAGGGTGCTCTACTTTTCCTACACACTGGTTGGGCACTCAACTTTCACCTTAAACTTGGTGTCTTTAGTACAGACTGTAAGCTCCTTAGGAAGAGGAGAGCAGAATGATAACACATCAGTCTGCTGCTCCTTACATTGCCTCCACTCTGGATGAAGGAGCAACAGAGACACTTTCAGACAACAGCATCATCAGTCTGGGGGTAAGGGAGTTTTAAATTCCAGCTCACACTTTTATAATCAGTTACAGCTGTTTTTTTCCCTTTTGGGACAATACCATGCTCTTCATAGAGGCTTTGTGCAATGTTCTACTAACAACCTCATTTTTATACCAATACCACAGGTTGTAACCTCACAGGTGTATCCCATTAATACCATCACTTTGAATTCAAAATTTTAACCCTCCCCAAACTAGGATCCTAATGCCTCATACACACGATCAGAAATTCTGCCAGCAAAAGTCAGATGTGAGCTTTTGGTCAGAAATTCCAACCGTGTGTATGCTCCATTGGACTTTTGCAGAATTCCAGCCAGCAAAAGATTGAGAGCAGGTTCTCTATTTTTCGGTTGGAAAAAGTTCAGATCGGAAATTCCGATCGTCTGTGCAAATTCCTACGCATGCTCGGAAATAATTCAACGCATGCTCAGAAGCATTGAACTTCATTTTCTCGGCTCGTCGTAGTGTTGTACGTCACCGCGTTCTTGACGGTCGAAAGTTCAGAGAACTTTTGTGTGACCGTGTGTATGCAAGGGATTCCATCGGAAAAACCATCCAAGTCTTTTTCCGACGGACAATCCGCTCGTGTGTACGGGGCATTATACCCATTAAATCTAAACATTCATTAGTGCATGCCCGTTATTTATCCTCCTGAACAAGGAGCAATCTCTGTACATATTTACACTACAACAAATCAGTCAATTCATATAAGGCTCAAAGATTGGAAAAGCAGAAAAAATAAAAAAGACAAAAAAACACACAAAATCACATCTCTATTGTCTCCTTGGGCTGACTGAAAGCCAAGATCCATCTCAAATTTTTACTCCACATTAATCGTATTACATGGTTCCATTCAACGTGTAAAGAAACATGGATTTTACCTTCCACAAACTTCATAAGTACAGTTTTAAATCACAGTCCCTATTCATTCCTTCAGGATACAGGGACTTTAATTTATTTATCCACCATACTTCTCTCTGTTTCAATTTTAAAATCCTATCACCTCCTCTCCGATCTCTGAATACTTCCTCTAGAACCATAAACCTTAAATCTGAATCCTTATGTCCTTGTTCGAGAAAATGCCTGGAAACTGGCGAACCTGGTTGTTTGTGTCTACAGTACTACTGTGGTAAGCAATCCTGTCTTTAATTTTTTGAGTAGTCTCTCCAACGTATATTAGGTTGCAAGGACATGTCAAAATATAAATTACATAAGAGGACTGGCATGTTTTTGAAAACTTTTTATCATGATCCTCTCCCCATTGCCAGGATGTATATAGTGATCACCTTTCATTAACAGATTGCACTGAATACAATTCAGACAGGGAAAGCAACCTTTTTTCTTCCTGCCTAAAAATTTCATTTTTACTTCATGTTCCCCGGCCTATATTCTGACCGCACCAATGAATCTCTGAGTGTCTTATTTCTCCTATAAGTCTTCATTGGGATCTGTTGAAAAACTTCTATTTGTGGCCCGTTTCAGTAGGGGCCAGTGCTTTTTGATGATTTTAAAAATGTCCTCACTATAACTATGGAACTGCAAAGAAAAGGGTAATCTTCACAATTCATGTTTTCATCTCCCTAAAATTGCCTTTGTCTCCTACTGTTGCGCTTTCCTAAATTCCTGGGTAATAATATTCTCAGGGTATCCCCGTTCTTTACATTTTTGACACATCTCCTCCAGTCTTCTCTTTCTTACAATCACATCACTCACTATGCGTTTTACCCTATAGAGTTGACTCCTCACAATAGATCTTAACACATGTGGAGGATGGAAGCTGTGAAATGACAATAATGGATTACTGTCCGTAGGTTTAGTATATAGATCAGATTCAATACGGCTCTGATTGATGTAGATTCTTGTGTCTAAAAAAGGAACCCATGTTAATTTTAAATTGTATTCCAGGACAAAATTTATTTAGCATCCCATCAAATCTTATCAAAGACTCAATGTTGCCCTGCCATATGATGAAAGTATCGTCAATGAAGTGCCACCAAGTGGCGCAATGAGTTTATAATAGCTCAATAGGGAATATGTACTTATGTTCAAATTCATTAATGAAAGCAGAGGCATATGGCAGGGTAACATTAGAGCCCATAACAACTCCGGAAGAACTGGTCCTTAAACAAAAAATAATTGTTAGTCTATGTGGTCTATATATATGTAGTGCCCTGCTCCTTTTGATCAGGCATGTAAATTTATTGGGTTGTCTGTTCGTGTCATTGTCACCACAGGCCAGTGATGGAAGGGCAACAAGCTAAGGTGTATTAAAGCGGGGTTCCACCCTAAAGTGGAACTTCTGCTGATCGGAACCCTCCCCCCCTCCGGTGTCACAATTGGCACCTTACAGAAGGGAGGGGGGTGGAGATACCTGTCAAAGACAGGTATTTACACCCACTTTCGGGCATAGACTCCCATGGGAGTCTATGTCATTTCCTGTCCTGCCGCGCTGTCTGCTGGGACACACACGGGTCCCAGTGACAGCGCGGACAATTCCTATTGCGCTGCGCGACTCGCGCATGCACAGTAGGGAACCGGTAAGTGAAGCCGGTTCGCTTCACTTCCTGATTCCTTCACCTAGAATGGTGGCGGCAGCAGCAGAGAGATCGATCGGCCTCGGCTGCCGGCATCGCTGGAACCCGGGACAGGTGAGTGTCCTTTATTAAAAGTCAGCAGCTGTAGTATTTATAGCTGCTGGCTTTTAATATTTTTTTTTTAGGTGGAATCCCTCTTTAAGTGTCCCTCTTTCCCCAGAAATAGTCAGTGGGAGTGGTTCACCGCTGTGCATTCTGGGAAATGATACTTAAGGGGCAGATGCCATTTTTTCGTCTCTTATCTCATGGCCCTCCTGGCCTAAGGTATGTGACAACTCCTCTTCTGCCTTGGGGCCTTGTTGGCTCGGGGCTACGTTATTGCAAGTAGGCCCAGAAGCTGTCTGGGGCCTACTGGTAAAGAGGTGGTCCTGCGCTGTCTGTCCTGTGGGAAGAAGCCCAACAATTGAAAGATCCAGGGGAGGACTCATCTTGTAGAGGACCGAGCGAAAGGCTGGTATCTCAAGAGGAGCCTGGTGACCTAATTGGAGGACGCATCCAAACCAATCTACCTCACAGTACTGCCAGATGGCTAAAGGAGCTTTGGTACTGTGTTGCCGTGTTCCACTAATACTGTGGCAGAGGATTGATCCACTAATACTGAATCCTGTGGCAGAGGATTGTTTAATAGTTATTGTTCTCGTCATCAAGTCTGTGGCAGAGACTTTTGTCCGTGCATCATTCCAGCTGCTAGGTCAGTGAGAGAGGCCTATCCAGGTGAGCAAGACCCATTGACTGAATGTATACTTGTCTTTGGGATTTCAAGTTCCTCAATGATCTGCACAAGGTGAATCTGAACTCTCCCCTAACCCTCTATCTTTCTACTGCTCAAGTTGTTTAATAAAAAGCATTGGAAAAAAAGAACTAAGTGACTGGTGCATACATCGGTGGGCACAAGGCCCAGTATAGACTCTAAGGCCGCGTACACACGGGCGGATTGTCTGCCCAACTAAGTTCGTCAGACAATCCGACAGACAGTCCGTTTTGAATGAACGGACTTGACCACACACGATGAGCAGACAGTCCGCCGAAAGCTTGCGCGATGACGTGTACAGCACGTACGACAGGACTAGAAATTCGACGTCCAATACACTGCAATGCAACCTTCGGCGTGTAAATCCTTTCTGAGCATGCGCCATACTTAGTCCGTCCAACTTGCCTACACACGAGCGGACTGTCCGCTGAAACCAAGTTTGGACGGACAAAATTACGGAAATTCCGAAAGACTTAGTCCGTCAGACTGTCCGCTGAAAAAGTCCGCTGAAGCCCACACACGAGCGGATTGTCCGCTGAAACACGGTTCAGCGGACTAAGTTGGGCAGACAATCCGCCTGTGTGTATGCGGCCTTAGTTTCTGGTATGGTGAACTGTGGGCAGAAGTGACGGCAAAGACTCAAAATAATATCAGCAGCTCCCAAGGGAGTAGTGAGATACATTATATATATATATATATATATATATATATATATATATACATATACATATATATATATACATATACATATATATATATACATATACATATATATATATACATACATATATATATATATATATATATATATATATATATATATATACACAGTGCCTTGAAAAAGTATTCATACCCCTTAATTTTTCCACATTTTCTCATGTTACAACCAAAAACATAAATGTATTTTATTGGGATTTTATGTGATAGATCAACACAAAGTGACACATAATTGTGAAGTGGAAGGAAAATGATAAATGGTTTTCAATTTTTTTTTAAATAAATATGTGAAAAGTGTGGTGTGCATTTGTATTCAGCCCCCCTGAGTCAATACTTTGTTGAACTGCAATTACAGCTGCAAGTCTTTTTGGGGATGTCTCCACCAGCTTTGCATCTAGAGAGTGATATTTTTGCCCATTCTTCTTTGCAAAATAGCTCAAGCTCTGTCAGATTGGATGGAGAGCGTCTGTGAACAGCAATTTTCAAGTCCTGCCACAGATTCTCAATTGTATTTAGGTCTGGCCATTCTAACACATGAATATGCTTTGACCTAAACCGTCCCATTGTAGCTCTGGCTGTATGTTTAGGGTCGTTGTCCTGCTGGAAGGTGAACCTCCACCCCAGTCTCAAGTCTTTTGCAGACCCTAACAGGTTTTCTGCAACCCACAACGTGATGCTGCCACCACAATGTTTCATGGTGGGGATGGTGTGTTCAGAGTGATGTGCATTGTTAGTTTTCCATCACATATAGCGTTTTGCTTTTAGGCTAAAAAGTCCTATTTTAGTCTCATCTGACCAGAGCACCTTCTTCCACATGTATGCTGTGTCCCCCACATGTCTTCTTGCAAACTGCAAACGGGTATTCCTTTGGCTTCCTTTCAACAATGGCTTTCTTCTTGTCACTCTTCCATAAAGGGCAGATTTGTGGAGCGCACGACTAATATTTGTCCTGTGGACAGATTCTCCCACCTGAGCTGTGGATCTCTGCAGCTCCTCCAGAGTTACCATGGACCTCTTGGCTGCTTCTCTGATTAATGTTCTCCTTGCCCGGCTGGTCAGTTTAGGTGGACGGCCATGTCTTGGTAGGTTTGCAGTTGTGCCACACTCTTTCCATTTTCGGATGATGGATTGAACAGAGCTCCGTGAGACGTTCAAAGCATGGTATATTTTTTATAACTTAGCCCTGCTTTAAACTTCTCCACAACTTTATCTGTGACCTCTCTGGTGTGTTCCTTGGCCTTCATGTTTCTGTTTGTTCACTAAGGCCCCTTTCACACTGGGGCAGTGGGTGGTAAAGCGCTACTATTTTTAGCGGCGCTTTACCATCAATTTTGCAGTGCTATTTAGCCGCTAACTAAATACCCCCTGCTAGTAGCTGAGAAAGGGTTAAAACCACCAGCAAAGCACTGCTGCAGCAGCGCTTTGCTGGTGGTATAGCCGCGCTGCCCATTTATTTCAATGCCGGAGCAGTGGAGGAGCAGTATACACACCGCTCCTTCACCACTCCAAAGATGCTGCTAGCAGGACCTTTTTTGGTGTCCTGCCAGCGCACCACTCCAGTGTAAAAGCCCCACAGGAGTGGCTCTTTCAGGGCGCTTTGCAGGCGCTATTTTTAGTGCTGTAATATCTGCAAAGCGCCCCAGTGTGAAAGGGGTCTTAGGTTCTCTAATAAACCTCTGAGGGCTTCACAGAACAGCTGTATTTGTACGAATATTAAATTACACACAGGTGGACTCTATTTACTAATTAGATTACTTCTGAAGGCAATTGGTTCCACTAGATTTTAGTTAGGGGTATCAGAGTAAAGGGGGCTGAATACAAATGCACGCCACACTTTTCAGATATTTATTTGTAAAGAATTTTGAAAACCATTTATCATTTTCCAATTATGTGCCACTTTGTGTTGGTCTATCACATAAAATCTCAATAAAATACATTAATGTTTTTGGTTGTGTGTGTATATATATATATATTTAAAGTATGCACCAGTGAAGGTGAAGCTCCCAGTCTCCCAGTGAAACAAGGATGGAGATGACAACCCGCAGTTGTGCAGCCAATCCTACATCTTTGTTGAGAATCGGTACTCACCTGGCATCAAGTGTTCATTGCACAATTCGGTGTCACAGCACAGGACGGTTTCCTTGGTGTGGACGAATTTCACAGGGCCGCTCTGCGTTTGGTTACAGGTATTCCCGGTAGAACAGCCCTTCACCAACACATCTCCGATCAATAGATCTAGAGGTAAAAATAATAGCAGTTACTTTATAGCAAGGGTAGGCAACCGCAGCCCTCCAGCTGTTGTTGAACTATATGTCCCATGTGGCATGGGAAGACTGACAGATAAAAGCATAACTCCCAGAGGCAGGGGCATGATGGGAAGACTGACAGTTACTTTCTAAGGCAGAGGGATGATGGGACTTGTAGTTCCACAACAGCTAGAGGGCCATAGTTGCCCACCTCTGCTCTATACCCATAGACAATACACCTCTTGATACGGCCCCCCACTCCTTTTACCATGGTAAGTAATGGCAATATCACACCATGCGATCCGATTCCTGTCCGAGTTTGCAGATCGCACTGCGATATGCGAACTGATCTGGGGGTGTCATTAAGGTTTCACTGACACTCCCAGCAGTCCGCATAGGGCAGTGTGAACTGCCGGCGGGAGGCATGCGATGCGGGAACCCGCCGCGGATTTGCGGCGTTCCCGCATCGCTCCAGTGTGAACCCAGCCTTAAAGACAAGGTGCATTGGTTTACTGCCTGCTATCAGACAGGGGCTCCTTCCTACTGAATCTCTGATAACAGACAGGCAGGAGTTCCTCACCACTGGATTTCTGCTGATAGTCAGGAGCTCCTTCCCACTGAATCTCAGACAGGAAGGAGCTCCTCACCAATTAATCTCAGCTAACAGACAGGAGCTCCATCCCACTGAATCTCTGCTAACAGACAGGAGCTCCATCCCACTGAATCTCTGCTAATAGACAGGAGCTCCATCCCACTGAATCTCTGCTAACAGACAGGAGCTCCTTCCCATTGAATCTCTGCTAACAGACAGGAGCTCCATCCCACTGAATCTCTGCTAACAGACAGGAGCTCCTTCCCACTGAATCTCTGCTAACAGACAGGAGCTCCATCCCACTGAATCTCTGCTAACAGACAGGAGCTCCATCCCACTGAATCTCTGCTAACAGACAGGAGCTCCTTCCCACTGAATCTCTGCTAACAGACAGGAGCTCCATCCCACTGAATCTCTGCTAACAGACAGGAGCTCCTTCCCACTGAATCTCTGCTAACAGACAGGAGCTCCATCCCACTGAATCTCTGCTAACAGACAGGAGCTCCATCCCACTGAATCTCTGCTAACAGACAGGAGCTCCATCCCACTGAATCTCTGCTAACAGACAGACAGGAGCTCCATCCCACTGAATCTCTGCTAACAGACAGGCAGGAGCTCCTTCCCACTGAATCTCTGCTAACAGACAGGAGCTCCATCCCACTGAATCTCTGCTAAGACAGGCAGGAACACCTCACCACTGAATCTCCTCTAAAAGACAGTCAGGATCTCCTCACCACTGAATCTCTGCTAACAGACAGGCAGGAGCTCCTTCCCACTGAATCTCTGCTAACAGACAGGAGCTCCATCCCACTGAATCTCTGCTAAGACAGGCAGGAACACCTCACCACTGAATCTCCTCTAAAAGACAGTCAGGATCTCCTCACCACTGAATCTCTGCTAACAGACAGGCAGGATTACCTTGCCACTGAATCTTTTCTAGCAGATAGCCAGAAGAACCTCACCACTGAATCTCTGCTAACAGACAGGTAAGAGCTAAGCTTCTCCCACTAATTTGTTGATAACACCAAGCCATCACAAGCTCCTCCCCCATTGGATCTCTAATTGGATCTCCTCTCACTGCACTTTTGTTGACCCCCCCCCCCCCCCCCCAAGGAGCACATGATCCCCTTTATGCATATCTCCAACAGCCTTGCTGTAACTTTGATAAGAATGTATTAGCATAAGCTCCTCCTTCTTCATGTATGACAGCAGCAGTCAGGCACAAGACTTGTCTCATTACATGTTTGACTTGAGGGGGTCTGATACTCACCTCTATAAGTAAAAAGTGAGGAGGAGCAGTGTTGGTGAGTGCTCTCACAAGTTTTCACCACCTGTTCCTCATGGGCGTGGTCCGGCAGGCCATTAAAATGGAAGCACTGGAGGCTGGAAGCTAGTAAACAAGATGCAATGTATACTTTAGTGTCTTAAAAATGATGCTAAAATATATCCCAAAAAATAATCTATTTCACCAAATATGGACTCCTTGGCTTCAACGAGGTAATCACTTTTAATCATTTCTTCTCTAAAATATACTATTTTTTACCTACTTACTTATGTTGTCTTACTGTATATGTATTTATGTTATCAACATTTGTTGTGACTTTTTTTATGTTTGGATACTTAGGCCGCGTACACACGGGCGGACTGTTCGCCCAACCTTGTCCGCTGAACAGTGTTTGGGCGGACAGTCCGCTCGTGTGTGGGCTTTCAGCGGACAGTTTCAGCGGACAGTTGGACGGACAAAGTCTTTCGGAAATTCCGAAAAACTGTCCGCTGAAACTGTGTTTGAGCGGACAGTCCGCCCGTGTGTGGGCTTGTCCGCTGTACTTTCGAAATGAGCGGACTGTTCCCGCTCGGAAAGTCCGCCCATTTCGAGCACGTGTACAGGTAGGCGGGGCCCGCGAAGGAGACGTCGCGGGCTCCGCCGCCTGGAATGGGCTTAAAGGGGAACCCCAACGCCGAAAAAAATCGGCGTGGGGGTTCCCCCCAAGTCCACACCAGACCCTTGTCCGAGCACGCTACCCGGCCGGCCAGGAAAGGGGGGCGAGCGAGCGCGCCCCCCCCTCCTGAGCCGTACCAGGCCGCGTGCCCTCAACATGGGGGGTGCCTTGGGGAAGGGGGGGCCGCGCGGCCCCCCCACCCCAAAGCACCTTGTCCCCATGTTGATGAGGACAAGGGCCTCTTCCCGACAACCCTGGCCGTTGGTTGTCGGGGTCTGCGGGCGGGGGGCTTATCGGAATCCGGGAGCCCCCTTTAAGAAGGGGGCCCCCGGATACCGGCCCCCCACACTATGTGAATGAGTATGGGGTACAATGTACCCCTACCCATTCACCTGTGAAATAAAGTACAAAAAAAAACACAACGCAGAGAAAAAATATTTTATTGCACAGCTCCGGGGGTCTTCGGGGGTCTTCTCGCCGGACTCCTCCGCTATGTGTGTGTAGCTCTTTTGCTAGCGGAGGAGTCCGGCTTTCTTCCTCCCCGCCGCCGGCCTCTTCTCCCGACTTCGGGGGTCTTGTCCCCCTCTTCGGTTCTTCTGCCGGGCCACCGCGCCTGGTCCGGTGGCCCGGTCTTCTGTCGCCGTCTTCCGTTCTTCTGTCGCCGCCTTCGGTTCTTCTGCCGGGCCACCGCGCCTTCTTGTAGCTCTTTTACAGGCGGTGGCCCGGTCTTCTGTCGCCGCTGTCGTCGCCGCCGCCGCCTTCCGTTCTTGTTCTTCTTCTTGTTCTTCTTCTTCTTCTCCTGGAGATGTTGACTCGACGATCTCTCCGGCCGGAATGCCAGAGCCGCGCTGTGCGGTCACTTATATAGTGACAATGGGGCGGTGTCACATGGTATATGTCACATGGGTTGGTCACATGGTGACCCCGCCCCCTTACGATGTCATAGTCCCCATGTGACATCAACCCATGTGACCAACCCATGTGACATATACCATGTGACACCGCCCCATTGTCACTATATAAGTGGCAGCGGAGCGTGTCCCTGGCATTCCGGCCGGAGAGATCGTCGAGTCAACATCTCCAGGAGAAGAAGAAGAAGAACAAGAAGAAGAACAAGAACGGAAGGCGGCGGCGGCGACGACAGCGGCGACAGAAGACCGGGCCACCGCCTGTAAAAGAGCTACAAGAAGGCGCGGTGGCCCGGCAGAAGAACCGAAGGCGGCGACAGAAGAACGGAAGACGGCGACAGAAGACCGGGCCACCGGACCAGGCGCGGTGGCCCGGCAGAAGAACCGAAGAGGGGGACAAGACCCCCGAAGTCGGGAGAAGAGGCCGGCGGCGGGGAGGAAGAAAGCCGGACTCCTCCGCTAGCAAAAGAGCTACACACACATAGCGGAGGAGTCCGGCGAGAAGACCCCCGAAGACCCCCGGAGCTGTGCAATAAAATATTTTTTCTCTGTGTTGTGTTTTTTATTGTACTTTAGTTCACAGGTGAATGGGTAGGGGTACATTGTACCCCATACTCATTCACATAGGGTGGGGGGCCGGTATCCGGGGGCCCCCTTCTTAAAGGGGGCTCCCGGATTCCGATAAGCCCCCCGCCCGCAGACCCCGACAACCAACGGCCAGGGTTGTCGGGAAGAGGCCCTTGTCCTCATCAACATGGGGACAAGGTGCTTTGGGGTGGGGGGGCCGCGCGGCCCCCCCTTCCCCAAGGCACCCCCCATGTTGAGGGCACGCGGCCTGGTACGGCTCAGGAGGGGGGGGCGCGCTCGCTCGCCCCCCTTTCCTGGCCGGCCGGGTAGCGTGCTCGGACAAGGGTCTGGTGTGGACTTGGGGGGAACCCCCACGCCGATTTTTTTCGGCGTTGGGGTTCCCCTTTAAGCCCATTCCAGGCGGCGGAGCCCGCGACGTCTCCTTCGCGGGCCCCGCCCTTCTGTACACGCGCTCGAAATGGGCGGATTTGCCTCCGCCTTACGTGGGCGAGTCCGTTCATTTCAAAAGTTGAGCGAACTGTTTGCCCAACCTTGTTCGTCAAACAGTCCGCTCGTGTGTGGGCAAGTCCGCTCATGCAAATTTTGAGCGGACTGTTTGATGAAACTGTTTGGCCGCGTACACACGGGCGGACTGTTCGCCCAACCTTGTTCGGCAAACAGTTTCATCAAACAGTCCGCTCAAAATTTGCATGAGCGGACTTGCCCACACACGAGCGGACTGTTTGACGAACAAGGTTGGGCAAACAGTTCGCTCAACTTTTGAAATGAACGGACTCGCCCACATAAGGCGGAGGCAAGTCCGCCCATTTCGAGCGCGTGTACAGGTAGGCGGGGCCCGCGAAGGAGACGTCGCGGGCTCCGCCGCCTGGAATGGGCTTAAAGGGGAACCCCAACGCCGAAAAAAATCGGCGTGGGGGTTCCCCCCAAG
The DNA here is from genome assembly GCF_037356315.1 of Lithobates pipiens. Lineage (NCBI taxonomy): Eukaryota > Metazoa > Chordata > Amphibia > Anura > Ranidae > Lithobates > Lithobates pipiens. The sequence goes on along the minus strand of NW_027507788.1, from coordinate 29,212,334 downwards.
TCCACACCAGACCCTTGTCCGAGCACGCTACCCGGCCGGCCAGGAAAGGGGGGCGAGCGAGCGCGCCCCCCCTCCTGAGCCGTACCAGGCCGCGTGCCCTCAACATGGGGGGGTGCCTTGGGGAAGGGGGGGGGCCGCGCGGCCCCCCCACCCCAAAGCACCTTGTCCCCATGTTGATGAGGACAAGGGCCTCTTCCCGACAACCCTGGCCGTTGGTTGTCGGGGTCTGCGGGCGGGGGGCTTATCGGAATCCGGGAGCCCCCTTTAAGAAGGGGGCCCCCGGATACCGGCCCCCCACCCTATGTGAATGAGTATGGGGTACAATGTACCCCTACCCATTCACCTGTGAAATAAAGTACAAATAAAAACACAACACAGGGGGAAAAAATATTTTATTGCACAGCCGGGGGTCTTCCGTCTTCGGGGGTCTTCTCGCCGGACTCCTCCGCTATGTGTGTGTAGCTCTTTTGCCAGCGGAGGAGTCCGGCTTTCTTCCTCCCCGCCGCCGGCCTCTTCTCCCGACTTCGGGGGTCTTGTCCCCCTCTTCGGTTCTTCTGCCGGGCCACCGCGCCTGGTCCGGTGGCCCGGTCTCCTGTCGCCGTCTTCCGTTCTTCTGTCGCCGCCTTCGGTTCTTCTGCCGGGCCACCGCGCCTTCTTGTAGCTCTTTTACAGGCGGTGGCCCGGTCTTCTGTCGCCGTCGCCGCCTTCCGTTCGTGTTCTTCTTCTTGTTCTTCTTGTTCTTCTCCAGGCGATGTTGACACGTCGCTCCCTCCGGCCGGAATGCCAGAGCCGCCCTGCGCTGTGACTTATATAGTGACAATGGGGCGGGGTCACATGGTATATGTCAAGGTTGGGCGAACAGTCCGCCCGTGTGTACGCGGCCTTAGCCGAACAAGGTTGGGCGAACAGTCCGCCCGTGTGTACGCGGCCTTACAGTGATTGTGAGCTACCACCTTGTAAAACAACTCCTTCAGTTTAAAATAGAAATGAAAGGCAAAACATCTATGTATGGATATATAAATACATTATAAATACCTTTGTAGTACCCTGGTGTTTAGGCAGGGTTGCTAATAAAGTTAGTTTGCCAAAGTGGTAATTTTCCTGGATAATCGTTAGAAGATCATTTGATTCCACTCTAATTCTGGAATTGCTGCACCTCTTCTCTTCTGTCACTAGGTGGCACTGTGGCTGGTGTCATTAGAATGACAGGGGGCTTCGCAGGGTCAGGGTCAGAGGGCCAATTGGCAGGGGTTTCTTTAGTCTCTTGGCCTGCTGGCAGAGCCTATTTATTTGGGTGGAGACAGGTGATCGAGGTTCTGTGCCACCTGGACGGCTGTCTGGGTGGACATGTGTTATGTCACCCTGGGCTGCTAGGCCAGAAGCCTGAGGCCTATCCTGGAGACACCTGGCTGCTAGGCTGTCTGAGGCCTATCCAGGAGCATAAGAAGCAGCGTAGGGTTGGGACTGCTTGATTGTAGTCCAACCAAGTTGAGAAGGTTCAGCCGGACAGGGAACCAGTTGTGATCGGAGGTAAAAGTCGCCACTAAGGGACCATCCATTTTGTTACTGGAGACTACAGTGAGTAAGCTTGAGTAAGTACCAGAGCAGTCTTCTCACCAACCGGGGACTGCAAAGAAGTGGGAAAGCTTCAGCAAGTGCCAAGCCAGGGACCCAGCAAGATAACGGGGGTGACACTTGAGGAGTATACAGCAGGATAGCTGTAGAAGAGCTCAGGGGGTGTCAGAAACCATGAAATCAGGCCGAGATAGAAGTAGAGTTAAAACAGTCAAAACATAGCCAAGGTTCAGTAACCAGAATGGATAGTCAGCCAAGCCAGAAGTCAGGGATCAATGTAGTGGAACAGCAAGCAGGATCTGGAGCCAGAAGGGATGTCAGCAAAGAAAGTCTTGAACAGGATCTTAGTAGATCATTATTGTGATGTTGACCAAGGCAAAGGCAGAGAACCTCTGGAATGGACAGCTTAAGTAGGCAGGACTGACGAGCAGGATATCATCAACAGCTGAGTAACTGTGGAGAGATAGGAGCTGGCAATTAGCAACAGCTGAGCGGCCAGCTCAGAGAAGGAAGGGCTGAGCCCAGCCCTGACAGGGGGATCCAGTGATGACTTGGATCTGGAAGTCTAGTGAGAGACTGGGAGCTCAGTGAGTGAAGATCTACAGTGCAATACTGTGAGATAAGAAACGGACTGTTCTGTGTTACCAAGAGTTACATACAACTACCTTCTATTGACTGTTGCAAGGTTAGTTGCCATAGGAGACAGCGGTCCTACTTATACAGAAGTATCTGGCTGGAGGCCTTCCACTGTATAGCTCTCTACCTATAGAAGTCTGCCAATTAGCATTGCATCTACTCAAGGGTGTCCTGGTCCTAACCCACTCTGCTCACCAGTGCTCACATTCAAAAAGCGACTGGCGCCCAGTATTCCTTCTTGCACCTCACCCACTATGCCTGATAACCCACTCTACAAAGAAGGATGTCAGCTTATCTTGACTCTGGAGGTCACCATTAGGCCTCTGTAGGTCGGGCCCTTGCTACACCTTTTTCCCCCCTTTCTTATAAGTGATCACTTACCCTCTGTTCTCAGCTGTATAAGAGCTGGGGGAAGGAAAAGCAGCAGCATGCTGATCTTCACAGTGAAAGGCGGTGCTGGGGGGGGGGGGGGAGCAGGCTGAGTTCCAGCACATTATAGAATTGATCACGCTGTACTCTCCTGCTTAGTGTGGTCAGTTTTTAATAGGAAAGCAGAGGAACTAACAGGGACACCAGAGATTTGACAAAACGGAAGCAATACAAAGAGAACAGGATACTTTCTCATACAAGTACGAGGTACAGCAGGCACAATGCTGCATCTGTCCCCCGCCGGCTCTAAAGCCCCATACACAGTATCAGATTTTCTGCTGTTTTTTTCCTTCAGATTTGCCAACACCATATAATATGAGGTCAAACCTTAGGAGTTTCAATTTGCATGCAATCAGGCAGGCCCTTGCACTACATGGTTTTGGTAAATCTAAAGACAAAAATCAGCAGAAAATCTGATAGTGTGTATGGAGCTTACGACTGAGAACCAATCGATCAAACAATGCCAATCAGTTCTCAGAGCTCCCTGAGCAGAGAGCTGGGGATGGTCAGTCACTGGCTCTCAGCTCTGCTCCCCCACCGCACTCACTGGAACGCTGGGCTGTGAAGGTGGCGGGAGCGACCGGCTTAGGCTCTCAGCTGAGAGCCTGAGCCGGGTGCTGGTCCAGGCATGTGGGCAAATCCCGACCATATGGTCGTGATCTTTCCTGAGCCTGGACCTGCTCTGTGACATCAACAGACAGCAGACTTCAGCCTGCTGAAAACAGGTCACAGGAGTGCAGAAGGAACTGAACTCCTGTGATCCATAAAAGTACAGCCAAATGAGCTTTGTCTGTACTTCTCCTTTAACCACTTTCAGACCGGACCAATTTGCTGGTCAAAGACCAGACCACTTTTTGCGATTCGGCACTGCGTCGCTTTAACTGACAATTGCGCGGTCGTGCGACGTGGCTCCCAAACAAAATTGATGTCCTTTTTATTCCCACAAATAGAGCTTTCTTTTGGTGGTATTTGATCACCCCTGCGGTTTTTATTTTTTGCGCTATAAACAAAAAAAGCATCAATTTTGAAAAAAAAACACAACATTTTTTAGTTTTTGCTATAATAAATATTCCCCAAAAATATATAAAAGAACAATTTTTTTTCCTCAGTTTTGTATTCTTCTACATATTTTTGGTAAAAAAAAAACAAAATCTCAATAAGCTTATATTGATTGGTTTGTGCAAAAGTTATAGCGTCTACAAAATAGGGGATAGTTTTATGGCATTTTTATTATTAATTTTTTTTTTATTAGTAATGGCGGCGATCTGTGATTTTTATCAGGGCTGCGACATTATGGCGGACACATCGGACACTTTTGACACTATTTTGGGACCACTGTCATTTATACAGCGATCGGTGCTATAAAAATGCACTGATTGCTGTGTAAATGACACTGGCAGGGAAAGGGTTAAACACTAGGGGGCGATCAAGGTGTTAAGTGTGTCCTAGTGAGTGATTCTGACTGTGGGGGGATGGGCAACCACTGACATGACAGAGATCACCGCTCCCTATTACAGAGAGCAGTAGATTTCTGCAGAACGTGGAAATGCCTTGTTTACATAGGCACTTCCCCGTTCTGCGGCTCTGTGACACGATCGCCTGGAGACCAGCAGACATTGAGTCCACCAGTCCCGAGGGCACGGTCACGCTGTAGGCGGCGGGTGCGCCTCTTAAAGGAGACGTGCAGGTATGCGGAGACGTACAGGTACGCTCATTTGCCCACTGCTGCCATTGTGCCGACGTATATCGGCGTGCAGCGGTTGGTAAGTGGTTAATTAGCACCTTAATCAGCCACAGAACCTGTGTAATTAATATTTGTTCAGGTTTAAAGGGATGAGGTGGCAACCCTAGTTCCAGGAACGTGGGCAGAAATGCACATTTCTGGGTGCGTTTCCAGAAACATGAGAAACGCTGAGAGCCAAAAAAAAGGTACAGTACTGTACATGGGCAGGGGGTCCATCTACCGCTAGCCACCAGTGTAAAGGGCTCCTTTCTAACTAGACACCCATGGAAGGGGCCCTATTTACAGTTACAAGCAATATAAGGAGGCCCTCCTTCAAATGGCCACCTATGTGGGTCCTTCTCCCATTTATCACCAATGTAATTAGGCTTTTTTCTAACTGGCCACCAATGTAAAGGGGCCCAGTGACCAGCAATCTTATGGGCCCTTCATCTTGTGAATGACAATTCATGAAAATCACTTTTTCAGCTGACCACCAACCTAAAGGGAGCCTCCTCCATACCACCCATAGTGCTTTGCACAGAAACAGGAGGATGAGGAGTGCATAGATAATTGTCATATAGAGCCATTGTAGGTGTTCTAGGGATGGTAAATGCAGTACTGGGACAGGTTTGTCTATCTCCCAGGGCAAGGATGTGGAACTGCCCCCCCCCCCCCTCCTCCTTGCTACTAATGCCGTAGAATGGGTGTAAACAGGGCTTTTTTCTCAGGGAATAGGTGCAGGAACTCCCCTCTTCCAAGTCACCCTTCGTCTCTGCCCACCTACCCAACTTTAAGCACCATGCCTTGATTCCACCCCCCTATCCATCTCCCAGTACAGCACCATTCAGAGAATACAGAGCCAAGTATTTCGTGTTACTCAGTAATTTTTATGAAATGTGTTAGTGCAAACAATAAATATAGTAGATCCCTTGCAATGAGCAACAACAGACCCCACCCCAGCAACAATAGACCCCACCCCAGAAACAAAGGACCCTCCCCAAGCAACAATAGGCCCCCACACAATAAAATACTTCCCCCCACACCCTCACAACAAAGTACCATCCCAGCAACAATGGACCCCCCCCCCCCCCAAACAACAAAAGACTTCCCCCCAGCAACAATGGACCTCCCGCAAATCAAAATACCACCACAACAACAATAGGTCCTTCAGCAGCCAGCAACAATAGACCTCTCCCTCAACAGTAGATCCCACTCAGCAACAATTGACCAGCCAGCAAAATAAAACACACCCCCCCCCCCGACCAGCAACACTAGACTTAACCAGCAACAATAGACCCCCACACAAAAACGGATCCCCACCAGCGACAATAGATACCCCGGCAGCCAGCATCAATAGACCCTCCAGCACCCCCTTCTCATTATATACATTCAGTGCTGAAGGTGCCGAAACTGCGTTCCCCCGCGTTACCACTGAAAAAAAGCCCTGGGTGTGAAGCCCTGAGCCCATTCTCAGGCCCCCCTTGCTCTGACTGCCCATGGTTGGCATGGAGTGTGGACTGCACATGTGTGGCAAATTGCTTGGTCTCTAGCAGCTAGAAGGTAGTTACACATTGCATCCATGGAATGTTTTTTGTGTCAAGGTTGGAGCACTAGCTGTCAGAGTAGACATTAACGTGGCCCCCCCGGGTGACTACCCCTCCTGTACGGGTGGCTACTCCTCCTGCCCACCCTTTGTCCCAGCCCTGGGTACATATCTTATTATTTTATAAATATACAGTACCTACAATGTATTAATTATGCTAATGTATTTTGAGGTGTAGATAGAATCATTTTTAGCAGGGGTTCCCTGACATCTAAAGATAATTGCAAGGGTTCCTCCATGGTAAAAATGTTGAGAAGACTGGCTTAGCCAATCAGAAAGCCTGAGGGCAGTGAAATGGTGCCTCCTAATGTCTATAGCCATTGTTTTTGGCCACCATCAATATAGTAAATATAGACTTACCCAGACCCACAAGGGTGATGAAGAGCACAAAGTGGAGAAGTGGTCTCATATTGCTGTGTAGCTTGGGTGGCTTGTAGCTTGGGTGACTGATGAAGATGTGTGTGTCAGCTCAGTTGGCTGATGCTGAACATATACAGGTCTTTCTACTCCTTTTATGGGAGGACTTGGGAGGGGTGACAGCGAGGGCGATGGTTTTTCTACTGATACCTGCGAGTCTAGGCTTGATATCTACATTCGTGCCAGACTACTTCCTAATTGGCACTCTATTGATTAACCCTATCATTTAATGGGTCATTGTATCTTCATTGTTTTATATGTCGTATATATGGTATTGTATGTATTAATATGCATTATATATACTATATACAGTATATAACTTTTGTCAATATTAAATATGAACTTGAGGTGCAAGGTAAAAATGACAAAATTTGCCAATATATGCTGTTTGAATATGGATGATCACTGGAATAACCCACCCAAAACCTATAGTAAGTAAAGGCAGGCTGGTTGCGCTGAACTGCGGTCAGCTATTTAAAGGGCCGAATGCTGGCAGCTTGTAGCACCCGCTGTTGCGTCCTCTGTGCACCTGTGCTGTACCCATGCTTCTACCTACCAGCTACTGATACGTGACACTGGCTGAGTCATCATCACCGCCCTAATCTTGCTCCAGAGGGCTCGGAGGATGGAAAGGAGCCTCTAATGTAACACCGAAACTCCTGAGTTTTATATTAAAGGGGCTCCCTATCTTCTTAGCAAACCTGTCAGACAGCTTTATACTTAAAGGAAATTTTTCAAGAAAATAAACATGGAGTCTGCCATTGCTGATCTCTCCTTTTAAATATGATAATCGCCTGGCTGTCATATTCTTGATTTGATTCTGACTGAGAACCAATTTCTGTTAAAGTACTAAAGTATTGGATCAGTATGATACTAGTCAGCATGAACCTTTTCTGTTGACCACAACATTGGAGTTGTCCTTAGCCTTCTCCTTACCACTTTCCCAATCACTTGCAATGATATCAACTGTTCTGCATTTGCCGGGACAGTCCCACATCTTGGACCTGAGTCCTAATGCTGCTGTGTATTGGGCGATGTCCTGGGATCACAGTGTCACCCTTTTTTAAGCTACTGCAAATGCACAGTAACCCAATAAGGCATATTGAGGCCCACAAGTGGATGGTTCTGCATAATTAAAGGCATGGTTTTGGTGGGCCATTCTGGTAAATGGATGGAGTCCGGGTGGGGTTAACTGTGTCCTGGGGACCACAACTGAAATTTTGGTAAGTATGTACTTGTATCCCCCCCACCCTCCCTTGCAATATGTACTTCCCATCACCAGCACTTACTTTTCTGCTCATCACTGCACAGCCCAATCAGTAACCCCCCTCTCCTGCCAACTTCTATTCCCTTTACTATTACTGCTCCTTTTTTACTTGTACTTCCCCTCACTAGTATAGTACCTTTACCTCTTTGCATTGTATGGCACCTATGGTTCAGTGGTAAAGCTGCTGATGCGCAAGTATCAGGCCGTAGGTTTGAAACCACAATGCAGGTTAATTTTGGATTTCCTATTACTTTCAGTCCCAGTGACAATGGGCACCAATATTAATTGAGAGGGTGACTAACACACCTGGGAACTTGCTAGTGTTTGGCTACACATGGCAGCTTTTGCTTTGGTTGGCGGCTGTGATCATTTCTGCGGTTTCTTTCTGATTGGCAGTAGGGCCGGCAGCATCACTCCTGTGAGGCAAAGAAGGGGCCAGGATAGCTCCTGGAGGGATGTTTTTAATCTTCCCTCCCTCCAATAGCAGCCTACTGTGTGCAGAGCAGAGAGAGGAGGGTGCCTGCTGACAACATACCGCCTTCTCAGTATTGACTGGGGAGTGAGGGTGGACTGCTCTTCTACCTGTTTCATCCTGCCATGTGACATACTGTATGACATGACCAGTAATGGCAAAAATGAGAGATGCATTCATTCCAAGGTGGGTGCCACACTCAGAATGAGGTCTATGAGAACTATGGGGAGAAATTCCACCCCAAAGCTATGTACCCCTGAAAGCCTCAAAATTATCTTTAGCCTCCCTACCTCCCTCTAATCCCTTCAGCCCTGTTCCCTCCTCCAGAGCCACACAGAGCATCCTTAGTTGAGTGCACCCCAAAGAACCCCCAAGCCCAACCTAGCCTCCCAACTTCCCTCCATTATCCCACTGACATGGATGCCCAGATGTAGACCCATTTTTTCCCTCTCACTAACACTAAAGCCCCATACACATGATCAGAAATTCTGCCAGCAAAAGTGGGATGTGAGCTTTTGGTCAGAAATTCCGACCATGTGTATGCTCCATCTGACTTTTTCTGGCAGAATTCCAGCCAGCTAAAGATTGAGAGCAGGCTCTCTATTTTTTGGTCTGAAAAAGTTCCAATCGGAAATTCCATTCGGCTGTACAAATTCCGATGCACAAAATTCCTACGCATGCTTGGAAACAATTTGACGCATTCTTGGAAGCATTGAACTTCATTTTCTCGGCTTGTCGTAGTGTTGTATGTCACGCGTTCTTGGCGGTCGAAAGTTCCGAGAACTTTTGTGTGACCGTGTGTATGCAAGCCAAACTTGAGCAGAATTCCGTCAGAAAAACCATCCAAGTTTTTTCCCGACAGAAAATCCGCTCATGTGTACGGGGCAAAAGTTTTACCTCTCACATTTTTTTACTCAAACCGACACAGTGGCATTGTCACCTCCCACTAATACCAATGCAGTGACATTTTTTTCCTCCCACTGACACTGGCACAGCGGCATTTTGACCTCCTACTGACACAGTTGCAACAACATTTTTTCTTCCTACTGACACCAAAACCAACACAGCGGTAATTTTTACTTCCACTGACACTGACATAGAGGCAGTCAAACCTCCCACTGATGCAGATACAGTGGCATTTTTTTTCCTCCCATTGACACCAACACATCAGTATATTTTCCTCCCACTGACGCTGTCACAGCGGCATTTTGTACTCCGACTGTTGAAGTGACAATTTTTCCTCCCACTGACATCGACAATTTTTCCTTCCCTTGACACTGAAACAACAGCATTTTACCTTCCCACAAAATGTATTCCTATCGATGCAGCAGCATTTACAACCATTGGCACCATTATCCACATTTCAGCCCTACTTCATGTCCCAATCCCCTTCTTTTTCCCACTGATTTGATTTTCAAAAATTCCTAGGTATGGTGACTAATGCCCTGTACACACGGTCGAAAATTCTGTTTGAAAAAGTCAGATCAGATCATGTCATCGGAAAATCCGATCGCGTGTGGTCTCTATCAGACTTTTTCTGTCTGATTTTCTGACACACAAAGTTTGAGAGCAGGATCTAAAATTTTCCGACAACAAAATCCGATCGTTTTAAATTCCGATTTTATGTAGACAATTCCGACTAACAAAGTGCCACGCATGCTCAGAAGAAATTAAGAGACCACAGCTATTGGCTACTGGCCCGTTTATAGTCCCGACGTACGCATCGTACATCACCTCGTTAAGAACGATTGGATTTTCCGACAACTTTGTCTGACCGTGTGTATGCAAGACAAGCTTGGCACAAAATCCGTCTGAAAAAAATCTGACGGATTTTCCGTGGTCCAACCGTGTGTACAAGGCATAAAAGTAACCTATGAGAGCAGATGCACTTATAACGAAGTGCTACGGCACATATTTTTTTAATGGGAAGGCCATAATTTAATTTTAAGAAAAGTGGGCAAGAGACCATCACTCTGCAATGAGAGTGTTGGATATGGGAGTGGATTGTTTTGTGGTCCAAAGAACACATTGCCATAAAAATACAGATCCCAAAAAATATATATTTTTTATTTCTTTATTTTACTGTGCTTGTTATGTACACATAAAAATACTTTTTAGCAGAGCACTAGAAGTTTTCTGGTTCCTCTACGTGTAGCTAAGGATAAGGATAAGGATAAATATTTTAAAGCATCATCATCACACGTTCTTTCCTTTCTAATGAGCCTCTTCTTGTAAAAGGGAATGTATTATCGCCTCACTGGAGGTTTTCGCAGGGGAATAATTGTTTGCCTGGGTCCATTCCTGCAATTTTTTAATGTGAAGGTTTGAGATACTTCATACATCTGCACAGGGACATTTCCGTTCTTCAACAGCAGTAAACACGTTTTTATTCAGGGTTATTAAAAATAAGTTTCTGACGTTTATCGCGGTATGAATTTGAGATAACGTTCTAAGACGCAGGGGAGATATGTTTTGAACACATTCGACTTCCTGTCTAGTATTCATACTGAAAACATGTCGGCTTCTTCTCCGCCGCTGATTACATGGGGCACTGGGATACACAATAACTACAATAATATTTTTTGGAAGTTTAAGATCTTTTTAAGTGAAACCATCATTTGTTTTTAGTTTATACATTTTTTTAGTTGATATTATGTATTAATTTTTTTGGTTTACAAATAATTATTTAATATAGAGTGATGCAAATTTAGCATTTTGAGTTTTATCCAAAGCAACAAGATCACTTTTTGGATTTATTGGCTGTGCCCCTTTCCTTCTATCCTGCCCCCCATTTGCCCACAGGAGTGGAGAGAAGAATCCCTGTGTAAGTTCGGGTCAGTTTACAGCTCACACAAGGCTAAGCACTCTTCCTCTGGTCCCAAGCGATAGTATAGGACCTAGCGATTGGTGACCCAACTATTGACGGCTTGGGAGCTCATCAGGTCAGAATGGGCAGAGAGTGACATGCGGCATCAGCTGCGATCTCCCAATATAATCTGCAGGACTGAGCTATCGGTATGACAGCTCAGTCCTGCACAGTGCAGGAGATGGGCCCGAAATGCAGAGGCTACACCAACCTTGGGCTCTTATTACAGCATGGCTCCCACGGTTGACGACTCTTCTGCTACAGGCCCAGCCCTGGGAGCCCTGACGTAGAAGCATTTGTTTTTAAATATTTATAACCCCCAGCAGTCTCGTGTAATGTGTCTGTTTCCTGAAGAATGTCCACACTCTCCAACAACTCCACTAGCAAGTTCTCATTCTCTGACCATCTCCTATAGCATGCCCACAGTCTCTGACCATCTCCTGTAATGTGTCCACAGTCACTGACCATCTCGTACCATGTTTGCAGTTTTTAACTATCTCTTGTAGCATGTCCACAGTCTCTGACCATGTCCACAGTCTCTGGCCATCTCTTGTAGCATGTCCACAGTATATAACCATCTCCTATACCATGTCTACTGTCTCTGGCTATCTCCTCTACTAGGTCCTTAGTCTCTGACCATATCCTCTACAATGTCCCCAGTCTCTGTAAATCTCATATACCATGTCTGCTGTCTCTGACCTTTAGGTAGGGGTTAGAAACCTTTTTACTGAGGTTCCGCCTCTGGGTGATGCTAGTGGGTGGAGCCCTGTGCCCCTTTATAATCTGGTGAGAGGAGTCTTAGGCAGAAGGAACATGGTAACAGGATGCAGTGATATAAATTATGTAGGTCTGTAACTTGGAAAGAGAGGGCCCTTTAAAGGCTAAGCTGCAGAGTGACTCAGGATAAGGACCCACTGCAGAACCTACAGTGAAGGGCAGGAGAGATGGCTGGACAGTTTTGGCTCAGTATTATTACTCTATTGTGTCCTGTTCTACTGCAACTGAAAGTATGAAGAGGAAGGTGTTCCTGTAGAGTCGTGGAAATGTATTTCTTCAGTAAAATGCTAAAAGTCTACTCAAGTCAACATTCCTTCATTCATGAAGGTGGGCCTCAGGGCAGGAAAATGAGTGCTACAATGAAAGTGGGCCTAAGAATGTAAGTACTGCAATAGTGGTAGCCCTAAAGTCAGCAGAATGCGAGTAACGCAATGGAGGTGGGCCTAAGGCCAGAAGAATGCGAGTGCTACAATCGAGGTGGGCCCAAGGCCAGAAGAATGAGGGTACTGCAATGAAGGTGAGCCTAAGGCCAGAGGAACGTGAGTACTGCAATGGAGGTAGGCCTAAGGTCAGTAGAATGCGAGTACTGCAATGGAGGTGGGCCTAAGGCCAGAAGAATGCAAGTACTACAAAGGAGGTGGGCCCAAGGCCAGAAGAATGTGAGTGCTACAATCGAGGTGGGCCCAATGCCAGAAGAAGGCGAGTACTGCAGTGAAGGTGAGTGGGTACTGCAATGGAGGTAGGCCTAAGGCCAGAAGAATGCAAATACTGCAATGGAGGTAGGCCTCAAGCCAGAAGAATGTGAGTACTGTAATGAAGGTGGCCCTCCAATCAGAAGAGTGTGAGTACAAATATGGTAGAGTTTCTCCCTTTACAGGTTTGTGTGTGTACCCTGAAGAAGAGGTAAGGTGCCTTTGGCCAGCTCAGTGAGAGCAGACGGTGAATCAAAGCTACCAACAGACCTTCTCCTCTACGATGTCCACAATCTCTGACATCTTCTATACCATATCTGCCATTTCTGACCATCTCTTGTTGCATGTCTGCAGTTTGTGATAGTTTTTTTTTTATAGTATTACATCTACTAAATATTATATGCAGCCCCCTGGTGATGTCAGGGACCACACTCAAGGCCTCCTATTTCATAAAAGTTGGCCGCCACTGCCTTGGACCATTTTAAAATCAGCATCCCATTTTCAGAAGAGCTCAGCAATGGCATCTTTATATGTTCTTCTCAGCAGATACAATAAAAAACAAAAACACTATACATTCCCTTTAAAGCCTTCTCCTTATAGAAAAAAAAAAATCCTCGGTGAATAACATCAATGTTTCAACGGAAGAGAAAACCCATTTATTTCCATCAGTAATCTACGGTTTTATTTTATTGAAAGAAAAAACATAATTTGTCAGTATGATGGATAAAGTGTTTGTAAAGACTAAAGTAAAGTATACGGAGGACATAATGGCCATGACGGATTGACGGTCCTTGTGTAGTCATGGTTTATGAAGGATTGCACTGTACACGGAGGTTGCCGATTCTACATCACCCCCATCTTGGATATCTTCGTAACCTTTCTGCAAAGTCAATAAATACATATCACATTGAGAATTCCGCTCCTGACGCCTTTTATTTGCTTGATTTTGTTTTTATTTCGTTGTGGATTTGTTCTAGTCTGTCGGCTTATTGTTATTTATTCAGCTTGATCCCAGCAGCACTTACATGCTGTCATATCTTCCCTGATAGAAAGTGAATCAGTGATTCCGGAGAATGGAACAAGTCTGGATAATGAGGAGCTAAAGATACAAACCTGGCTATTGTTTTTCTACAATTAGATTAAAAACGATGCGCTGCACATACAAGTAGAGTTCAAATTAAAGCTGAACTCTGAGCTAGAAGCTAAATACACAGTTAAAATAGCTATAAAAATGTCTTACCTGACAAAAGGTTTGGAATTCAATTCAATCATTCTTATGATCCAAGCGCTCCTGCCAAAACAGCACAGTCAGGGCAGCGACTACACTTTTTTGCTTGCCATTAAAGGAATGCACCTTGGTTACCTACCTGCACCAGGCTGCTGTTTAGACTATGAAGAAGCATCGCCCTGTTTGTGGTATTCTGGCTGTTCTCCCACAGACCTCTTCTTTGGTCATCAAGTGCTAAAATGGCAGCATTGTGTAATGCAAGAGAGCCCGATTGGCTCATAATGTTGATCCAGCTGGATTCTGAGTGCAGAGATTCCAGAAAGCTGCCAGAAATCCAGTATGCTCCTAACTTCTTAGCCCTTGTACACACAGTCGGACATTCCGACGGAAGGTGTCCGATCGGACCGTGTTGTCGGATAATCCGACTGTGTGTGGTCTCCATCGGACTGTTTCCGTCTTGTCTATAAAATTTTCCGACAACATGATCCGATCGGACTTTGTCCGATCATGTGTAGAGAATTCCGATCGGACAAAGTGCCACGCATGCTCAGATCAAATTCCTAGACCAAAGTTATTGGCTACTAGCCTGAATGTAGTCCCGTCCTAACGAAATAACGTCATCACGTTAAGTACGATCGGATTTTCTGACAACCTTGTCCGACCGTGTGTATGCAACAGTTTCGGACAAAATCCGTCGGACAAAATCCGACGGATTTGGTTGTCGGAATGTACGACCGTGTGTACAAGGGCTTAAAGAGGAAGTAAAGCATAATTATGTGTCACTTACCGGACACAGCGAAAGTGCGCCTGCACGCCGCTGTCTACGGCGCATGTGCCTTAGACAGCGTTGCCTGTCTTTTTCTAAATATCTCCTAAACCGTGCACTGGCAGGCATTACCAATGGAGCACAGACTGGCAGCTAATGGGCACAGACTGGCAGCTGATGGGCACCTCTCATGGGGGCTGCACTGATGATCAATGTTCTGATTATCAGCACAGACCCCCCCCCCCCCCCCACCTCTGACAGGGAGAGCTGCTGATCAGTTCTCCCTGTCAGTGCGAACCGAGGAAAGCCATTTACCGGCACTTCCTGGTTCACACTGTGATCCACTGTGATCGGTCATAACTGATCACGTGGTAAAGAGCATCTGTCAGAGGCTCCTTACCATGATCAGAGATGCAGTGTCAGAGTGCCACACAGCACCACAGATCGCTGTGCTGCGTGCCCCCGCGGGTGCCCACTGGTGTGTTAGCCTGAAAAACGTCATATGATAACAGAAGCACCTGCCTATAGCAGAATGACGGCCGGGCGGGAAGTGGTTAAAGTGTGCTGGCAAATGTCTCTTCTGCAGCAAAATCCAGAGGAGTGTTGCCACCCCTGCCTGGATCCTCCCCAACTAGATTACAGTATAACCTACCACCTGCACTTGTTTCCATAACATGGGGGGGGGGGGTTCTGTTGTCCAGCATGGAAGAGCTCAGGCAAGGCTGACAACACTGCTTGGAATTTCAGTGCAGCAGAGCCAGTGTTGTCGGCTCACTACAGAGAGTTAGGAGCTCACTGGATTTCTGGAAGATCAACAGGTATTTTTCTGTAATTGCAGGTCCGGCTTTTCTATTTTCTCACCACCTCAATATTTTTTGTGGGGTGGTTGCATGCTTATGAAGGTGGACATCTGTTAACCATGCTGATATTGTTCCTGTTCCTCTGAAAAATTGTATGTTAAGGCAGGAAATGTGTTAGGAACTCCCATATTTTCTGTACTTTATCCTGTAGATCAAAAAATGTAGGGTGGCAGAGATGTTAAAGGGCAAAACACACACATCATTATAAAAAGGAACTACTTTATTCAAACATGTATTAAGTTGAAAACACATAGAAAACACAGGCTCATATTTAAAGGGGTTGTAAAGGTTCGTTTATTTTCTACATAGGTTCCTCTAAGCTAGTGCATTGTTGGTTCACCTACCTTTTCCTTCGATTTCCCTTCTAAATGTTTTTTTTCTTTGTCTGAATATCTCACCTCCTGTGTGTCTCCTCAGTAAACTTCTCACCATCATCCGAGCGGTGGTTAGTCAGCCAGAACAGCTTACTGAACAGCTTACTGAGGAGGAACAGGAAGTGAGAAATTCAGACAAAGAAAACAAAGAAAAAAAAACATTTAGAAGGGAAATCAAAGGAAAGGGTAAGTGAACCAACAATGCACTAGCTTAAAGGAACCTATTTAGAAAATAAAAAACGAACCTTTACAACCCCTTTAAAGTGTTTGTAAACCCTTACAAACCACTTTGACCTACAGGTAAGCCTAGATTAAGGCTTACCTGTAGGTCCAAGAAATATCTCCTAAACCTGAATGGTTTAGGAGATATTTGCCCGAAAACAGGCACTGCTGTCTACGGCGCACGCACGCACGCAGGCGCACTGAGCGTGGCATTCTCAACGACGGAGCTGCCGCGCGTGTCGGCTTCCATGCGCATGCGCGGGAGTGATGTCATCGCGGCTTCGCCGAATGACAGCGGCGGAGCTGCGAGACCCCACCAAGAAGATGGACGCTCGGAACTACAGGGGACAGCAGTGACATCGCTGGCTCCTGTGTCAGGTAAGTGACACATAATGGGCTACTATGCGATGCATAGTAGTCCATTATGCTTTACCTTTGCAGGGAATGAAAGAGGAAGTAAACTCATCAGGGTTTACTTCCTCTTTAAGATGTGAACAATAACCAAAGGCTCAAACAGAGCCAGTTGACCATATGATGTAATGCAGAACCCCTTAATATCACATAAGACCCGGAATTGGTTATGGTTCCATTACACGATCTGGACCATAACCAATTTCCCAGCCTATGCTTTGTTAAGGGGTTCTAAATTACATCATATAGTCAGCTGGCTCTGTGTGAGCCTTCGGTTATTGTTCACGTTTAAATTATGAGCCTTGTCTATGTGTTCTTAACTTATTTAGAAAAGAAAGAAAAGGTAATTAGTAAAAGGAAATAATTTGTTTAGACCAACTAGGCCCAAACCAACCATTAAACGTAAAAGTAAACCTGGCTTTATGACCTCTCTCCCACAGGCTAGCTGTGGACCTTAAAGCTTCAGCTTTTAGGATGGGCAATTAGCCGATCTTCCTTTCCCAAGCCAAAAGCATGGGAGGCACAGACTGGACATTTATGCAGTTACACTCTCCCCAAACAGCAGGCCTGGGAGGCAAGGACCTTCATGCCTCTCACATAGACATCCTGTGCAGACATAGCCTAGGGGGCCAGGGCCCTTCAAGAATGTCCCTCCAAAGATTTATCCTCTACTCAGCCCCACATCACTGGCATTAACCCCTTAGTAATTGACCAGAGCAGAATAAATATTCACAACCCAATACTTTTTATATTTTCACTCTGTCTACTTGAGAACAGAAGCAGGACTGTCTACTGGAACCTCAGGAGCAGGCAGAAGCAACCAATGCCCTTGGGTTTTAGGAAAAACTTAACAACCTAGATATTGTAGACAAGTGGTCTCCAAACTGCGGCTCTTTGCTTGCCTTTACCTGGCCCTTGGAGCAATATTCCACCCACTGACACCTACAATGGGGCATAATTCCTGTTGCTAACACCACACCAACAATGGAGCACTATTCCTCCCACTGACACCATTAAAAGGGCACAATTCCTTCCATCAACACCAAGGATGGGGCACAATTCATTCCATTGACACCAATGATGAGGCACAATTCCTTCCATTGACACCAATGATGAGGCGCAATTCCTTCCATTGACACCAATGATGAGGCACAATTCCTTCCATTGACACCAATGATGGGGCACAATTCCTTCCATTGACACCAATGATGGGGCACAATTCCTTCCATTGACACCAATGATGGGGCACAATTCCTTCCATTGACACCAATGATGGGGCACAATTCCTTCCATTGACACCAATGATGGGGCACAATTCCTTCCATTGACACCAATGATGGGGCACAATTCCTTCCATTGACACCAATGATGAGGCACAATTCCTTCCATTGACACCAATGATGAGGCACAATTCCTTCCATTGACACCAATGATGAAGCATAATTCCTTCTATTGAAACCAATGATGGGCCACTTTTCCTCCCACTGGTACCAACAATGGGTCATTATGCCTTCCACTGACACTAACAAAAGGACAGAATTCCTCCAACTTACACCAGCAATAGGGCAGAATTCTTACCATTGACATGGATGGGGCACTATTCCTCCAACTGACATCAACGATTAGGCACTAGTCCTCCCAATGACACCAAATTTAGGGCACTGTTTATTCCCACTGGATGCCAGGACATTTTCTACTCTCCCTGGCCCTAGTCCGGTCCCTCTAAAGTCTGAAGTGTCCTAAACAGGCCTTCTTTAGAAAATTTGGAGACCCCTAATGTATACAAAGCTCAGGATGGCTACAGCCTAGCTGCCAAGACAGAATTCAGACAAAGGACATTCCAATTCATGGCACAATTACATTTTAGGGTTTAGTTGAGGGGAGGGTTTAGCATTAGGGTCAGCCAAGGTTGGGGGTCATGGGATTTAGGGTTCACTTTTTCCAGCCCAGTAATGGCTTACTCGCTTTAAAAATTGCAACATATACAGAGACGCTGCATAACTGTTTTTTCCTCTGGCTTAATGAAAAGAAAGTACAAAATGGTTTCTTGTGGAATTTTCAATTTTAATAGCTTTAACAGTTACACGGCTTGCAAGTTAAATTCACTATAGACATTGCATATATAAATAAATGAACACAATGGATTCTGTAACATAGATTAGTTAGACCAATAAAAAATTACAATGCTGTGTTATTAGGAAGGAAAGGTAAGTTCGTGCTGCTGGAGGGAGTCTGGCAGTTAAGGGCGAAGCTCAGGCTGACGTTAAGTTGACCATAGACATTACAATCTTATTGTACCATCTTATTTAGAGCTACCAATAATTATGTTGTGTGAGCATACCTGGGAACTTTCTGAAATGCCCAAGCTTTCTGGAGAACGGGGAGTTGGTTGGCAGTAATAGCTGAAGCAGGTTATGGTGGGTGGATGGTGAAGAATTAGGGGGATGGTGGTGAAGGAAATGTGTTTGTGTTCCCCCTCTCAGCTGGCATGGAGAATCTCCGGGGGTATATCTCTGAGTGACAGTCCTAAGAAGGGAATGCCCTGCCTTGCTTTCAACAAACCCCAGATTCCATCATAACCCACACTGCCCCCTTCTGACCTATAAGCTTCTGTTATATTAAACTTTTTGACTTGTCCAAGCCAAAGATTTCAGGAGGGTGAGGAGTTGCTTGGCGGCAGTAGCTGATGCAGGTGGGTGGATGAGGAAGAGTGAGAGGGGTGGTGATGAAGGTGGGTGAATGAAAAAGAAGGGGATGCGTTAGTGTTCCCTCTCTGTACTAACTTGGCTGGCATGGGAAATTCTGGGGTATGTCTCTGGGTGACAGTCCTAAGAAAGGAGTGATTGGCCCTGCCTTCACCACATGCCAAATCCCATCATAACCCACACTGCCCCCTTCTGACCTATAAGCTTCTGGTATATTAAACTTTTGGAATTGCCCGAGCCAGAGATTTTGGAAAGGTGGGGAGTTGGTTGGTGGCAGTAACTGATGCAGGTGGGTGGACGAAGAAGAGTGAGGGGGGTGGCTATGAAGGTGGCGGTGAAATTTGGTGAATGAAGAAGGGGATTGGTTTGTGTTCCCTTGCCTTGCCTCCACCAATCCCCAATTCCATCATAATCCCCACCACCCCCTTCTAACCTATAAAATGCCAGAATGTTAAATATCTGCGACAGGCCAGTAAACCACACGAAAAGCCAGCATGTCCGGGATGATATCCGGCAAGTTCCCAGGTACGGTACGTGTGTAAGGACTTGCCTGTTTGCATAATTAATTGATTATATAGGCCCTTACATTAGAACTCTAAAGGAGATTACACAATCCCTGTATAATCAGATTCTAATGGATTGGACAGATTTATTCGTGAATCAATAACACAAGATTATCCACATTTCTGACAAATTTACATTGAAAACAACCTAAAGGTTGGAGCTTAATGAAGAATAGGCAACTGGTGAATCCCCCAGCCTGAGAGACATTGTTGGAGGTGACACAAACCGATGCAAAACCTTGCCGCCAACCAGCAGCCACTCAAAACTGACATTGGTATTTGGAAGTGTTGACTTATAAAAGAAAACTACAGTCAAAACCAAAAATCCCTGCAATGAGTACAGAGAGCACACCCTACCTGATCAGTAGTTTCATACAGGCATTGCTGTAGTGTCCCAATCCACCCCAGTTCCTCCCACTCTCTTTTGCCAGCAAGCTGTTGATCTGAGAACAATTATGATGCAGGAAATGAATTGCCATTTCCCGTACACACTCCCTACAGGCTTTTGGTTGTCTGTGCCCAAAAAAAAAGAAATTATATTATATTATAATATATACACACACACACACATTATATTTATATATATATATACACACACACACACACACGCACACATTATATATATATATATATATATATACACACACACACACACACACACACACACACACACACACACACACACACATACACACACATGTATATATATATGAATTAACCAATAAATATGTTATCAAGTACTAATAATTTTACCAGTTTTGTGCCAACCTTCCTCGTTATTTTATTTCAGATACCGGGAAAGAGGCACATGACTTTAGGTATTTATGGCTTCAAGGGATTATAAAGTCTCGTTTTTTTTCTCTCTCTAAAAATAACAAACATGTCATACTTACCTGCCCTGTGTAATGGTTTTGCACAGAGCAGCTCAGCTCCTCCTCTTCTTGGGTCTCATGTCAGCGCTCCTGGCTCCTCCCTCCTGTTCAGTGCTCCCACAGGAAGCAGCTTGCTATAGGGGCACCCGAGCCGAGTCACAGCTCCCTGTGTCCATTCAAACACGGAGCCCCGGTTCGGCCCTGCCCCCTCTCTACTAATTGGCTAAATTACTTTGTTTGACAGCAATGGGAGCCAATGGCGCTGCTGCTGTGTCTCAGCCAATCAGGAGGAGAGTCCCGGTTGGCCGAGGCACTCGTGGACATCGCTGGATAGGGATGGGGCTCAGGTAAGTATTAGAGGGACTGCTGCACACAGAAGGTTTTTTATCCTAATACAAAGAATGCATTAAGAAAAAAAAGCTTCTGACTTTAAAACCACTTTCATTTAAAGTCCCAAAAACCCCCTCTTTTCATTTACTTTGTATTTATCAGAGTTGTCTGATGAGCATTTGGTAGTGGGGACTACAATGAGTACAAGGAGCTCAAGTTACTGATCTGCAGAACAGAGAGTGGCATCCAGCCATTCAGAAGAATACGGCTCACCGTTAGGGATGAATGGGGCCGTGGTCCCGAGGACCCGACAGGGATACACTCTTTGCAAAGACTATGCAGTGCCAGACAGGACCACTTAATAAATATCACTGGAATAGGGAGGCAGGTAATTATTATAACAGGCGGGGGGCGGGGTTGTCCTTTAATTTTTAGAGTCCATATACACATAAGAGATTAAGAAATGTAATATATATGTGCAGTAATGAATATTTCACTGCTCTGATTCAGAATTCAGAAGTAGCCTGAAAGGTGGAGTTACACTATAAGTACACCCTTTAGAACTCAGAACTTAAACAGATGGTATTAGCAGCAATATTTACTGTATGCATGGGCAATTAAAAAGCACGGTAATGGTAATTGACATTGTAAGCAATGTAAAAATACAATTGCAAAGAAACAGTGATTAGTCTGTTTTAGGTGGAGTGGGACAAGGGTTCAACCTCTACTCAGTGGTATGGCTGTGAGGCAAGGCTGTGTTCTCCTTATATTACTATGGAAAACCCATTTAGTAGGTCAGAAATACAGTATCATGTGTCCTCCATATAAATATACAGTGACACGAGTAGCTTGGCTGAAAAAAAGTAAAAATTTTAGATGTGGTGCGAGGTGAGGAAAAAACCTTGCGCCACTCCACCTAAACCAGAGAAGTATATTTTGGGTGAAGTTGTTCTTTGAAAGGTCGGTCCACGCAAAACTGATATTTCAGTTTTTGGTAAAAGCTTATGGGTTAAACCATATTTTAATATATCTCAGATACTCCAATGATTGGATCTCTGCACATCTGCTGTGGTCATTATTGGGGGTTCCGTTCTCTCTCTGTTGTATTTTGTATTTTTTTTCTTTTGTTTTAAGGGGGAAGTAACAGGAGGAGCTGGAACACAAAAAGGTGGGCAAGAACCCTTACTCCCAAGTGGACAGGAACAAATTATGGCAAGGAGATCTTGCATTTAGTTTCCAAAACACATAGTAAACCAGAGGCCTACAAAGCCCACCAGGCTTCACCTGCGCCTAAAATATCCAGTTTGAGTGGACTTAACCTTTAATAACCTAAGCACGTGACTGTGCTCGGGCAAGTACCCGCTGGGCATCCTCTGACATGGCCTGCAGGCAGCGGGTAAGTACTAAATAACTGGCATGGAAAGCGATTCCTCCGGTAGCCAAAGGACCCAACAATGGGAATCTATGTAAAAACACTCCTGCAACTTCCAACCCAATACCCGTGGAAGAGCCAAGCATTTTCCCAACAAGCTCCCGTGTTACTCCTTTTCCCGTGGGGCTCTGGATCTCTAACATAAGTGTGGGCACTGGAACCCCTGACTTATGGGACAGATTAGCTAATGAGTCGGCATCTAGGCCCAGTTCTTGGCGATAAGTGTCCAGACGTGCAGTGAGTAAGGACAGGTCGCATGCAAGTGCTACCCCAGGGATGGGTACGGTAGCCACCAGGCTGGAGAGCAAGGCTACCTTCCATACTTCTTGGGAAAGCGCCTCCATTTTCTTCTGAATGACTTCTGCAGAGAGGTTTGGGAGTGAAAGCATGAAGGCTCGCAGCTTCTGGCTGGAGAGCTTCTTCTCTAGAAAACTCAAAAAACTATAGAACTCAGGACCTGGAATTTTACTAGGAGACAGGACAAAGACTTCACTATCTTTTGCTCCTTGCTGGCTATCATCTTCACCACAGTCCTGGACAAAAGCACTTTTCTTTCCTTCTTTCTTCAATTCAAGAACTAAAGATTTGTAACTAGAAGAGGCCTCTTGCCACGGTGTAAGGAACAGCAGTGTGAAGTCATAGAGGTTGATGTGCACACTTTCTAGGTATTTCTTCGGCTGGGACTCCAGACTCTCCATCCCAGGGAGGTCCCACAGGCTGGCCTTGGAGTACTTTAGACAGGGATATTCTATGGGGTTTTCTGGGTTTCCACCACGAGCTACTCCATCCTCCCCATCGATCACTCCCCGAAGGGAGTTTAGAATTGAGTGACGAAACTCAGGGTTACCACCCATCATCGCAAGGTCAAATCTAGTGTCCAGCAGAGAATCCAGGCTGCTCTGGATGAATCTGACCATCTCTGAAATCCCACCTCTCTCCAATGCAGACTGCAACTCTGCAATTTCTTCATAGCCAATCACTTCATAGCCTTGTTGGGCAAGACAAAGAGGTCTGAGGGAAAAGGATATTGCTGTAGGTTATCAAAAGCACATTTTTTAAAAGATATATACGACATACTAGAAAAAACAAGACAGTTAAATAAAATACATGTTCTATGGTCAAAGCTCACACTTTCATTTTTTTAAATCTGCATTACAATAGTTGGCCAAAAAAAAAAAAAGTTAAAATGGTACTGCTTAAACGTCCCCAGTATGTTGCTTCCAGGTGCTGGTTGGGCTGAACACAGGCTTGTCAGACTCAATCAGGACTCATAGACACGACTAGTGCTATAAAAATGAACTGATAAATGTAAAAATAACACTGGCAGGGAAGGGGTTAACACTAGGGGGTGAAGGGGTGAAGTGTGTTACCTGGGTGTGTTCTAACTGTAGGGGGAAAGGGCTCACTGGGACATGACTGAGATCACTGTTCCTGATCACTGGGAACAGAAGACTTCTGACATGTTCCCTGTCAGAACGGGGATCCGCTTGTTTACATTGGCAGATCCCCGTTCTGCCTCTGTACTAGGTGATAGCAGGTCGCCGGCGGAACATCATGTCCCCCCGAACCACGGGCACGCTCCTTCAGCGTGCAGCAGGAGCGAGAGCGTGCCTCCCGTAACTGAGCGAGCCGCCGTACAGGTACTGCCATTCACGCAGCATTGCCAACCTGCAGCAGTAAATGTACGTGACCTGGTCGGCAAGTGGTTAAAGAGGAGTTGTGTGCCCCTACCAAAGAATTAAAAGTCAGCAGCTACAAATACTGTAGCTGCTGACTTTTAATATTAGGACACTTACCTGTTCAGGGATCCTGTGATGTCGGCACCCCAGCTGATTTTCCGATCGGCTCTCAGGTGCCATTCGCCGGCATTCTTGGTAAGGGAAACCGGGAGTGAAGCTTTGCGGCTTCACAGCTGGTTCCCTTTTGCATATGTGTGAAGCACGCTGCGCTAACTGGCCCGGCGGCGGAGGAGAGAGGGTCCCAACTTCAGATGAATCTCCCCATGATGAGGTATCCTGGAAGTGCGGATGGGTACCTGTCAAAAACAGGTACCTGCTCCCCCCCAAAAGGTAACATAACACCCCTTTTGGGTGGAGCTCCGCTTTAAGGCTCACCAGCCCTTCTGCCGCACATATGCATTGGTCAGTAGGTAAGAAGTGAACACATGTACAGAAGATCACATAAAATCACAAATTAAAATATAGGCAGTAATAGTAGCCAATCATGCATTGCTAGTAGCCAACTATCCTTTGCCACATGCAATCAGACTGAGAAGACCAAAGTGGGTTGCTGTTCCTTCACTCTCCATTTAGAAGGCTGTGGGCAGGGGGTGGCACCATTGTATTTTTTAGCTCTAAAAGAGAAAGAGGTGTCACCTGCAGTGTCAGCTGCTCAGGGTCTGATTTATAAGGGGGCAAAAGGAGCAATTGCCGCGGGCCCCCCTGACAGAAGGGGCCCCCCTCTATACAAAAATGATATAAAAAAAACATATTAAAAAAAAATTTTAATACTAAAATGAAATAAAAAAAGAAGTTAAAATGTATAATAAAAACGTTTTATTAAATGTATCTTGAGAAGTAATATTTTGCCGGCCATCATCTGTAAAACTCTGGACTGGTATATTGTATCCTTTTTCTAAAAAATTATTTTCGAAGGCTTAGGGCCGGTTCACACTGCGGGCGAAGCGAGGCGACACCGACTTGCCTCGCCGCGACCTGCCGCGACCTCAGCGGCAACTTGCAAATGACTTCTGTATAGAAGTCAATGCAAGTCGCCCCGAGGTCGCCCGAAAGTAGTACAGGAACCTTTTTTCTGAGTCGGAGCGACTCGAGTCGCTCCTCTCAGAATGGTTCCATTGTACAGAACGGGGGCGACTTGTCAGATCGCGGTGAGGCAAGTCGTGTCGCCTCGCATCGCCCTCAGTGTGAACCGGCCCTTAGGCAAACCACATATAGAGCTGCATATGTGTGGGCATGTTTGACCTCAGAATGACAATGTGCCATGCATTTAAAATGTGTGACTGTCACTGAGAATGTAAACCAACTCTGTGTATAAGGGGCCCCCAGAACCTGAAGTGCCCCAGGCCCCCCAAAATCTAAATCTAGCTCTGGCTACATTTTCTGCCTGGGGTATATCAAAAAACTAGCTGGACAGAATTGTAAATCCTTTGGCACTACTGCCATTTCTAAGACCTCCACCCTCCCAGTCTTCTTACCTTCCACATTCTCTTGATGTGCTCTCTACCTCAGCCTTCAGCTTTGGGGTGTCTAGCTTATTTGGCTCAAAGCCAGACACCAAGAACAGCGGTGGAGCCTCTTCCTTGGTCATCTTGCTGAAAGGTTGTATGGTGACCATACGCAACGCAGAAAGCACTTCCACCCGGTTGTACTCCTCCTTCATCCTCCTCTTCAGGGTATGGAGGTTGCAGTCCACTTTAGTGCGTACAAGACAGAGCCGTTTGCCCTGGTTGAAGGCACTGCTAGCCAAGTCAACATGAGCTTGTGAGAACTGACCGTCGGTAACCAGAAGAAGAAGGTCCGCTTCAGAGATCCACTTTTCAGGACAGCCGTCTTCTAGAGGAAGCTCCCAGAGAGTCAATCCCGGGTGGGAAGGATGAAGGTAAAGCAATGGTCCACCAGGCCTAGTAGGATGCAGGAAAGCTGCTCTTGAATGTTGACTGTTCTCAGTGAAGCCCAGAAGGGCCTGTATCAGGACAGTTTTCCCCACACCAGGACCACCTGCAACCGCCACTGAAAAGTCCCAGCAATCTTCAGGAGGAGAGCCATCAGGATCATCAGACTCTTCTCTGGTAGCCACAACTATCTCAACTTCACGTTCCGTAAGACTTAGCTCACTGAAAGTTTCCATAACCTGCAAGAAAAAAAAAATTTTTTGCAAAAAAATACTATTTTGGAATAAAACATAAGAATTTTTTTTCTTAGCCATGTTACTGCAACAAATCTGGATAAATACGTTTTTAGGAACAAGAAGATGTGTTCCACCAACAATATTAGAAAAGGTTTAACCAGTTGAGCTCGAGAAGATTTTACCCCCTTCATGACCAGGCTTTTTTTTTCTATTTAGCACTGCGCTAATTTAACTGGTAATTGCGTGGTCATGCAACACCGTACCCAAACTAAATTTATATATAGTTTTTTTTTTCCACACAAATAGAGCTTTCTTTCTTTTTTTGTGATATAAATAAAAAAAGACAAAAAAACAAAATATATATATGTTTAGTTTCTGCTACAAAACATATACAATTAAAAAAATATCTTCATAAATGTTGGCCAAAATCCCACTATCGGGGGGGGGGGGCCTGGCACTCCCAAACTTTCAGATCTACTACTGGGCGGCCGTTTTGGTCACAATTCGGTGGTGGTTCTCCCAGCCCACACAGAACCCGGCGGTCACCCTGGAGGCAGCCATCCTTGGCTCCTATGCAGCTCTGAGCAACCTACCATTTCGGGGGCTTAGAGCGAGCTCTTCCATGACGGGCTTGATGCGTACCACGGTGAGGGTCTGGCGGGAGGCAAGGAGGAGCTATGGAAAGCCCAATCACATCTCCCCACATATGCCCCTATGGGGCAACCCCATGCTCCCTCACCTGAATAGTATCCCAGACCCTTCTCTGTGGGCGAAAAGAGGAATCGTCACTTTAAAGCACATAGTTCATCAGGGTAGGCTAATGACTTTCCAAGAACTGAGACGTACATATGTGCTTCCAATTTCTTTCCAGTTCAGATATTGGCAACTGAAGCATGCCTTTGGGGCTCAGTTTCCTGCCCCTCTGACTCTGGAATCGGACTCCATTGAACGCCTACTGACTTCCAGGGTGATGGGGAGAACCCTGTCGACCTTATATCTTTACCTAACGGTGGAACATGATACTAGTTTGACCAAAACCCGGGAGAAGTGGAGTTCGGACATTCCGTCCCTAGGGGAGGAGGAATGGGAGGAGTGCCTGACTTCTTACATTCCAACAATGATAGCCGCGAAAGACAGGTTTATACAATTTAAATTCCTGCATAGGGCCTACTTCACCCCGCAGAGGCTGGCACGGATTTACCCCCAAAGAGACCCTAATTGTCAAAGGTGTAAACAGGAGGAGGGCACTTTCTGGCACATGGTCTGGTCATGTCCCAAAATCCAGCCCTACTGGGAGGAAGTGGTTTCTACGCTGAATGCTGTGACCGGGTCGAACCTCCAGGTCGACCCTCAAACCCTACTATTGAGCCATTTGGCAGACGTTGAGGGGGACAGGTACTGTAAACTGTGCCTTACCTTCGCATTGTATTATGCCAGACGCGAGATTCTATTGAAATGGAAACTCGAAGACCCCCCTACCCCTGCCTTGTGGAGGAAATCAGTGAACCTGGTGCTCCCCCTGTATAAGTTGACCTATGAAAGCAGACAATGTCCGGGGAAATTTGATAAAATTTGGTCATCCTGGATAGATGCGTCCGCTGATCTTGGTTCCCCCTCCCCCTAACTTTGAGTTGAGCTGAGACGGTGGTGATCCCCCCCCCCCCCCCGGTTGACCGCCCTGTCCTCTCTCTCCCGACCATTTCCTCCCTGGCCCACCCCCTTCCGCGGGCTCGCGCGGATGTCAGGTACCTGTATGATGGCTGTGAAGTTCCGCTGGGGATGTCCTGTATTTATGATAGAGTAATGGATGCTCCTGTTATCTGTACTGCTGGATTATTGATTTAAGAATGGTTACTGGATGAAGGTGTTTTTTTCTTTTTTCCTTTCTACATCTGTGTACTATTGGATACTGTACTTTGCAATGTAATGCTGATTTGTCTAATAAAATTTTCTGTCAAAAAAAAATGTTGGCCAAAATGTATTCTGCTACATGTATTTGATAAAAAAAAAAAAAAAAAAAGGAAAAGAAATGTAAAACAAAATATAATATATATATATATATATATATATATATATATATATATATATATATATATATATATATATACACACTAGAATTTTTATTTAACACTAGTAATGGCAGTGATCAGTGACTTATAATGGGAACACAAACGGACGCTGGGGGGAAATGACACCACCAGTGACACTAATACTGTGATAATACCAGCCCCCAAAATTTCCACTCACCTGCTCTCAATAGGCGAGTGGAAATAAGCCGAGGGCGAGTGTGGAGGCTGGAGCCGCAGGCGGGGTTGCTGATTCTCCTCCTAGCCTCTGCCCTGCCATTCTCTTAGCAAGGCCTGGCATACAGCGGGAGTCTGCAAAGAACTATATGAGGTGGGGGCGGGGAAGGGGGTTGGGTAGGAGCTGCCAAAGTTTACTTTCCCTATTAACAAGCTGGTGATTAGTTGCTCAGACTGCCTAACAACCAATCACCAGATTGTTTGTAGGAAAAGTTAACTTTGGCAGGTCCCGCTCCCCTGTCCAGTGCCATGGTCGGCTCCAAGTCTCTCTGCATCGTAAATCAGTAAAAGTGTCATTTATTGGTTTTAAAGTTTTTAATGCTATATTTAATATAGCATTAAAATATTTACTTAACAAGACAGTATTGATGTATACAGTGCCTATAGTAGCCAATCACATTTTATTGTTATTTTTATTTTATTTTATCCTTATTTTTATTTTATTTATCACAGTCAGATCGATTAAATATCCTTTATGTTAAAATTGTTATTGTTAATATTTACCTATATACGTACCTTAACCACTTGCTTACTGGGCACTTAAACACCCTTCCTGACCAGACCAATTTTCAGCTTTTGGTGCTCTCACATTTTGAATGGCAATTACTCAGTCATGCAACACTGTACCCAAATGAATTTTGTGTCCTTTTTTTCCCACAAATAGAGCTTTCTTTTGGTGGTATTTGATCACCTCTGGGGTTTTTATTTTTTGCGCTATAAATGAAAAAAGACCGAAAATTTTGAAAAAAAAACGCATATTTCTTTGTTTCTGTGATAAAATTTTGCAAATTATAATTTTTTTTTCATAAATTTTGGCAACAATTTATACTGCTACATATCTTTGGTAAAAATAACCCAAATTAGTGGATATTATTTGGTCTTTGTGAAAGTTAGAGAGTCTACAATCTGTGGTGCGAATCGCACAAAATTGATCACACCTGATGTACTGGTGGCCTATCTCATTTCTTGCGACCCGAACAAGTCAGGAAAGTACAAATACCCCCCAAATGACCCCTTTTTTGAAAGTAGACATTCCAAGGTATTTACTAAGATGCATGGTGAGGTTTTTGATGTTGTCATCTTTTTCCCACAATTCTTTGCAAAATTAAGATTTTTTATTTATTTTTTTTCTCACAAAATTTTCAATGTAATAGGTTATTTCTCTCACATGGCATGTGTATACCACAAATGACACCCCAAAATACGTTCTGCTACTCCTTCTGAGTATTACGATACCAAATGTGTGAGACTTTTACACAGCCTGGCCACATACAGAGGCCCAATATTGAAATAGCACCATCAGGCGTTCTAGGAGCATAAATTACACATTTCATTTCTCAACCACCTATTACAGTTTTGAAGGCCCTGGAGCACCAGAACAATGGAAATGCCCACAAAGTGACCCCATTTTGGAAAGCTAACACCCCAACGTATAATCAATGAGGCATAATGAGTCGTTTGAATGGTTCATTTTTTTTTCAGAAGTTTTGGGAAAATGTGGAAAAAAAATGAAAACGCATTTTTTTTTACGCAAAGTTGTCCATTTATAAGATATTTCCAACACATAGCATGTACATAGCAAAAATGACACCCCAAAATACGTTCTACTACTCCTCTTGAGTATAACGATACCAAATGTGTGAGACTTTTACACAGCCTGACCACATACAGAGGCCCAATATTGAAATAGCACCATCAGGCGTTCTAGGAGCATAAATTACACATCTTATTTCTCAACCACCTATTACAGTTTTGAAGGCCCTGGAGCACCAGGACAATGGAAATGCTCACAAAGTGACCCCACGTGGCACTGACAACACGTGGCACTGACAGATGGCACTGGAGGCAGATGGCACTGGAGGCAGATGGCACTGGAGGCAGATGGGGCTGACAGATGGGGCTGGCAGATGGGACTGGCAGATGGGACTGGGGCTGGCACTGGCAGATGGCACTGGCAGATGGTGCTGGCTATTTGCTCTGGCTAATTGCTCTGGCAAATGGGGCTGGCAGATGGCACTGCGGCTGGCAGATGGCGCTGGCAGGTGGTACTGGCAGGTGTCATTGGGGCTGGCGGCACTGGGGCTGACGGATGGCACTGGCGCTGGCAGGTGGCACTGGCGCTGGCAGGTGGCACTGGCGGCACTGGGGCTGACGGCACTGGGGCTGACGGATGGCACTGGCGCTGGCAGGTGGCACTGGCAGGTGGCACTAGCAAGTGGCACTGGCGGCACTGGTGGTGGCAGGTGGCACTGGCAGGTGGCACTGGCACTGGGGCTGACGGATGGCACTGGCGCTGGCAGGTGGCACTGGCACTGGCAGGTGGCACTGGCAGGTGGCACTGGCGGCACTGACGGCACTGGGGCTGACGGCACTGGGGCTGACGGATGGCACTGGCAGGTGGCACTGGGGCTGACGGCACTGGGGCTGACGGCACTGACGGCACTGGGGCTGACGGACGGCACTGGGGCTGACGGACGGCACTGGGGCCGACGGGCGGCACTGGGGCTGACGGGCGGCACTGGCGCTGGCAGGTGGCACTGGCGGCACTGGGGCTGACGGCACTGGGGCTGACGGCACTGGGGCTGAAGGCAGGCGCTGGCAGGTGGCACTGGCGGCACTGGCACTACTGGCAGATGGCACTGGGCTGACAGATGGCACTGGGCTGACAGATGGCACTGGCACTGGGGCTGACAGATGGCACTGGGGCTGACACAGGCACTGGGGCTGACACTGGCACTGGGGCTGACACTGGCACTGGGGCTGACACATAGATCGCTCTCCCTCCTCACACGCTGTCTCTGTGTGAGGAGGGAGAGACACGGCAATGGGAGATGATCTCATATGTTTACATATGAGATCATCTCCCATTGGCAGCTGCGATCGCGCTGTGAACGGCCGCTTTGATTGGCCGTTCACGGCGATCTGTATTTGCCTGTCTCCGGGAGACACGGCAAATACAATACTTCCGCGATGCGCGCCCCCGGCGGCGCGCATTGCGGAAGTAAACACCAGGCCGTCCAGGGACGGCCAGGCGAAGGAAGCCGCCCGCTCTAAGGCCGTCATTCGGGTATAGGGCGGGCGGGAGGAGGTTAAATTCTGCATAAAACATTTAATGCCGCGTACACACGATCGGAATTACGGCCAGAAAAAGATTGATGAGAGCTTTTCATCGGAAAATGCGACCGTGTGCATGCTCCATCGGATATTAACTGTCCCAAGCCAAAAATTGATAGCATGTTCTCAATTTTCCCGATGGAAAAACTTTCTATCGGTAATTCCGATCGTGTGTATGCAATTCCGATACGCCAAAAATCACGCATGCTCAGATTCAACTACAAGACAGAAGCTATTGGCTACTGGCTATTGAACTTCCTTTTTCTAGTCCCGTCGTACGTGTTGTACGTCACCGCATTATAAACGATTGGAATTTGATGTGACCGTGTGTAGGCAAGACAGCTTGAGCCGAATTTCGTCGGAATTCCGTCGGGAAAACCATCAGAGCTTATTCCGATGAGAATTCCGATCGTGTGTACGCGGTATTACAGTGTAATTTCATTAAATAATTTACGAGGTCATATTTAGGGGCGGGATTAGGGGTGGGGCAACTGGTGGCGAGTAACTCTTAAGGCCTGACTAGTAGCTCAGGACTTGAAACTGTGAGCCCCTTGAGCGTTTGGCTCACAGTTGTGGTATACGGCCCTATTGATCCCAATGGTCGAATGAAATAATGCCGTGGATGTGTATAGTCCTGTCAGGCTGTAATGGTGGGTGGTCGTTGAGGTGGTAAAACCGTGGCTCAGCTCAGCCATAACAGGGACTCAGACAGCAACATATACCTGATAGGTGTTCTAATCCCTTGCCACTCCATCCAACACTATAATAAAATTGCCTTTAGTTTAAGTGCCCGCTATATTTTGATAGATAAATTGGCTCCTTGGATTTGTTCACAAGGCAATACATTTTATTTTCCAGGAACCAGGTAACATCTGCTTCCAGCGACGGCTGGAATGAAACAAGTCAACCTACATAATCGTGACTGATGGGTGAAAGCCATAGCATGGAATTTAATTAAAAGTAGCAATCCTCAACTGCAAAACTTCTCTTCTCGTCTTCTCGTGGGATTTGTCCATCTCCGTCTTACACCAGCTACTTCATGACTGGTGGAGCTCAACAGGTTCCGAATTCTCAGAGGGTTTGGCTCATAGTCTGTTCAGTCTATAAACAGGAAAAGCCTGTATATTATATATTATTCCATCCAGAGTTGGACAAATCCCAGGAGCCTAGTAAGCAATGCTCATCAAAAATGAATGCCATAACCTCCTCACTCTTCTGAACCTTACCTATTGTTATCTAAGGTCCTGGTTCATTACAACCACCTGCTGGGTAATCATCTGGACTGAATCATGGTTCCCGTATTCTACAATCATTTTTCCACCTCTGGGGAATTTCTATCCAGGGGAGCAGTTACATTTTTTTTTCATTTTTCGACAGAGCAGGAAAAGGTTAGAGCTCCAGCCAGACATATACCGATCAGCTATAACATTATTGAATAACATTGATTATCTACTGTAGTTACAATGGCATCTGGACATGGATAGTATATATTAGGAAGCTAGTAAACGTGTTGTCCCTCAAGTTGGGGGCTGTGTAGCCACAGACTGGTTAGTGTGCCCATGCTGACCCGTGTACACAGCCAAAAGTGCCTACATTGGGTATGTGAGCATCAGAACTGGGCCGCAGAGCAATGGAAGAAGGTGGTCTGTTCTCATCAATCATATTTTGTGGATGGCCGGGTGCATGTGCGTCACTTACCAAGGGGAGAGATGTCACCAGGATGCAGAATGGGAAGAAGACAAGCCGGAGAGGATGTACACCCTACCTAAACATTGTTGGTGACCAAGTACATCTCTTCATGAAAACGGTATTCCATGATGTGGCCTGTTTCAGCAGGATAATGTGCCCTGCCGCACTGCAAGAATGGTTTGCATAACACAACAATGAGTTTGGGGTGTTGACTTGGCCTCCACATTCTCCAGATCTCAGTCCAATCAAGCCTCTGTGGGATGTGCTGGAAAAACAAGTCCGGTTCATGGAGGCCACAGTTTGTTGTGTATGGAGCCGCATAGCTGCAGAGTGGTCAGGGTCAGGGCCGTCTTTAGGGCAGGGCAAAAGGGTCAGGGCCCTGTCATTGTTGTGGGGCCCAAAGCAGCTGCCTCATATTTGCCAACTATCCCAGTTTACATTCCCTTGAAGTTTTAGTACTGTGCTGCTGCTAATGCTGCCCAGCTCTGTCCTATTTTTATGTACAGATGACTCACCTGCAGACCTGTGTTTACCTATAAATACTGGCATTCATATGTAAATAGCAGTCGCATGCATATGTAAATAGCTGAGGCCAACGGCATTGCTATGTATATAAAGGCAGCATTCATAGGTATATCATGCCCCCCTGCAGTGAGGAGAAGATGTGCTGTAACCTATTGCAACCAGTGAGCAGTATTACTGTACAGTAATCTTTAGCAGCCAATCAACAAGCAGAAATGTGCTGTAACCTCTAGCAACTAATCAGTGAGCCTTAAGGAGTGCTGTAACCTCTAGCAACCAGCCAGTAAGCAGTAATAATATGCTGTAACCTCTGGCAACCAATCGCAATCGCTGCCTGATCTGATACAGTAAACTGATTTTAAGTCTTGCTGCTATTTATTGTATGTCTCAGAGAAGGTGGAGAGCGAAATTGCATGGGGGGAGGCCCTAAGAAAATCTTTGCCCAGGGTCCAATCAATATTAAAGGCGGCCCTGGTCAGGGTGCCCATGCTGACCCGTGTCCACAGCCAAAAGTGTCTACAATGGGCCCGTGAGAATCAGAACTGGACAACGGAGCAATGGAGGAAGGTGGCTTGGTCTGATGAATTACATTTTTTTTTGAGGAACACAACAACGTGAAGTGTTGACTTGGTAACTAAATTCTCAAGATCTCAATTCAATCGATCATCTGTGAGATGTGGTGGAAAAACAAGTCTGATCCATAGAGGCCCCACCTCACAACTTACAGGACTTAAAGGATCTGCTACTGACGACTTGGTGACAGATACCATAGCATACCTTCAGAGGTCTAGTGGAGTTCATGCCTCAATGGGTCAGGGCTATTTTTGTGGCAAAAGGGGCTCCTCCCCAGCCACACTCCCCTCTGATGCGTTTCGTCCAGTGTCAGGGGACGTGGCTGGAGAGGAGCCGAGGCTGAGGTTGTTCATTACTATCCTTTGAGACTGGCAGAAAAGGGGGAACTACTCGATATTAGATGGGAAATAATAATGTTATGTATGATCGGTGTATACTTCCATTGGTCATCCTTAGGTCTAATACACTTGGGCAGGTTTGGCCTATCAGTGCCAAATCCTGGTGTTTTTGGGCGCACGGGAGGCACAGGTGCTGCATCCAGCTCAAATATATGACAGGCTATGTGGGAGCTGGATGGGGCACCATGTGGTATGTGCATTCAGGGCCATGTTCAAGGTCGTATCCCCCCAAACACTGGAATTTGGCTTTCATGCCATACATTGTACATCTCTGATCACATATGGGGTAGGGCGTTGCACCTATGTCGGATCAGGCTCCCAAAACATGGGATTTGGTGGGGACAAGCGAAAACTGCCTGTGTGCCTTATTGGGGGGGTCGAGTTGGTGGGAACTCTCTCCAATGGGGGCCAAAAGTGCATTGAATCCAGTGAACGTCTTAAAACCATAAACCTCTACAAGGACGGGTGCTATGGTGAGCCACTGATGGATGGCACTGTCAAAGGAGTCCAACAAACAAACAGTGAAATGTCATCAGAACGCCACGCAGAATACATAACAAGCTTTTCCTTTATTTATTGTCGCAGACCAAACGGTGATGTTTCGGTCTACCGAGGACCCCTTGCTGTCACTACTGCCGGAGGAAAGGGTCCTCAGTGGCCCCGAAATGTCGCAAAATGTCCCGATTTGTATTCTATATGGCGTTCCGATGACATTTCACTGTTTGATTCTCTGCAATAGGGGCACAGACAAAAAATAAATAAAAACACACAAATTTTGATTTTTAGTAGAGTGATGATGTGTTAGGAATTCTAATATTTTAAATGTTGTCTATGCCTTCTTGTCCTAGTCACTACCTCCCCGAACAGAAAAACAAAACTGGAAGATATTTTCTTCCCCAATTGATCCAATGCCCAAATAAAGTTGGCTGGAAACGTGCGAATGACAGCGGTGCTAGCCATTGATCCGTCCCGAGTACAAATCTGACAGCCGCCATAACTATGTTTTATATACATTGTAACTATGTAACTATATTTGTACACATTGTACCTATATAACTATGTTTGTATACATTGTGTGTACAGCATTGAGCTCCGTCAGCAAAAAACGACTGATTCTCACTGACGGCCACCCATATGAATATAGCTGCACCCTCTTCTACAAGCAATGTAAGACTGCGGCACTCCTGACAGCCCAAACTCAAAAGGATAGTAAGGAACGGCCTCAGCCTTGTTTTCTCCCCAGCCATGCCCACTGACGCATTTCACCCAGCATCGGGGGGGCGTGGCTTGGAAGGATCCAAGACTGAGGTTGTTCATTACTATCCTTTTGAGTTTGGGCTGTCAGGGGTGCGGCTCTCTTACATTGCTTATACATGCTACTTCTGGATGAGTACAAGAGATGCCAGCACCATAGGCGTACGCATGGGGTGTGCCTGGGCACACCCTAATTACCCCCGTGGGCATTAGCATTATTCGTTATCCCCCCGAAGACGTCATTGGACAAAATGTGTTGGGGCGGAGCCTTTGGCAGCGACGTCCTCACGTACGGCCGCAGATTCAAGCAGCGTGCGAGTCTTGTGTCCTATCCTTAACGCCATACTTGTCTACACTATTGGAAGTGCATAAACATTTAATAAATGATTTGTATGCCTGGTAATGCACTATAGTGTGCTTAATTTCTTGCATATCAAAATACCTGTCAACGTGGTTGCATCTGATCGAGTGGTGAGCAGCCATTAAACAGGGGCACTTAATGTCCAATGTGCATTAACCCTCGAGGCTCAGTCTGGCAGAGGTACTGGATGTCATTTGGATGCGAATAAGCATATAGAGCCCTTTTCCTATGTAAATACTCTGGCACGTGTCTATATTATTATTTAAGGTACTTATATAGCGCCAGCGCTTTACATATACTTTGTACATTCACGTCCGTCGCTACCCTCAAGGAGCTTACAATCTAAGGTCCCCAACTCACATTCATATACTGTACTGGGGCCACTTTAGACAAAAGCCAATTAACCTAACAGCGTGTCTTTGGAGTGTGGAAGGAAAGCGGACTACCCGGAGGAAACCCACACAGGCACAGGGAGAACATGTGACATTTTCACTTAGGGGTGTACTCGCTTTTGTTGCCAGCGGTTTAGACATTAATGGCTGTGTGTTGCGTTATTTTGAGGGGACAGCAAATTTACACTGCTATACAAGCTGTAAACGCACTACTTTACATTGTAAACAAGCGTCATTTCTTCAGTGTTGTCACATGAAAAGATAAAATAAAATATTTACAAAAATGTGAGGGGTGTACTCACTTTTTTGAGATACTGTATATATACAGTGCCTTGAAAAAGTATTCATACCCATTGAAATTTCCCACATTTTGTCATGTTACAACCAAAAATGTAAATGTCTTTTATTGGGATTTTATGTGATAGACCAACACAAAGTGGCACATAATTGTGAAGTGGAAGGAAAAATGATAAATGGTTTTCAACATTTTGTATAAATAAATATGTGAAAAGTGTGGCGTGCATTTGTATGGCGCCCCCCTGAGTCAATACTTTGCATTGCATCTTTCATTGCAATTACAGCTGCAAGTCTTTTTGGGGATGTCTCTACCAGCTTTGCACATCTAGAGAGGGACATTTTTGCCCGTTCTTCTTTGCAAAATAGCTCAAGTTCTGTCAGATTGGATGGAGAGCGTCTGTGAACAGGAATTTTCAAGTCTTGCCACAGATTCTCTATTGGATTTAGGTCTGGACTTTGACTGGGCCATTCTAATACATGAATATATGGAAAGAACCGGCACGCTGGAATCCAGACATGTTTCGGTGAAGAGCTGTGAACAAGACTCTTTGCCGAAACATGTTAGCAGTTAGTTTGTACTTGGTGATTATCCAATAAAGAATTTATATGGATTCCAGAATGCGGGTTCTTTCCATAGATCTATATTCCGAGTGTGTGACTAGTGGGAGGTTGTCTGAACCTGACACCTGGAGTGAAGGTACAAGTAACCAACACGCATATTTGGAGGTTTTCACAGTTAGAGCGGTGCTACCCTGTGTGTACATTCTAACACATAAATATGCTTTAATCTAAACCATTCCATTGTAGCTCTGGCTGTATGTTTAGGGTTGTTGTCCTGCTGGAAGGTGAACCTCCATCCCAGTCTCAAGTCTTTTGCAGACTCCGATGGGTTTTCTTCTAAAATTGTCCTGCATTTGGCTCCATCCATCTTCCCATCAACTCTGACAAGCTTTCTTGTCCCTGCTGAAGAAAAGCATCCCCACAACATGATGCTGCCACCACCATGTTTCACAGTGGGGATGGTGTATTCAGGGTGATGTGCAGTGTTAGTTTTCCGCCACACATAGAGTTTTGCTTTTAGGCCAAAAAGTTAAATTTTGGTCTCATCTGACCAGAGCACCTTCTTCCACATATTTGCTGTGTCCCCCACATGGCTTCTTGTAAACTGCAAACAGGACTTCTTATGGCTTTCTTTCAACAATGTCTTTCTTCTTGTCACTCTTCCATAAAGGGCAGATTTGTGGAGAGCACAACTAATAGTTGTCCTGTGGACAGATTCTCCCACCTGAGCTGTGGATCTCTGCAGCTCCTCCAGAGTTACCATGGACCTCTTGGCTGCTTCCCTGATTAATGCTCTCCTTCCCCGGCCTGTCAGGTTAGGTGGACGGCCATGTCTTGGTAGGTTTGCAGTTGTGCCATTCTCTTTCAATTTTCGGATGATGGATTGAACAGTGCTCTGTGAGATGTTCATAGCTTGGGATATTTTTTATTTTTTTTTATAACCTAACCCTGCTTTCAACTACTACACAACTTTATCCTTGACCTGTCTGGTGTGTTCCTTGGCCTTCATGATGCTGTTTGTTCACTAATGTTCTCTAACAAACCTCTGAGGGCTTCACGGTAAAGCTGCATTTATACAGAGAATAAATTACACACAGTTGGACTCTATTTACTAAAAAGGAGACTTCTGAAGGCAATTGGTTCCCCTAGATTTTAGTAAGGGGTATCAGAAAAGGGGGCTGAATACAAATTTACTACACACTTTTCACAAGAAAAAAAGACTTGTGGCTGTAATTGCAGACAAAGGAGGTTCTACAAAGTACTGATATACAAATGCACACCACAATTTTCACATATTTATTTGTACAAAATGTTGAAAACCATTCATCATTTTCCTTTCACTTCACAATTATGTCCCACTTTGTGTTGGTCTATACCAGTGATTCTCAACCAGGGTTCCTCCAGAGATTGCTAGGGGTTCCTTCAGCATTGGGCAATTTCTGCCTCTCAGATATGTTCCCACTGTCATCATTGATCTTTTTAGCTATCTGTAAGGAGGTAATTCTTCCCAATGACCACAAGTGTAAGGACAATTCTTCCCACTGACCATCACACTAATGTATCATGAGTTGTAGATTTCTAATTTTTAGCCAGGGTTCCCTGAGACCGGAGAACTATTTCAAGGGTTCCTCCATGTTGGAAAGGTTGAGAAAGGCTGATCTATACCATAAAATCCCAATAAAATAAATTTTCGTCTTTGGTTGTAACATGATAAAATGTGGAAAATGTCAAGGGGTGTGAATACTTTTTCAAGGCACTGTATATATACAGTATCTCACAAAAGTGAGTACACCCCTCACATTTTTTAAAATATTTTATTCTATCTTTTCATGTGACAACACTGAAGAAATGACACTTTGCTACAATGTGAAGTAGTGAGTGTACAGCTTGTATAACAGCGTAAATTTTCTGTCCCCTCAAAAAAACTCAACACACAGCCATTAATGTCTAAACCGCCGGCAACAAAAGTGAGTACACCCCTAAATGAAAATGATTGGGCCCAATTTTCCCTCCCCGGTGTCATGTGACTCATTCGTGTTACAAGGTCTCAGGTTTGAATGGGAAGCAGGTGTGTTAAATTTGGTGTTATCGCTCTCACTCTCTCATACTGGTCACTAGAAGTTTAACATGGCACCACATGACAAAGAACTCTATGAGGATCTGAAAAAAAAAGAACTCTTGCTCTACATAAAGATGGCCTAGACTATAAGAAGATTGGCAAGACCCTAAAACTGAAAAGCAGCACAGTGGCCAAGACCACACAGCGGTTTAACAAGACTCAGAACAGGCCTCGTCATGGTTGGCCAAAGAAGTTGAGTGCACGTGCTCAGTGTCATATCCAGAGGTTGTCTTTGGGAAATAGATGTATGAGTGCTGCCAGCATTGATGTACAGTTTTAAGGGGTGGGGGGGGGTCAGCCTGTCAGTGCTCAGACCATAAGCCACACACTGCAACAAATTGGTCTGCAAGGCTGTCCTCTCAGAAGGAAGCCTCTTCTAAAGATGATGCACAAGAAAGCCTGTAAACAGTTTGCTAAAGAAAAGCAGACTAAGGACATGGATTACAGTAACCATGTCCTGCTGTCTGATGAGACCAAGATAAACTTATTTGGTTCAGATGGTGACAAGCGTGTGTGGCAAGAACCAGGAGAGGAGTACAAAGACAAGTGTGTCTTGTCTACAGTCAAGCATGGTGGTGGGAGTGTCATGGTCTGGGGCCTCATGAGTGCTGCCGGCACTGGGAAGCTACAGATCATTGAGGGAACTATGAATGCCAACATGTACTGTGACATACTGAAGCAGAGCATGATTCCAACATGATAACGACCCCAAACACACCTCCAAGAAAACCACTGCCTTGCTAAAGAAGCTGAGGGTAAAGGTGATGGACTGGCCAAGCATGTCTCCAAACCTAAACCCTATTGAGCATCTGTGGGGCATCCTTTGTGGAGGAGTGCAAAGTCTCTAACATCCTCCAGCTCTGTGATGTCATCATGGAGGAGGGGAAGAGGACTCCAGTGGAAACCTGTGAAGCTCTGGTGACCTCCATACCCAAGAGGGTTAAGGCAGTGCTGGAAAATAATGGTGGCCACACAAAATATTGACACTTTGGGCCCAATTTGGACATTTTCACTTAGGGGTGTACTGACTTTTGTTGCCAGCGGTTTAGACATTAATGGCTGCGTGTTGAGTTATTTTGAGGGGACAGAAAATCTACACTGTTATACAAGCTGTACACTCACTACTTTACATTGGATTGAGGGGTCTAGTCACTTTTGTGAGATATAGATATAGATATATATATATATATACACACACACACACACACACACACACACACACACACACACACACACACACACACTATATAACAAAAAGTATTGGGGCGGCTGCACACAAGGATTAGGAGTGTGTCTATAGGAATGTTGGCCATTCTTCCAGAAGCACATTTGTCAGGTCAGGCACTGATGTTGGATGAGAAGTCCTGGCCCGCAGTCACCGCTTTAATTCACCCCAAAGAGATTCTATCGGGTTGAGGTCGGGACTTTGTGCAGGCCAAAAAAGTTCCTCCATCCCATCCATGTCTTTGGGACCTTGGTTTTTGCACTGGTCCACATTATTTAGTGGAGGGGGGATTATGATGGAGGGTTGTTTCTTAGGGCTTGGCCCTTAGTTCCAGTGAAGGGAACTCTTAAGGCGTGAGCATGTAAAGACATTTTGGACCATTTCATGCTGCCAACTTTGTGGGAACAGTTTGGGGATGGCCCCTTCCAGTTCCAACATGACTGCACACCAGTGCACAAAGCAAGGTCCATAAAGACACAGATGAGCGCGTTTTGGGGAGGAACTTGACTGGCTTGACCTCAACCAATAGAACACCTTTGGGATGAATTACAGCGGAGACTGTGAGCCAGGCCTTCTCGTCCTACATCAGTGCCTGAGCTCATAAATGCGCTTCTGGAAGAATGATCAAACATCCCCATAGACACGCTACTAAAATTTGTGGACAGCCTTCCCAGAAGAGTTGAAGCTGTTACAGTTTCAAAGGGTGGGCCAACTCAATATTGAACGCAATAGACTAACACTGGGATACTGTGAAAGTGATGCTATAATTTTTTTTTCTAGGGTCCCCCAGCGGCGCTCCTGGCTCCTCCCTGCATCGTGAGACCCGCATTCCCTGGGGGGCACGCATGCGGACACACTCCTGAGTCCTGCTGCTGCGTCCATTGACACAGAGAGCAGGACTTGGCCCCGCCCCCCGTGTCACTGGATTGCACGGAGTCCAGACCTCAGCCCGAGTTGAAGCTGTTATAGCTGCAAAGGGTGGGCCAACTCAATATTGAACCCTACGGACTAAGATCGGGATGCCATTAAAGTTCATGTGCCTGTGAAGGCAGGTGTCCCAATACTTTTGGTAATATAGCATATATCAGAGTATCAAGCATAGATATGAGATTATAGGGTCACCGGAGGAAATGAAGATATGTAATCAGAATACAAGGAGATTATTACAGGCCGGGTACAGGATCACATCAGATTATTGAGTATAGGTAGAAGAGTAAAGCATGCCGAGGAGGAAAACTACATATACAGTATAATATAACACTAATCATAGTCCAGGAGATGGTTACAGGATGAGTGCAGATTACAGCAAATATATCAGATTATGGGATACATGGAAGGAAAAAGGACATATATAATATTGGAGTACAGGGGATTATTACAGGCGGGTGCACAATTATATGGAATAATGCAGATTATGGGATGCAGAGGAGGAAAGGGACATCTATCAGAGTACAGGGGATTATTAGATGCTGGGTGCGGGGTTATAAGAAATATAATATATTATGGGATGCGGAGGAGGCGAGGGATCATATATCAGAGTACAGGGGATTATTAGATGCTGGGTTATAAGAAATAGAATATATTATGGGATGCGAAGGAGGCGAGGGATCATATATCAGACTACAGGGGATTATTAGATGCTGGGTTATAAGTAATATATTATGGGATGCGGAGGAGGTAAGGGACATACATCAGAGTACAGGGGATTATTAGATGCTGGGTGCGGGGTTATAAGAAATATAATATATTTTGGGATGCGGAGGAGGCGAGGGATCATATATTATAGTACAGGGGATTATTAGATGCTGGGTTATAAGTAATATATTATGGGAGGTGGAGGAGGCGAGGGACATACATCAGAGTACAGGGGATTATCAGATGCTGGGTTATAAGAAATAGAATATATTATGGGATGCAGAGGAGGCGAGGGATCATATATCAGAGTACAGGGGATTATTAGATGCTGGGTTATAAGAAATAGAATATATTATGGGATGAGGAAGAGGCAAGGGACATCTATCAGAGTACAGGGGATTATTACAGGCGGGTGCACAGTTATATGGAATAACATAGATTATGGGATGCAGAGGAGGAAAGGGACATATATTAGAGTACAGGGGATTATTAGATGCTGGGTTATAAGAAATAGAATATATTATGGGATGCAGGGATCATATATCAGAGTACAGGGGATTATTAGATGCTGGGTGCGGGGTTATAAGAAATATAATATATTATGGGATGCGGAGGAGACGAGAGATCATATATCAGAGTACAGGGGATTATTAGATGCTCGGTTATAAGTAATATGTTATGGGATGCGGAGGAGGTAAGGAACATACATCAGAGTACAGGGGATTATCAGATGCTGGGTTACAAGAAATAAAATATATTATGGGATGCAGAGGAGGCAAGGGACATACATCAGAGTACAGGGGATTATTAGATGCTGGGTGCGGGGTTATAAGAAATATAATATATTATGGGATGCAGAGCAGGTGAGGGATCATATATCAGACTACAGGGGATTATTAGATGCTGGGTTATAAAAATATAATATATTATGGGATGCGGAAGAGACAAGGGACATCTATCAGAGTACAGGGGATTATTACAGGCGGGTGCACAATTGTATGGAATAATACAGATTATGGGATGCGGAGGAGGAAAGGGGCATATATCAGAGTACAAGGGATTATTAGATGCTGGGTTATAAGAAATTGAATATATTATGGGATGCGGAGGAGGCGAGGGACATACATCAGAGTACCGCCGATTATTAGATGCTGGGTTATAAGAAATAGAATATATTATGGGATGCGGAGGAGGCGAGGGACATACATCAAAGTACAGGGGATTATAAGTAATATATTATGGGATGCGGAGGAGGTAAGGGACATATATCAGAGTACAGTGGATTATTACAAGCAGGTGCACAGTTACATGAATGGTGGGGGAAGGACAGGGACACATACAACACTGTGGTGAGCAGGGTACAGGAAATGATCACATGCTAGGTCTACAATTACATGAAATATAACATATTATGGGATGCTGGAGACACACATAACACCGTAAACAAATTAATGGGAATTATTAGATGCTGGGTGTGGGGTT
The DNA here is from genome assembly GCF_037356315.1 of Lithobates pipiens. Classification (NCBI taxonomy): domain Eukaryota; kingdom Metazoa; phylum Chordata; class Amphibia; order Anura; family Ranidae; genus Lithobates; species Lithobates pipiens. The sequence goes on along the minus strand of NW_027507788.1, from coordinate 29,168,322 downwards.
ATAAGAAATATATTATGGGATGTGGAGGAGGAAAGGGACACATATCAGAGTACAGGGGATTATTACTGGCGGGTGCACAATTTAATGAAATATAATATATTATGGGATGCCGGGGAGGATAGGGACACATATAACACCGTAAACAAAGTACAGGCCATTATTGGATGCTGGGTATAGGATTACATGAACTATGGCATATTATGGGATGGAGGGGAGGACAGGGACACACATAACACTGTGATCAGAGTAGAGGGGATTATTAGATGCTGGGTATATATTACAATTACATGAAATATAACATATTATGGGATGGGGGGGCACATATCACACTGTGATGAGAGTACAATTACATGAAATATAACATATTATGGGATGGGGGGGGCACATATCACACTGTGATGAGAATACAGGGGATTATTCCAGAGGAATATATGGGGTGGGATAGGAAGAGGTGATCACAGGGCAGGGTGGGGTGCAGGTTATGTCTATATCAGAGCCCCCCCTCCCCTCCTCACTGGTCATAGGGTGCAGCAGCTGGTCCTCCTGATGGATGGAGGGGCCCCCTGGATTTTTAGGGCCCGGATTTCCTCTGCAGGCAGCTCATATACAGGTTTGCTGTGTCTGTGCTTCTCTCCTCCTCCTGCCTCTCACATGTTCCTGTTTTGCTCCCTCCTCTATGCAGTGTCATTGTATTCCCCCTCCCAGATCAGACCAGGCCTGTCTGCTTCTCTCTACAGTCTCCCCATCCAGCTCTGCTCAGCAGGCAAGTATATGACAAAAACATGCATGCCATGGGAGGGGTATATGGTATATATAGCATCATCCTCATCCTCTTCCCTGTCCCTGCTGCTATAGCATCGCTTGCAGGTTTTTTGAGGCCCATGGCAGGTGCAGATGGGTCCTTTGGTCTGTCTTATGGAGGCCTCTGGTGCTGTTTGCATTTTGCTGTTTCACCCTCCCATCATTGGGGCAGCCCATAGAATTCTGTTGTCACCATAACAGGATTGTTTTGTCTTCCTCTTCCTCTGGATCATCAGAAGGTTTGTAAATATGTAAATATTGTCAGTTGATGTGTGTACCTATTTGTATGTAAATATTGGCATCTAATGTCAATATCGGCACTGGTAACTCCTATGTTGTAGATCATCGCCCCCTTTTTTCACTTAAAGTGACACGAATGCCTCGTACACACGTTCCGATTATCGGATGATAAAAATCGCTTTCGGATCAATCGTTTGATAATCTGATCGTTGGTAACCCAGCTTTCGACAGCCGATCAATACAGTCCGTCCAATAAAATCCGAAGGGACAAACACGAAAATCTTTCTCGGACGACAGCCCATCGTACGACAATTGTTTAATCAGTACAGTATGCGTCCGCTGAAAATCGATAGACAAACACAACGCATGATCGGAAATAAGGATGAGCTCAGGCGTGTTCGCATGCTCCACGTGCGGAGCCCGCCAGGAAGTCGGCGCAGCTCTGCGCTAATCGCAGGCAGTGAGACATTGCCACGATGCCACGGCTGCAGAGATCGGGCAATGTCTCGCTGCCTGTAATAAGCGCAGTGCTGCGCCGACTTCCTGGCGGGCTCCGCACGTGGTCCATGCGAACGCGCCGGAGCTCATCCTTAATCGGAAACTAAAATAAACCAGAGCTATTTGACATCATTTCAAATACGTAGCTACGCACAGCGGAATGTTTTTCCAGAATCGTACGGCAAAAATCGTACTTTTTGTTCAGCACGTTTTCCACTGTTGTATTTGATATTAGTTTTATGCAACAAAATGCAAACGATACATCGTACGATAATCAGAACGTGTGTATGAGGCATAAGGGCCGGTTCACACTGCAGGCGAGGCGAGGCGACTCCGACTTGCCTCGCCGCGACCTGCAGCGGCCTCGGCGGCGACTTGCAAATGACTTCTGTATAGAAGTCAATGCAAGTCGCCCCGAGGTCGCCCGAAAGTAGTACAGGAACCTTTTTTCTGAGTCGGAGCGACTCGAGTCGCTCCTCTCAGAACGGTTCCATTGTACAGAACGGGGGCGACTTGCGGGAGCGAGGCGAGGCGAGTCGTGTCGCCTCGCATCGCCCGCTGTGTGAACCGGCCCTTAAGGTTTGTGGGGGTTTTTTTGTTTCTTTTTTTAAAATAACAAACATGTTATTCTTGCCTCCACTGTGCAGCTCGTTTTGCACAGAGTGGCCCTGATGCTCCTCTTCTGGGGTCCCTCGCGGCTCCTCCCCACATCTGATAACCCCCTAAGAGAAGCGAGCTCCCGAGTCCAGCATTCGGCATCCCTAGAGGCCGAAGACAGGACTAGGCTCCGCCCCCGGTGACTGCCTCATTGGATTTGATTGACAGCAGCGGGAGCCAATGGCTGCGCTGCTATCAATCTATCCAATCAAGAGCCGAGAACCCCGGGCAGAGAGAGAGCGTGTCCCCATAGGTCAAGTGTGAGGGCCTGGTCGCTGACAGGTGTTTTTTCACCTTAATGCATAGGATGCATTAAAGCGGATTTCCACCCAAAAATTTTACTTCCGCTTTTCGGAATCCTCCCCCCCCCTCTGGTGTCACATTTGGCACCTTTCAGGGGAGGGGGGGAGCAGATTCCTGTCTAATCCAGGTATTTTGCTCCCACTTCCAGGCATAGATAGTCGAGCCACCCGCAGGTATCTATGCCACTTCCGGCGCCTTCTGTCCCATTGCCCCAACCCCCCCCCCAGGGACACACACAGGTCCCTGAAGACAGCAGGGACCAGTGGAATTGCGCAGCGCTAGTTGCAAATGCGCAGTAGGGAACCAGGAAGTGAAGCCACTTCCTGATTCCCTTACTGAAGATGGCAGTGCCTCCATCCGAGAGCCGAGGGATGGGTCGGCTTTGGGTGCCGACATCGCGGGGGCCCTGGAGAGGTAAGTGTCCTTATTTTAAAAGTCAGCAGCTGCAGTATTTGTAGCTGCTGACTTAAAAAAAAAAATAATAATTAGGCAGAACTCACGAACCTTTACAACCCCTTTAAATTGTGAACAAGTTAGGCCTTTTTCACACTGGAACTAAGGGGCCAAGCCCAACACCTAGGAAACAACCCCACACCATAATCTACCCTCCAACAAATAATGTGGACCAGTGCACAAAGCAAGGTCCATGTTTGGGGTGGAGGAACTTGACTGGCCTGCACAGAGTCCTGACCTCAACTCGATAGAACACCTTTGGGATTAGGGATGAGCTCAGGCGTGTTCACATGGAACACGTGCTGAGCTCCCCAGGAAGTCGGCGCAGCGCTGCGCTAATCACAGGCAGTGAGACATTGCCCGATATCTGCAGCCGCACATCGGGGCAGTGTCTTACTGTCTGTGATTAACGCAGCGCTCCGCCGACTTCCTGGCGGGCTCTGCACGTGTTCCATGCGAACACGCCTGAGCTTATCTTTATTTGGGATGAATAAGAGCGGAGACTGCGAGCCAGGCCCTCTCACCCAACATCACTGCCTGACCTCACAAAACCTCACAAATGCGCTTCTGGAAGAATGGTCAAACATTTATTTTTATATATATATATATATATATATATATATATATATATATATATATATATATATATATATATATATATAAAAATAAATTTCTCCAAAAAGAAAGTACAGGTCCTAATCTGAACAAACCTCACTAAAGGGATCATTTGAACACTTCAGATATCTTCTAAGGCCTCATGCACACAGGACGTTTAAAAAATGGCATTACTGCTGCCAGGAAAAAGCAGCATTAAAAACACACTGTTTTGTCGTTCACACCCCGGTGTTGTCAAATCACGGCCAGATCTGCGGCAAATCTGCCCGCGGTACCCTAATGTAAATGCAGCCTGAAGGTAGGCCAACTTTTATATTTTTACAGTGATATTTTATTTTATGTTTTACCATATTTTTCTAAGACTTTTTTCATTGATATTTAGTTATGCCTTGTTTGTTAATGTCTAAAGAAAAAAAAAAGGGCCCTGAAGCCCGGTGATCTTTGATCTCTTTCATGCTGTTCAGGTAGATCTCCACCTCTCAAAGGTTGCCTACCCCTGGTATAGATTGTAAGTATGTGTATCCCAAGTATCTCCACCAACATTGCCCAAGTCTTGCTCATTTACTTCTACATGGTAGCTTGGCAGGGTCATGGTTGAGCATACTCTGGAGACAGGGGCGGGCTGACCATTTGGCCACTCGGGCACTGCCCGAGGGCCCCCGGGCCACTAGGGGGCCCCATCAGGGTTGCCAGCCTCAGTAAAAACAGGGACAGTATGTAAAAACCTGTGGGGTTTTTTTTTTCGTTTTTTTTTACATCTGTCTCTGAAATGTCCCTTACCGACATCCTTTTTAGTCTAAAAATCCAGAGATTATAGCTGCCCCACCTCTCCAGTACCTTCTCATCCAATAGAAACATGTCTGTGTATACTATATGTACATGTATGTGTATACTGTGTGTGTATACTCTGTGGCCCCATAATCTCTGATTGCCTGGGGGCTCCATTATCTCCTATTGCCCAGGGGCCCCATGAGTTGTCAGTCCGCCCCTGTCTGGAGATCATACCCTTTCTGTTCCCGGCCAACATCACTTCTTCAACCAAGGCATGCACCGGTAACACCAGGGAGGAGGAGCGGGCTTGAGCCCATAAGGCATGCCGCAGCTGAAAATATTTGTTATGCAAATCTAGAGTACTATGGGCAAAAGCTTGGGCCTAACTGAGAGAAATACATAGGCTGCCATTGCTGACCTCCTTCTGAAAATGCTAGCTGCCCGACTCTCTCTCTAGCTTCAATATTCGCCTTGTATAAGCAGCCACAGAGGTCATAACTCCTGAGCGGCATACATATTCTGGGTCATTGACACAAAAACTCACAAAATCAATTGCTCTGTATGACAGCCAGACAAACAGCATTTTTCAGGAGATCGGCAATGACAGCCTACTTATTTCTTCCAATACAAGTTTACTTTAGATAGCTTCTGCATGTCTTACTACTTGGAAGTGACTACAGGATCAATTGAGGGACCAGGACTTAGCATTGTCATCCTATATCAGGAAGTTCCTGAAAAGGGACCCTTATGCTAGGATCTCCAGGGATAAGTTTAATGGAGGCTACAGATTTTAAGATCTTAAAAATGACATGCAGCATAAAATTTCCCTTTGGCATTAATAAAGTATTCTGAATATATACAGTATGAGGCCTTATTCACATGGACGTATCCATATTTTATCTGTACCTTTGCATCTTTTTGTTCTTATCTTCCAGAAAGGAGTAGACATGGCTGAAGTGGAGATAGCTACAGAGGCGTTATCTGGAGCTCTGGACTCGCCGGCTGCGCCAGAATCGCTCAGTTTAGGTATTGCCATTATCGGGCCACGAGGATCAGGAAAAACCACGCTAGTCCGATCCCTTTGCCACCAAACTGAGCACTTCAGTCCCAAGTTCTTGGACTCCTATTTTAAAGGAAATGAAGGATCTCATGAAGTCACATGCCATACTTACCCTTCTCTACCCAATGTAACTCTTCTGGATTACCCAGGGTATAACCCTGGCGATTCTCCCACTGCGTACCTGGAAGGCATTAAAACTGAAAACGTCCACTGCCTGGTGATGACAGTCGGGGAGGTCATCTCTGATGCTGACTTGCAACTTTTAGGAGCCCTAAAACATTTAGGGAAACCCTATTGTGTGGTGCAGACCCATGTTGACCTGATATTGCACACAGAGAAGAGACAGCAGGGGAAGAATTACTGGAGAGGCCAAACGCTTTTGGGCCTAAGGGGGGCAACAGAAGAGAGGCTGGGTGGAAGTGGGCCTCAAGGAGCCCACATCTTCCTGGTGGCCTGCCTGGAAGCCCAGAACTATGACTTTGTGGAGATGGTGGATTTTATTGAGAGGGAGTTGCTACAGTGGAAGAGGTAAGAGATTAGATTACACTGGCAGAATCTTTTTTTTTTAATGTGTGTCGGGGTGGCCCAACTGGGTGATGTGGGGAGGACAGAGCAGACACAACAGGCTTCAGTACTAGCAAGGTCCAATTCTCGTTGATTAGGAAATTGTAAGTGGTAGCAGTAGTTTTGGTGCAGGTGCGTACGTACAGGGGTTGCGACCAGGCTTCATGCACCAGGGGCTCATGTGGCCCCCTTGTATGCCAGGATAGGAGGGCAGCGGCATGTAGAGTAACCAATCCTTCCATGTAGGCACTGAATGCCCGCTTCTCCTCCTTCCCATCCCACAGACATTCGGCAGCTGTAGGTGGGAAAAGGAGGGCGTTGGTTCTTCTACATGCCGCTCCTGAGGCCTCCCTATACCTGTCCTGCTGCCCTGGACCCCTGTGTGCATTACTGCCCTCCCGCTCACAGGAGAGTGGGGAAGGGGCCAGTAAATGTATCATTTACCAGTCCCATCCTTGTCTTAATTAATGGAATGGAGTACCGATCACTGACTGTGTTTTTTTGTTTTGTTTTTTGGGGGGGGTTATTCCCTCAAAGCTGAGGCATAGTAACTGTGTTTTACTACTCTTCAGCATGTGAATGAATGGGAATCTCTGTACAGAGCTATTCCTGTTCATTCATTCTGTGCAGCTGAGGCTGAGGAATCTGTCCTTCAAAAGTGAGACATCAGGGGTCTGTTTAGGCCCCTGATATTTCACCAAAGCCCCCCAACGGGTGTCCTAAAAATATGTAAAAAAATAAAATTTTAAAAATAAATAAGAAAAAATGAAATAAAGCGGTAAAAAAATAATAGGAAATAAACAAAAATAATAGAAAGCACCTGTGTTACAAAGGTCGCACTTAGGCCTGGCATTCCGCCACTGTTGAGGGACCCCAAGATGGCAAGAAGTTGGCCCGCTGCGGGACCATACTAAAGGGTCCCATGATGGTAGTAGAGGGCCTGATATTCAGTGGGAAGGGCCCTTGTCAGGGGTCAGAGGAGCTCTTCATGGTTTCTTGCGCTGAGCCCTGAAAGTTCTAGTTACACCTTTGGTTTGGTGGCCATTTTTCTGCTTCCACAATGGATAGAAGTATATAACTTTTAATTTCTATTCTGTGGTCACCAGTTTGCCAGATCTTGGTCATTAGCTGGCTTTGGACCTCGGGGTGCCTAATGAGGCCAATAAAAATTGTATAACATAGTGCAGGATGTATTTATAGTGTACCAATAATGTAAAAAATGTAGGTATTCTTGGGGTTATGCCTTAAGCTCTCATTAGACTACAATGGCTACTTACATAGGTCAGTAGACCAGCTTCTGTGCAATTTGAATGTTAACATACATATATTTGTGATATTTGACAGGTAAAAACAGAAAATGTTGCCATTATCCCTAATTCAACAGTTGCATTGAGTAGTGACTTCCATTTTTTTGTAGGCAACATAGTAAAAATATATAAAAAACATATCAAACATTATTATAAGAGAACATGATAAAAGTCTATTGGAAAAAATACAATAGCGACTGTATATATTTGAGATACATATATAACATGGTGCTACAAGGTTTCAATACAGATGGTACCCCTCATCCCTATAGCCAAACAATATGCTAAAGTTGTAGCTTGTTGGTAGGGAAGATTCAACGCATTTCAGAAAGGTTGCATTCCTTCCTCAGGGATGTACAAAATAAGGAAGTAGGGTCCTTTGTGTTAAGAATTAAGCTACAAAATGTACAACCCTCTCTCTCATGAAATCAATATGCTGCCATGCATCTGTGCAACCCCAGGTTGTCGCCACCACTCCCAACCGGAGAAAGAGAGGACACGCTGAGGCCACCTAATATACGCTGCCCAGGGTGGCTTGCCCGTTGAAGGAGTGCTATGGAAGCAGCCTCAGTTCTCTTGCATGTCACCCTATATGGCCCTTATAGAGGCGTGTGGTGTGTTCTCTGCTCCCATAGCTCTCTTCTCCTTCAAAGGGCATTCCACCCTGGGAGGCGCATATTAGTTGGCCTCGGTGTGTCCTCTCTTCCTTCGGGTGAGGGTGGTGGCGGCAGCGACCCTGGGTTGGACTGATGCATATTGATTTTATTAGAGAGACGGCTGCACATTTCGTAACATAATTCTTAACACAAAGGACCCAACTCCCCTATATTGTACACCCCCCCCCCCTCAATCTATCTGAAATGCATTGGGTATTCCCTACCAAACTACAACTTCAGCATATGGTTGGCCATAGGGATGAGGGGTACCGTCTATAATGAAATCTTGTAACACCATGTTATACTATGTTATAATGTTTGTCAAATATACAGCCGTAATTGTCTTTTTTTCCATTGCACTTTTATAATTTTTCTATTATTATAATAAAGTTTTTGATACTTTTTTTTTTTTTTCATATATTTGTACTCTGTTGCCTCCAAATCTCATAACTGGGGTCACTACATAATGCAAAAAAAATTTTTGTTATGATATTTATAACTTTTATATTTGATTGTTTACTACTTGTTTATTCCATGTCCCGACGATGTGAAATATTATTATTTAATTTATTTATTTTTTGCATGGGAAATTTGAATTTCTAACACAGATATCTACTTTTGGTTACAGGCCGGTTAGTCACACAGCAGATCCTAAAACTCAAGAACTAGCGTCAGTATTCGAAGTACAGTGCGATCAAGAGGGACTTTCAGAATTCTGCTCTCTCCTCAGCATCTTTATAGACAACCCTCCTCCGGTGTCTGCTGTGGTTGGCGTAACTGGCACTGATAAAGATGGTATTCTTTGTGCCCTTTGTGAACCCCCACTTTCAGGACTTATTGTGAGATCCCTTCCAGGTCCAGGTACCCCACCGATGTCCGTGGAGCAGTACTTGCAAAACCTACAGACAGAAGCTTGTGATGTCTACTTGATTGTAGGCTCAGGGATGGACAACAGCTCTCGTGCCACCCTGGTTGAAGCCTTGGTCGCTGCTGGCAAACACTGTATGCTGATTGGTGGCGATGAAGAAAGGAAACATAGACAGGAGGCCAAAGGGCAGGTAGAAGGAGGAAAAAAGTCAGAACGCCATGGGTCTGATTTTCCTGGTCTAAGGGTAGCTTTAGAGAAGGGAGCTCCTCAGTTAGTTAGAGAAAGGCTTCTGCATTCCATCCCACCCATAATTGTTCAGCTAGTAAGGAGAGAGCGAAGAAGAGTAATGATGGGCATATACGATCTCTGCCTGGACATATGTGCCCAGTCATGTCAAGGGGAGCTTCCTGAAGCTTTGTGCAAACTTTTGTCCAGTCTTACATCGTTCCGTGCCCGCTTCGGGCTAGATGACGACTCACTAACCCTAATATCACAAGTGACTGGATGCAGCTCTGAGGATTTGCGCACCGAGATACAATGCCCCCTGGCACAAGACCCAAGTGCAGAACAACTGCTGCAGATGGCATCCCAGCCCCTTTCTTTATCTGAGCTGGTCTGGAGCTACATCCCACACTGGGGAGGAGGAGAGGAGGCCCCCACCAAATTGTCTCACGAACGCACCTACCGACTTCTGGTGGAAGCCGTCTGGGGGATGGCAGAGGATGCCGAGAGGGTGCTGCTTCATGGATGCACCAACCAGAAGGTGGCCAAAGAACGGACTGCTTTCTGTCACTGGCCCTGTGTGTGATCTTCCAAGACCACTCCTGGACCTCCACCTTGCTAGGTCAATGCACTTGCACACCATTATACATATATGCTTTGGTGCATTTTTGTCTAGGTGGGAAGCATGGCGCTGTCCTTCACCCCGAACTATGTGGTAGTTTTAAAAAAAAAATAATCTTAATCGGCAGTTTTTGGGTGCAGATTGTTTTCTCAGCCTAAAAGTATATTGTGACAAATATTGATGTATCAAAATAAATGGTCTATCGTAGAATTTCTATTAGATGAAGTGGCTCTTTGTGTAAGTTAGGGCGTGCCACCTATAGGCAAGGAGCTATCTCCCTTTGGCAAGAGGGATTCCTCTTGGTGGTAAAGAAGCTCTCTCTGGGCAAGAATCTTCTCTTATAGACAGGATAACTCTTCCTGTAGGCCCTCTTTATAAAAGTAGTAATGTACCTGTGAATATAGGAGCTCTGCTGTGAGCAAGGGCATTATCTTGTAGGCAAGGTAGGTCCTAATGAAGGAGTTGTTGAAATTCAATTTAACAGTAGTTGGGGCTTCAAATTTCTATAAGGGCTTATTTACACTTGCTTCAAAATGTGGCATTGGACACACTTTTTTAAAGCCCTCTGAATGCCAATCAAAGCCCCTGTCACTAAATAAAATGGTAAGCTTGCAGTCCTGTTTATGCGTTGTGTTTCTTTTGCTTTTCTTCAAAAATTATACCCCATCTCGTTTTCTTGTTGCTTCTAAAGCCTCCATAGAAGTCTATGACAAAGCTGGCTTACAGCACCTGAAGCTTTTAAGGGGCTTTTATTCAGCATGAGCTTGACTTTGTTTTGGAGTTATTGCAGATATGAGATATCCCAGGATGCACTGGGAAACCAACAATCAAATCAGAAAGACGCCATCAGCAGTCACTTTTGGTTCCTGTCTGGTCTGGTGTGGAGCAGCAGGAAGGTGAGTGGGGTCCAGACTGGAGTGGAGAAACCAGCAGACGACACATGTGGTGTGTAGCATGGGAACACTATAGCAGAAGGTGAGCAGCAGAGGATCAGCAGAGCTGGGGGACCAAAGCAGAAGAAACTAGCAGATGTCACATGTGTTGAACAGCATGAGTACAATATAGTGGGAGGTGAGCGGGGATTGAAGAGAGAAGAGTTGAGGGTTACTACTGTGGGGGCGATCAGCAGACTTGGGGGTTACTACTGAGGGGGCGATTGGAAAAGTTGGGGGTTACTACTGACGGGGCAATCGGCAGAGTTGGGGAGTTACTACTGGGCAGGGATTCTACTGAACTAGAGTACTAATAGCCTGAGGATATGCTACATGAGGGTACTAATAGGCTGGGGATCCGCTCAACAGGGGTACTAGTAGGCTGGGAATCTGCTGAACAGGGGGTGCTAATAGGCTGGAAATCTGCTGAACGGGGGTACTAGTAGGCTGGAAATCTGCTGAACGGGGGTACTAGTAGGCTAGGAATCTGCTGAACGGGGGTACTAGTAGGCTGGGAATCTGCTGAACGGGGTTACTAGTAGGCTGGAAATCTGCTGAACGGGGGTACTAGTAGGCTAGGAATCTGCTGAACGGGGGTACTAGTAGGCTGGGAATCTGCTGAACGGGGTTACTAGTAGGCTGGGAATCTGCTGAACAGGGGGTACTAGTAGGCTGGGGATCTGCTGAACGGGGGTACTAGTAGGCTGGGGATCTGCTGAACGGGGGTACTAGTAGGCTGGGAATCTGCTGAACAGGGGTACTAGTAGGCGGGGGATCTGCTGAACAGGGGTACTAGTAGGCGGGGGATCTGCTGAACAGGGGTACTAGTAGGCGGAGGATCTGCTGAACATGGGTACTACTGAGTTGGGGTTCTACTGGGCCCCTTTAAAACAGAAAATCAAAACACGCACAGGGCATTTGCCAAGCTTTATTAAAGCTTCACAAAGCATCAAAAACACATTAAAAAACACGTTGAAGCGGTAGACGCTTTAATGTGTTTTAAAGTTGAAGCAAGTGTAATTGAGTCCCTAGGGGGATCCTAAATGGGTGGGGCTTGTATATAAGTACACAGGGCCTTGTGTGTCTAATAAGACCTGTCTGTATTGGCCAACGATATCCAAGCTATTACTCTACGGTTGTCCTTTTCTAGCACAAGTTTCATTTTTAAAATAGTTCTGTCAATTCAGTATAAAAATTAATAAAATGGCCCATGATGAAAGGTGGGCAAGAAACTCAAGTCATTATAGCTTGCGGAAAAACTAACTTAAATAGTGGATACCCCAAAAATTCAGTTGAACCTCTAAATCTATATGTGTGGGTACTTAGGGACCCAGCTAACCTTTATTTTGCACCTGAGCATGTATGACAATGGTTATATGTTTGCACTTTTAAGTCTGTAAATAATATTTCTGCAATACCCTGTGTCTGGAATAGTGGATGAGGAACAGCAGGCAGATGTAAAAGGCCATATAAATTTTTTTTTTTTTTTTTTTTTTTTTTTAAACTGATATCATTTTTTAATAGCGGCATCAGCCAATTAGTTTAATGCAGTTTTGAAATATATATACAGAAACGGTTTCACCTGCAACGATAACTGCTTTACTTTCACATATATACATCCTGCCCACCACCATATGAAAAGGACACTCCCACTGCAAGCCAGATATTAGACATGTGCACCAACACTGGTTTGAACTGTAAGGCCCCTTTCACACTGGGGCGGTGCGGGCGTCGGCGGTATTTTTAGCAGCGCTTTACCGTCGTTTTAGCGATAGTGGGTCGGTTTTAACCCCCGCTATCGGCCGAAAAAGGGTTAAAACCGCTGGCGGTATAGCCGCGCTGCCCCATTGGTTTCAATGGGTAGGAACGGTTTAGGAGCGGTGAATACACCGCTCCTTCACCGCTCCAAAGATGTGGCTAGCAGGACTTTTTTCACCATCCTGCTAGCGCACCGCTCCAGTGTGAAAGCCCTCCGGCTTTCACACTGGAGTGAAAGAGGCCATTTTTTTTCAGGCGCTACACAGTCCCTATTTTTAGCACTGTAGCGCCTGAAAACTGCCTCGGCGTGAAAGGGGCCTAAGCAAAAATTGTATCCAGAGTGTGTTTTATTTATTTTTTTGGTGCAAACCACAACCTCCTCTTTTTATTTATTTTATTTATTTATTTCAGGTACTTATATAGCGCCATCAATTTACGCAGCGCTTTACATATACATTGTACATTCACATCAGTCCCTACCCTCAAGGAGCTTACAATCTCTTTTTAGCCACATACAGTCCCTCCCACCAACTATAATCTGCCTGCATTACATAAAGAAGCACAGAGACTCAGTTTAGGCCGATATGTATTCTTCTACATATTTTTGGTAAAAAATAAATAAAATAAAAAACGCAATAAGCGTATATTGATTGGTTTAAAAGTTATAGCGTCTACAAACTAGGGGAACGTTTTATGGCATTTTTATTTATTATTATTATTATTATTATTATTTTTTTTTTTTACTAGTAATGGCAGCAATCTGCATTTTTTATTTATTTTTATTTTTTTAAATCGTGACTGCGACATTATGGCGGACACATTAGACACTTTTGACACATTTTGGGACCATTGGCATTTATACAGCGATCAGTGCTATAAAAATTCACAGATTATTGTAAATATGTCACTGGCTGTGAAAAGCTCAACACTACTGGGGCGATCAACACGTAGACTAGTCTCTCCTGTATACAGTAAATACATCTGTGTACAGGGCTTATACATACCTCCCAACTTATTGAGATGGGAATGAGGGATACCTATCGGCAAAAGTATGCAGGCATAGGACACGCCCCTTGTCACGCCTCCATAAAGGAGAATTGTACAAAAAAAAAAAAAGATTGGTTAAACCCACAAGTGTGTTTTTTTTGTTGTTTTTTTACCACTACTATTCCTTTTATATTGGCTTTTGGAATTTACAAATGCAGCAAATTAGAAATCAGATGAAAGGTTTAGCACTGGAAAACGTTTTTTGATAGATAAAAAGTGCAATTTATATACAACTATATAGATCAGACCAAAATGAGGGGGAATGGGGGACAGAGGGACATTGCTCCAAATCAGGGACAGTCCCTCGAAATCAGGGACAGTTGAGAGCTATGTGATATCAATAAGTCTAAAAAAAGAGATGTAATAAAATTAGAAAAGTTTTATTTAACAATAGCATGTTGATGATGGTAGAAAGTGGGAACCAGAGAAGGCAAAATACAAGCAGATTAAACTTTGCTTTAAACTGTTATATGAGAAACTACCCATAATACTCCTTCAATTGGATTCCCAATTCCCATGATCACTTGCAAACCGGCTGAAGTTTCCTACTAGCAAGTGGAATGTCTATATATTGGTTCATGAAATAAAAGAGAGCACAAACGTCCATCTGCCGTTTATTTTTCCTGTATGTGGCATCATATGTCATGTTGTAAAGCGCTGAGCAAACTGTTGGCGCTATATAAATCCTGTATTATAATAATAATATGTCCTCAAAGTTCAGGAAAATTAAGTTTAGCTATAGAAAAAATTCACAATGATAGGCTATGGTATTATTATTTATTTTTTATTATATTATTATTATTATTATTATTATTATTATACAGTTTGCTCAGCACTTTACAACATGAGGGCAGATAGTACAGTCACAAAGCAATTCAATACAAGAGGAATCAGGGGGCCAAGAGCTTACAACCTAAAAGGGAGGGTGAAGCTATACAAAAGCTAATAACTGTGGGGGATGAGCTGATGGAGAAAATAAAAATACAGTTGTTGGGTGGAGGCAGGATAGGCTTCTCTCTAGAAAAGGGTTTTCAGGGGGGGCCTTAAGGTGTATATTTTTATAGGCAAACGAGGAACCCCTTAATAATTCACTGGTATGGCTGACCAATAATTGCCCACTATTGTTCTGCATCTTTTAATCCTCACTTGCATACATCGGCACCCACCTTCCATTATAACGGCTCTATAAGATGAGGGCAAAGCCACCAGATTTAAGTAGTAGAAGGTTCCCAGCTGAACCCCCTTCTCGTATACGTGCCCCTTAAGCCCCGATCACACGGGCCGAATGTAAGGAGACATCAGCCGGTTCAATAAAAACCAGCTGACATTCAGCCCGTGTGTATGTCAGTGGGTCAGACAGAAGCTGGTCGCTTGGCTGGCTTCTATCGGAGCATGCTGGAAAACCAACAGCCGACCGACTCCTAATTCAGCACCCTCAGCGAATGGCTAATAATGCTGATCGGAGTATTCTGGTGGGGGGGGGGGGGGGCAGAACAGCTCAGCGAGGGGGGATTACTGTACTAATGTTGGAATGTTAGTACAGTGGCTCTGACCGGAGCTGTCAGGTTGTTTTTTTCGGGTTGAACCAAAAATAAATAAAATTGTTAGTGTGTACCAGGCTTAAGTTTTATTTAAAGATCAGAGGAAGTTATTCTCTGTTACTCCATGTAAAACATCACCTAACAAAGGGGAAGGAGGAGACTGGAGCGGTCCAATGAGTATGACTTTTATGGCCCTTTTAAAGTATTTATTATGATTATTATTGTTTTTGATTTTATATACTGTATTTTGACAACTATTGAAAGGGGGGGGGGGGGCTTAGATTTAAAAGTATATCCCTCACTGGAGTAATGCTTTAAAAAAAAAATTAAATTAAGCTCTACAAGGGCCCCCCCATTTACATGTCTTCACTTTACACAGTATTTATTCATTTATTTGCTTTGTATACAATAGGGAAAAGTTAGTAACCTTTTTTTATTTTATTTTTTGGTCCATGACCCCCAAGAGTCACGCTTTTTGGCCTGGTGATCATTGTCAGCGGGACTAAAGGTGAAAGAATATCCAGAGTTTTGAGTGGTTTTGAGTGGTCACCAGAACGGGTGGTGAAGTGTAGTCTTCGGAGAAACTTTTTGCAGCGAAGATTCTCTCACTTCGAAGGGCTTTCCTCTGACTTCCTGTAAACATACATAAAGATATTACTGCTCTGGGTAGTCTTGCAGGTCATCCACTGCATACCTACAATACCGAGATCAATTTCCTCCCCGTATATCCAGATACCCTATTTTTCATATATTTTTTTTTATTTTTTTGATACACAACAAGCTTTATTGCAAGAGCTACAAACTCACACAGCCAGACTGTAGCACATTGCTCACAGCCAGACCCTCTCTTATTGGTTCCATGTTTTTCTCTAATAGGTGCTTAGTCATGAAGTAAATAAGTAATAAGTAAAAAAGATCTTGGCCATAATTATGCCCCTATTGGAGAGAAACAAGTGGAAATAGTAGGAAAGGGTCTAGGTATGTGCTACAGTCTTAATCGTGAAGTTCTAAGTTCTAATTCTAAATC
Source organism: Lithobates pipiens (assembly GCF_037356315.1). Classification (NCBI taxonomy): domain Eukaryota; kingdom Metazoa; phylum Chordata; class Amphibia; order Anura; family Ranidae; genus Lithobates; species Lithobates pipiens. The sequence continues at coordinate 29,152,380 of NW_027507788.1, read as the reverse complement.
TTCATCTTGGCCATGAAGGCTTTAGTCATAACCCCTATTGCAGAGAAGCAAGTGGAAGCAGTATGAGAGGGTCTAGGTATATGCTACAGCCTTGGCCATGAAGGTCTTTGTCATAACTGCACCCCTATTGGAGAGAAACAAGTGGAAGAAGTCGGAGAGGGTCTAGCTATGTGCTACAGTCTTAGACATGAAGTTTGTAGTCACAACTATGATCATATTGCAGAGAAACAAGTGGAAGTAGTAGGAGAAGATCTAGCTATGTGCTACCATCCCAGTCATGAAGATCTTCGTCATCTAGCTATGTGTCTTGGTCATGAAGGTCTTGGTCTTAGTCATGGAGGTCTTAGTCATAACTACGCCCCATTTGCAGAGAACCATGAGGAAGTAGTAGGAGAGGGCCTAACTATGTGCTACAGGCTTAGCCATGAAGGTCTTTGTCATAACTATGCCTCCATTGGAGAGAAACAAGTGGAAGTAGTAGAAGAGGGTCTAGCTATGTGCTACAGTCTTAGTCATGAAGGGTGTAGTCATAGCTATGACCCTATTTTAGAGAAACAAGTGGAAGTAGTAGGAGAGGATCTAGCTATGTGCTACCATCCCAGCCATGAAGGTCTAAGCCCTTGTACACACGGTCGGAGAATCCGTCGGAATGTGTCCTATCGGACCGTGTTGTCGGATAATCCGACTGTGTGTGGTATGCATCGGACTGATTCCGTCGGAATATCCGTTGGACCCAATTTTCCAACTTGTTGGAAATATTTTCCGACCAACTGGTTCGATCGGACATACTCCAATCATGTGTAGAGAATTTTGATCGGACCAAGTGCCATGCATGCTCAGATCAAATTCCTACATCAAAGCTATTGGCTACTAGCCTGAACGTAGTCCCATCGTAACGAAATTACGTCATCACGTTCTGAATGATCGGATTTTTCGACAACTTAGTCCGACCATGTGTATGCAACAGTTTCGGACAAGATCCGACGGGCAAAATCCGACGGACAAGATCCGACGGATTTGGTTGTCGAAATCTCCGACCGTGTGTACAGGGGCTTAGTCTTCTAGCTATGTGTCTTAGTCATAAAGGTCTTAATCATAAATATGCCCCTATTGGAAAGAAACAAGTGAAAGTAATAGGAGAGGGTCTAGCTATGTGCTACATCCTTAGTCATGAAAGTCTTCATCATAACTATCTCTCTATTGGAGAGAAACAAGTGGAAGAAGTTGGAGAGAGTATGTGCTACAGTCTTATTCATGAAGGTCTAAGACATAACTATGCCCTTATTTAAAAGAAGTAGGAGAGGGTATAGCTATGTGCTACAGTCTTAGTCATGAAGGTTGTAGCCGTACCTATAACCCCATTGCAAAGAAACAAGTGGAAGTAGTAGAAGAGGATCTATAGCTATGTGCTACCATCCCAGTTGGGAAGATCTTGGTCATCTAGCTATGTGTCTTGGTCATGAAGGTCTTTGTCATAACTAGGCCCCATTTGCAGAGAAGCAAGTGGAAGTAGTAGGAGAGGGTCTAGTGATGTGCTACTAAGTCATGAAGGTCTTAGTGATGTGAGTTTGCATCCTTCTGACTTGTATATACACACAGACAGCAATAAAACAAAAAGCAAGCTTGACAGGGTTTTTAATCATTCCCTACTCTAGCCAAAAAAAAAAGAAAATGTTTTGGCTTCAGATATACCTTTTTATAGTAGCTCTAAAGGTAACTTTCTTCTAGGCCCCTCGTCTGGTATTTAAACACAGCGGTATAAGTGGCACCCTACCCTTTCCAGTAGCCTGATCCATTTCCTCCAGGTCACAGCCACAGCAAGTGGTAGAATTTACGTGCTATAGAGTCACCAATTGGCTGCCTTGCATAAATCCAGTCGCTGCAACTCTAACCAGGAAGGATTGAGCCACTGGAGACATGTCTTCCATTGGTATGAATGACACTGCATGTAAAAATTGCATTTACCTGCGCCTTAAAAATTGCAGCTGCATGCAAAAAGTTTGGTCACCTCCTTCCCAAGAAATGCCCGTGACAATGCACAGAATAAGGCACAAGAAACAGTATATTAAAAAGGCACGCATTTTTTAAGTACAGAATGTAAATGGGCCCAGTACATGTGTGACACGCCTATTATTACTGCTCTTTCAATACGTGTCTCTGTGTTTTCTATATTAAAGATTGTCTCTCTACAACAGCATGTCCGTGTAGGGGGGCTGGGAATATCGCTAGCAAACAGATGTGCGCTGTTGTAAGTACGCCGACGATATGGCTGTCTGGTTTTCGTCATGTTTCTCGTCATGGTAAATTGCTTAATAAAGAAGTTGCTGTTAAACATGACATGACTGCGGTGTTTACATTCTGTATGTGTGTATAGCATGTTTAGGTGTGTGATTCCGGTGTGTAAGCATATCATTAGACTGCTTTCAGGGCAGCACAGCGGTTTATTCATTTCTGCCTTGCAGTCCTGGTATCCTCACTTCGAATCCCAGGTAGGATGCTATCTGCTCGGAATCTTCATATTCTGCCTGGGCTTGTGTGGGTATCTGCCATTTCCTAGCCCTTGGCCCAGTAAGGGTTTGCTTACATGAGCGTCACTCTGAAAAGCGATTCGCAGTGTTCACTTTTCAGAGGATGGCAGAGAAGTGGCTACTGCTACAGTGATGTTTTCCGCCTACTGAATGCCTGGTTATATAATTAATAATAATAAAAATATATATTATGAAATATATTATAGTGAAGGGAAAAAGTATTTGATCCCCTGCTGATTTTTGTGCATTTGCCCACTGACAAAGAAATGATCAGTGTGTATAATTTAAATTTTAGGTTTATTTTAACAGTGAGAGACAGAATAACAACAAAACTATCCAGAAAAACACATTTCAAAAAAGTTATAAATTAATTTGCATTTTAATGAGTGAAATAAGCATTTGACCCCTTCACAAAGCATGACTTAGTACTTGGTGGCAAAACCCTTGTTTGCAATCACAAAGGTCAGACATTTCTTGTAGTTGGCCACCAGGTTTGCACACCACTCAGGAGGGATTTTGTCCCACTCCTCTTTGCAGATCCTCTCCAAGTCTTTAAGGTTTTGAGGGTGGCGTTTGGTAACTCAGACCTTTAGCTCCCTCCACATATTTTCTATGGGATAAGGGTCTGGAGGCTGGCTAAACCACTCCAAGACCTTAATGTTCTTCTTGAGCCACTCCTTTGTTGCCTTGACCATGTGTTTTGGATCATTGTTGTGCTGGAATACCCATCCACGACCCATTTTCAATGCCCTGTCTGAGGTTAGGAGGTTCTCACCCAAGATTTGACATTACATGGCCCCGTCCATCGTTTCTTTGATGCAGTGAAGTTGTCCTGTACCCGCAGAAAAACACCCCCAAAGCATTATGTCTCCATGTTTGATGGTGTTCTTGGGGTCCTAGGAGGCATTCCTCCTCCTCCAAACACGGAAAGTTGAGTTGATGCCAAAGAGCTTGATTTTGGTCTCATCTGACCACAACACTTTCACCCAGTTCTCCTCTGAATCATTAACCACTTGCCGCCCGCCCTATAACAAATTGGCGGTGGCAAAGTGGTTGCATAATCCTGATCGGACGTCATATGACGTGATCAGGATTATGAGCCGATGCGCACCCCCGGGGGCGCGCATCGCGGCGATCGTTGTTGCGGGGTGTCAGTCTGACACCCGGCAACTACGATCTCGGTAAAGAGTCTTCGTCTGAGACTCTTTACCACGTGATCAGCCGTGTCCAATCACGGCTGATCACAGTGTAAATAGGAAAAGCCGGTGATCGGCTTTTCCTCACTCGAGTCTGTCAGACGCGAGTAGAGGAGAGCCGATCGGCTGCTCCTCTGACAGGGGGGTCTGTGCTGATAGATTATCAGCACAGCCCCCCGGAGGATGCCCACACTGGACCACCAGGGATGCCACCAGACCACCAGGGATGCCCAGGACAAGGTATGCCACCCTAGACCACCAGGGATTCCAGTCAGTGCCACAATGGATGCCAATCAGTGCCCATAATGGATGCCAATCAGTGCCCACAATGGGCATCACTGATTGGCATGCATTATTGTTTGGCACTGATTGGCATCCATTAGTACAATATATTTTAATACAATGCCGCCTATCAGTTCCCATGTGTGCCGCCTATCAGTGCCCATCCATGCCACCTATCAGTGCCCATCCATGCCCACCTGTGCCGCCTACCCATGCCCACCTGTGCTTCCTACCCATGCCCACCTGTGCCGCCTACCCATACCCACCTGTGCCGACTAACCCATGCCCACCTGTGCCACCTATCCATGCCCATCCATGCCAATCCGTGCCAGCTATCAGTGCCAATTTGTGCCACCTATCAGTGCCCATCCGTGTGGCGCCCATCGGTGCCGCCTATCAGTGCCACCTATCAGTGCCACATATCGGTGTCCATCAATGCCACCTCATCAGTGCCACTTCATTGGTGCCACCTCATCGGTGCCCATAAGTGCCGCCTTATCATTGCCCATCAGTGTAACCCCATCAGTGCCCATCAGTGAAGGAGAAAACTTACTTATTTGCAAAGTTTTGAAACTGAAACAAAAAGAAAACATTTTTTTTTTCAAAATTTTCTGTATTTTTTTATTTGTTTAGCAAAAAATAAAAACCGCAGAGGTGATCAAATACCACCAAAAGAAATCTCTATTTGTGGGAAAAAAATGATAAAAATGTCATTTAGCTACAGTGTAGCATGACCGCGCAATTGTCATTCAAAGTGCGACAGCGCTGAAAGCTCAAAATTGGTCTGGGCAGGAAGGTGTTTAACCACTTCAATACAGGGCACTTAAACACCTTCCTGCCCAGACCAATTTTGAGCTTTCAGCGCTGTCGCACTTTAAATGACAATTGCGCGGTCATGCTACACTGTACTCAAATGAATTTTTTTTCCCACAAATAGAGCTTTCTTTTGGTGGTATTTGATCACCTCTACGGTTTTTATTTTTTGCGCTACAAATAAAAAAATACCGAAAATTTTGAAGAAAAAAATGTTTTTTTTTTGTTTCAGTTTCAAAACTTTGTAAATAAGGCGGCACTGATGGGCACCAATGAAGTGGCACTGATAGGCGGCACTGATAGGCGGCACGGATGGGCGACACGGACGGACACTGATAGGTGGCACAAATTGGCACTGATAGCTGGTACGGATGGGCGGCACAGATGGGCGGCACAGATGGGCATGGATAGGCGGCACAGATGGGCACGGATAGGCGGCACAGGTGGGCACTGATAGGCGGCACAGGTGGGCACTGATAGGCGGCACAGGTGGGCACTCATAGGCGGCACAGGTGGGCACTCATAGGCGGCACAGGTGGGCACTCATAGGCGGCATTGGTGTTATACTATAGTAATGGATGCCAATCAGTGCCAAACAATAATGCATGCCAATCAGTGATGCCCATTGTGGGCACTGATTGGCATCCATTATGGGCACTGATTGGCACCCATTGTGCTGACTGGCATCCCTGGTGGTCTAGGGAGGATTACCTTTTCCCTGATGGTCTGGTGGCGTCCCTGGTGGTCCAGTGTGGGCATCCTCGGGGGGGCTGTGCTGATAATCGATCAGCACAGACCCCCCCCTGTCAGAGGAGCAGCCGATCGGCTCTCCTCTACTCGCGTCTGACAGACGCGAGTGAGAGAAAGCCGATCACCGGCTCTTCCCATTTACACTGTGATCAGCCGTGATTGGACACGGCTGATCACGTGGTAAAGAGTCTCCATTGGAGACTCTTTACCGAGATCGTAGTTGCCGGGGGTCAGACTGACACCCCGCAACAACGATCGCCGCGATGCGCGCCCCCGGGGGCGCGCAGTGGCTCATAATCCTGATCACGTCATATGACGTCCGGTCAGGATTATGAAACCACTTTGCAGCCGTCAATTGCCTATAGGGCGGGCCGCAAGTGGTTAAGTGCCCTGTATTGAAGTGGTTAAGATGCTCATTAGCAAACTTGAGACTGGCCTGTACATGTGCTTTCTTGAGCATTGGGACCTTGCGGACACTGCAGAATTTTAGTCCTTCATGACGTAGTGTGTTACCAATTGTTTTCTTGGTGACTATCGTCCAAGTTGCCTTGAGATTATTGACAAGATTCTCCCATGTAGTTCTAAGCTAATTCCCCACCATTCTCATAATCGTTGAAACTCCACAAGGTGAGAGCCTGCATGGAGTCCCAGACCGAGGGAGATTGACAGTTATTTTGTGTTTCTTCCATTTGTGAATAATCACACCAACTGTTGTCATCCTCCCACCAAGCTGCTTGGTGATGGTCTTGTAGCCCATTCCAGTCCTGAGTAGGTCTACAATCTTGTCCCTGACATCCTTGGACAGCTCTTTCGTCTTGGCCATGTTGGAGTTGTTAGAATCTGATTGCTTCTGTGGACAGGTGTCTTTTATACAGGTAACAAACTCAGATTAGGAGCACTCCCTTTTAAGAGAGTGCTTCGAATCTCAGATCGTTACCTGTATAGAAGACACCTGGGAGCCAGAAATCTTGCTGATTGATAGGGGATCAAATACGAATTTCACTCATTTAAACAAAAAAACCTGCAGTTGTCCTCACGAGACCAGAACCAGAAGACCAAACGAGCACACAGAATGCAATGTATGAGAAATTGAAAAATGTATTGGTTTATTAGTAATAAACTATCATAAAACTCCACAATAGGAGACAAAATTCTAAAGAAAGACACTGGAAATTTGACAAAAAAACAACCAGAAACATCAGCATCAAGGAATGTCTCTGGTTGTAACCATTAACAATACACAGCACAGGACAGGACACACAATAATGGGGTACACATAAACATTCGTCCGGACGCCACAAATCTATACATGGGTGGTCATGCCATGGCAAAAATGCCGTATAATGTGTCCTAATAATTAGTATAATAAGGCATGGACATCCATGTAGAGGTTTTGGCACCTATTGTGGAGTTTTCTGATAGTTTTTTTACTAATAAACAAATACATTTTATAATTTCTCATACTTTGCATTCTGTGTCACTCATTTGGTCTTCTGGTTCCTTCTCGTAAGGACAACTCCAGGTTTTTTTGTTTATATGCAGTATTTTTTTGACTAGAGTGATACTACCCATATGGGTATACAATGTCTTTGAAGAGGAAGTAAACCCTGATGGGTTTACTTCCTCTTTCATTCCCTGCAAAGGCAAAGCATAATGCATCGCATAGTAGTCCATTATGTGTCACTTACCTGACACAGGAGCCAGCGAAGTCACCGCTGTCCCCTGTAGTCCGGCGCATCCATCTTTTCGGTGGGGTCTCGCAGCTCCGCCGCTGTCATTCTGCGGAGCCGCGATGACGTCACTCCCGCGCATGCGCACGGGAGCCGACACGCGCGGCAGCTCCATTGTTGGAAAAGCCGCGCTCAGTGCGCCTGCGCGCCGCTGTCTACGGCGCATGCGCCGTAGACAGCGGTGCCTGTCTTCGGGCAAATATCTCCTAAACTGTATAGGTTTAGGAGATATTTCTTGGACCTACAGGTAAGCCTTAATCTAGGCTTACCTGTAGGTCAAAGTGGTTTGTAAGGGTTTACAACCACTTTGAGAAAACAATAGTGTGTTATTTACACACATATACATATGCCCTTCTTTTTCTTTTTTGTTTGAATTATTTCACTTATTAACCACTTAAGGACCGAGCCTCTTTTTGAGATGCGTTGTTTACAAGTTAAAAGCAGTTTTTTTTGCTAGAAAATTACTTAGAACCTCCAAACATTATAAATTTTTTTCTAACACCCTAGATCAGGCTTTCTCAACCTTTTAACCCTAGAGGAACCCCAAAAATAATTTTGAATTCTCGAGGAACCCTTACTAAAACCAAATCATCAGGGCTCAATAAGAACAATGCTGCTTATATTTGTGGTCAAAGGAAGAATGTCCTCCTCAAAGTGGTGTTTAGAATGCCACCCTTAAAGCGGTTCTTCACCCTAAAGGGGAAGTTCCGCTAGTATTATCCCTCCCCCCCTCCGGTGCCACAATCGGCACCTTTCGGGGGGGAGGGGGGTGCAGTTACCTGGATAATCCAGGTATCTGCACCCACTTCTGGCCAGACCGCCGCATGGCTCCACCCACCGCCGCATGGCTCCGCCCCCCGTTGTGTTCTGGGAAACACACAGTTCCCAGAGACACAGCGGGGAACCAGCGCAGCGCGACTCGCGCATGCGCAGTAGGGAACCGGGCAGTGAAGCCCTCTTGCTTCACTTCCCGATTCCCTGACAGAGGATGGCGGCGGTGGCTGCAGCGAGACGAGCGATCGCTCGTCATCTGCCGCCGACATCGCTGGAACCTGGGACAGGTAAGTGTGATATTATTAAAAGTCAGCAGCTGCAATATTAGTAGCTGCTGGCTTTTAATATTTTTTTTTTTCGTGCAGCTCCTCTTTAAAGACAGCTAAAAAGATATTTGGTGTCATGCTGCTGGCTTTGCTAAGTGGTGCTGAACCTTGAACTCTGTAGGCATCATCAAATAGGTGGTTCATCAGCCACAGCTCAAGGAACCCCTAGCAACCTCTGAAGGAACCCCAGGGTTCCAGGAAACACTGGTTGAGAATTGCTGCCCTAGAGAATAAAATGGCAGTCATTGCAATACTTTCTGTCACACCGTATTTGCACTTACAAGAGCACTTTTTTTGGAAAAAATACACTTTTTTGAATTAAAAATAAGACAACAGTAAAGTTAGCCCATTTTTTTTATACTGTGAAAGATAATGTTACGCCGAGTAAATTGATACCCAACATGTCACGCTTCAAAATTGCACCCGCTCGTGGAATGGCGACAAACATTTACCCTTAAAAATCTCCATAGGCGTTGTTTAAGCCCTTGTACACATGAAAGTGGTGTTGCATACACACGGCAGGACAAAGTTGTCAGAAAATCCAATCGTTCGGAACGTGATGACGTTCGGTCGTTGCGACGGGACTACGTCGCGACTAGTAGCCAATAGCTTTGGTCTCGTAATTTGAGCTGAGCATGCGTGGCACTTTGTCCGATCGGAATTCTCTACAAACGATCGGACAAAGTCTGATTGGATCAAGTTGTCGGAAAATTTTAAATCCAGCTCTCAAACTTTGTTGGTCGGACATTCCGACGGAAAAAGTCCAATGGAGCCCACACACGGTCGGATTATCCAACAACGCGGTCCGATCGGACTGTTTCTGTCGGAATGTCCGACCGTGTGTACAAGGGCTAAAAAATTCTACAGGTTGCATGTTTTAAGTTACAGAGGAGGTCTAGTGCTAGAATTATTGCTCTCACTCTACCGATCGCGGCAGTACCTCACATGTGGTTTGAACACCGTTTTCATATGCGGGTGCTACTCACATATGCATTCCCTTCTGCACACATTCTGTAAACATCCCTTGTAATAAAAAAAAGCATGACAGGACCTCTTAAATATGAGATTGGGGTCAAAAAGACCTCGGATCCCATATTTACACTTGAATGCAATAAAAAAACAAAAAAATTCCCATTTAAAAAAATAATTTAAAAAAATGACCCTTTAAGAGCTGTGAGCGGAAGTGACGTTTTGACGCGCTGCATTGGTATGAAGACGGGTGGGGGCTATCTTCCCTTCACTCGTCTCAACGCCAAGCCAGAGTGAAGATCCGATTGCCACCGCCACCGTGAACAGATCCGGTAAGTGGCGGATGGCCCACTTACAAAGAAATTAAAGTGGAGGGCCACCCTGAAAAACAAAAATACATTAAAATTTAGCAAAAAATCAGAAAAAAAAAATGAAATTTTTTTTTTTTTTAACCACTTTCAGACCGGACCATTTTGCTGGTAAATGACCAGAGGTCTTTTTACACTTTGGCACTGCGCTGCTTTAACTGGTAATTGCGCGGTCATGCAATGTTGTACCCAAACAAAATTTGCGTCCTTTTCTTCCCACAAATAGAGCTTTCTTTTGATGGTATTTGATTGCCTCTGCGATTTTTATTTTTTGCAATATAAACGTAAAAAGACCGCAAATTTTGAAAAAAAATGATATTTTCTACTTTTTGTTATTAGAAAAATCCAATAAACTCAATTTTAGTCATACATTTAGGCCAAAATGTATTCAGCCACATGTCTTTGGTAAAAAAAAAGTCAATAATTGTATATTTATTGGTTTGCGCAAAAGTTGTCACATCTACAAACTAAGGTACGTTTTCTGGAATTTACGCAGCTTTTAGTTTACGACTGCCTATCTCATTTCTTGAGGTGCTAAAATGGCAGGGCAGTACAAAACCCCCCCAAATGACCCCATTTTGGAAAGTAGACCCCCTAAGGAAATTGATAAGAGGCATGTTGAGCCCATTGAATATTTTATTTTTTTGCCTCAAGCGATTGAATAATGACAAAAAAAAAAATTTTTTTTTTTTTTTACACAAAGTTGTCACTAAATGATATATTGCTCACACATGCTATGGGCATATGTGAAATAAAACCCCAAAATAAATTCTGCTGCTTCTCCTGAGTACGGGGATACCACATATGTGGGACTTTTTGGGAGCCTAGCCGCGTACGGGGCCCCGAAAACCAAGCACCGCCTTCAGGCTTTCTAAGGGCGTAAATTTTTGAGTTCACTTCTCACTACCTATTACAGTTTTGAAGGCCATAAAATGCCAAGATGGCACAAAACCCCCACAAATGACCCCATTTTAGAAAGTAGACACCCCAAGCTATTTGCTGAGAGGCATGTTGAGTCCATGGAATATTTTATATTTTGCCACAAGTTGCGGGAAAATTACAAACTTTTTTTTTTTTTTTTCACAAAGTTGTCACTAAATGATATATTGCTCACGCATGCCATGGGCATATGTGAAATGACACCCCAAAATAAATTCTGCTGCTTCTCCTGAGTACAGGGGTTACCACATATGTGGGACTTTTTGGGAGCCTAGCCGCGTACGGGGCCCCGAAAACCAAGCACTGCCTTCAGGCTTTCTAAGGGCGTTACAGTTTTGAAGGCCATAAAATGCCAAGATGGCACAAACCCCCCCCAAATGACCCCATTTTGGAAAGTAGACACCCCTAAATTTAGGGGTACACTAGTGAGACTAGGTAATAAATGGCGGGTGCCCTGAAACTATAAAAAAATAACTAACCAACCAGCGTCACCTGTAACAGTTATATGGTGATCACTGGTGAATGGGTTAACTAGGGGCAATCAGGGGGCTTTATGCGGTAGTATATGGGGGTCCCTGGCGGGTGCGACACGAATTCAGCCATACTATCTGTATAGCTGAACTCGAATCGCACAGAGATCGGATGTGATTTGCACTGCAGTGCGGTGCGAATCACATCCGTTCTCATAAACCGCTGCAATGTGAACCCAGCCTTAGTGACACTGGCGACGGGGGGTGATCACGGGGTTAAACCTTTATTGGGGGGGTTAGGGGGGTACCTTAGAACTAAAGGGGGCTAACCCTAACTGCCCTAACAGTTATTAGTCACAAATGACACCCGCCGGGTGATCAGGGGGTTAAACCTTTATTAGGTAATAAATGGCGGGTGCCCTGAAACTATAAAAAAATAACTAACCAACCAGCGTCACCTGTAACAGTTATATGGTGATCACTGGTGAAAGGGTTAACTAGGGGGCAATCAGGGGGCTTTATGCGGTAGTATATGGGGGTCCCTGGCGCTATAAAAAGCTGCGGCGAACCTAAATACCTACCTGCCTAACTAGCGTCACCTGTGACACTAATACGGCGATCAGAAAAATGATCGCTTATTAGGCTGGGTTCACACTGGAGCGATGCGGAAACACCGCGAATCCGCGGCGGGTTCCCGCATCGCATGCCTCCCGGCGGCAGTTCACACTGCCCTATGCGAACTGCTGGGAGTGTCAGTGAAATGTTACTGACACCCCCAGATCAGTTCGCATATCGCAGTGCGATCTGCAAACTCGGATCGCATGGTGTGAACACCCATGCGATACGATTCTGCTGCGGGCCAAAAAAAGGGTCCCGTGCGAATTTGCGGCGGGTGCGGCGGGTGCGGCGAATGGCTGAACTCGAATCGCACAGAGATCGGATGTGATTTGCACTGCAGTGCGGTGCGAATCACATTCGTTCTCATAAACCGCTGCAATGTGAACCCAGCCTTAGTGACACTGGCGACGGGGGGTGATCACGGGGTTAAACCTTTATTGGGGGGGTTAGGGGGGTACATTAGAACTAAAGGGGGCTAACCCTAACTGCCCTAACATTTATTACAGTCACAAATGACACCAATGCAAAAAAAAAAAAAAATGACATTGGTGTCACTGTGACTGGGGGGCAGGGGTAATTGGGGGGTGATCGGGGGGTAAAGGGGGGGTGTGAGTGTGCCTGGCATGTTCTACTGTGTGTGTAGAGTGTTGGTGCAACTCACCGATCCGCTCTCCTCCGTGTCGGAACGAAAAATACCGACACGGAGGAGAGAATACATCACTTCCTCTCCTGTGTTTACATTACAGGAGAGGAAGTGATGTCACGGGGGATTTCTATTCGTCGGGAGCGATCGCGAGGGGGTGGCCATGAATGAATGGCCGTCCCCTCGTCCGGGATCGCTCCCGAACGAATACCGACCGCCGCAGGCACCGGGCGGGGGCCCGATCGGGCCCCCGACCCGCGGGAGGCAAGGGACGTACATGTAAGCCCTTATGCCTGCCCGTGCCATTCTGCCGACGTACATCGGCGTGCGGCGGTCGGCAACTGGTTAAACTTACCAGAAATGCCTGTTGCCAGGCATATCGTCCTAATCTGCCTCTTCCTCCTCCGCGGTGATCTTCGGTCTTCTCTCTTCCGTGCGGCATCTTCTGGGTAATGGGGCGCTGTGTGTTCTGGGAACTGTGTGTCCCAGAACACAGCGCGCCCCATTCACAAAGCGCCCGAGAGCCGAGGGATGGGTCAGCCGAGGGCGGCCGACATCGCGGGCGCCCTGAACAGGTAAGTCTGCTTATTAAAAGTCAGCAGCTACAGTGTTTGCAGCTGCTGACTTTTAAAAAAAAAATGTTTAAAGCTGGCTCTCCTCTTTAAGGGTCTATAATTTTATTGTAGGTGTATAATAAATGATAGAGACAGAATATCAACCACATCAAGAAAAAACACGATAGAAATGTTATAAATTGAGTTCAAATTTGATCCCTGAGCAAAACATGACTTCGTACTTGGTGGGAAACCCTTGTTGGCAAGCACAGAGGTCAGACGTTTCTTGTAGTTGGTGACAAGGTTTGCACACATCTCAGGAGGGATCGTGGTCCACTCTTCTTTACAGATCTTCTCTAAATCCTTAAGGTTTCTTTGCTGCTGCTTGGCATCTCAAAGTTTCAGCTCCTTTCATACATTTTTTATAGGATTATGGCCTGGAGACTGACTAAGCCCCTCCATGACCTTAATGTGCCTCTTCTTGAGCCACTCCTTTATTGCCTTGGCTTTATGTTTTGTGTCATTGTCATGCTGGAAGACCCATCCATGACCCATCCTCAGTGTTCTGGCTGAGGGAAGAAGGTTCTCATCCAAGATTTACAATACATGGCCCCGTTCATTGGCCCCTCAATGCGGCAAAGTTGGCTTGTACCTTTAGCGGAGAAACAGTCCCAAAGCATCATGTTTCCACCTCCGTGCTAGACTGTAGGGATGGTGTCATAGCTAGCATTTTTCTTCCTCCGAAACACAGCAAGTCCAGTTAATGCCAAAGAGCTACATTTTTGTCTCATCTGGCCACAGCAATTTCTCTCAATTCTTCTCTAAATTATTTAGATGTTCATTGGCAAACTTCAGACGGGCATGTACATGTGCCTTCTTCAGGAGAAGTATTTCAATCCATGGTGGTGTATTGTGTTACCAATGAAGCAGCATTGATGGTTACAGGTAGGGTGCATTGTTGGACACAGGTGAAGCCGCATTGATGGACACAATTAAGCGTATATTGAGTGGTTTTCTCAAAAGTTATAGTGTCTACATACTATGGGATATATATATATATATATATATATATATTTTTTTTTTTTTACTAGTAATGGTGGCAATTAGTGACTTATAGCAGTACTACAATATTGCAGCGGACAGTCAGACACTAACTGACACTTTTTGGGGACCAGTGACCCTAATACAGTGATCAGTGCTAAAAATATGCACTGTCACTGTACTAACACACTGGTTGGGAAAGGGTTAAACAGAGGCAATCAAAGGGTTAACTGTAAACCTAGCCAGTGTTTTAGTATACTGTGTCTTACTAAGGGAAGACATGGATCCTAGTCCCTGCTTTGCAGCAACACAGAATCCATGCTTTCCCTCCTGTCAGGCTAGCTGCTAAAATCTGTTTACATAGGCAGACTTCCATTCTACCTCTGTGCTGGATGATCGGCGGGTGGCGGCAGTACATGCAGGTCAGCTCCGCTGTGTAAAATCACAGCGGTAGTGGCCCGCCAGTGGTGTGCGTGTCATAGCTTCCAACAGTCCCAATTTTCCCGGACATTCAGGCCCTTTTCCCCGGTCTGTCTGTGTCCCGGGAAAAATCAGAGGGAAATTGGCATTGTCCCGTCAATCCATCACCGGCCGACCAGTTTCCAGCTGTAATAACATGGTCACCGGGGATCTTCCATGTGGCTAGCAGGTCTCTTCCGTGTGTTTACTGTGGAGAGGGGATGGGCCTCCGACCAGGGCAGCTAATCGGCTACTCTCTTCAGAGCAATTTACTTGTACACTGCAGCTGATTGGCTCCAAAGGTCGGAGGCCTCTCCCCTCTCCACTGTACACATGGAAGAGGCCTTCTAGTTGCATGAAGAACCCTCAATTCTCAGTGAGCTGTCACCCAGAGGTGCAGGGAGGGAGGCTGCAGGCACCAGGATGTTGCAGGTGAATGGCCATGTCTGGGGTGATGATGATCTGCTGGACAATCTGTGTGTTGGGGGAGTACAGAGCGCTGTGTTGGAGGTGCACATCATGTCCTGTACCATGTCTGCACCCTCTCACCCACCATGTCTACACCCTCTCATCCCCTCACGTACCATGTCTGTACCCTCTCACGTACCTTGTCTGCACCCTCTCCTGTACCATGTGATACCATGACATCATATAATACTGCATGACATCCTGCAATACGCCGTGACATCATAGAATATTGCATGACATTCTGCAATACGCCATGACATAATAGAATATTGAATGACCATGTCTGCACCCTCTCACCCACCATGTCTGCACCCTCTACCCACGTCTGCACCCTCTCACCCACTATGTCTGTACCCTCTCACCCACCATGTCTGCACCCTCTCTCCCACCATTTCTGTACCCTCTCACCCACCATGTCTGTACCCTCTCACCCACCATGTCTGCACCCTCTCTCCCACCATTTCTGTACCCTCTCACCCACCATGTATGCACCCTCTCACCCACCATGTCTGTAGCCTCTCACCCACCATGTCTGCACCCTCTCACCCACCATGTCTGTACCCTCTCACCCACCATGTCTGTACCCTCTCACCCACCATGTCTGTACCCTCTCACCCACCATGTCTATACCCTCTCACCCACCATGTCTATACCCTCTCACCCACCATGTCTGCACCGTCTCTTGTATCATCTCCACACACTCTCTGGCCCTCTCCCTTTCTCCCTCCCTCTCTCTCCCTCCATATTGCTTTCATCTCAGACTCTTACTACACCCTCAGTTTCCAGGTCAGCTAGGCGTCTCTTAGCGACGTCCTAGAAGTTTTCCAGTGAGGCTTCATGAGGTAAATAAATGGCCTATACCTATAGCAGGGGAATTATTCAACTTTGGTCAAAGTCGTACAGCTTTTTCTTTTTTTATCTTCGCTGCACCTCAGGCATGTCCATTAGGCGCAGTAGAATTCGCTTCTATGTGTATTACCTGCTAAGTGCATAATGACTTATTTTTTTTACTCTGTCGCTGCGCCCAGTACTGGTGGTGTGTATGCGTACATCCAGCAGCACTGTGCCAGGTTTTGACACGCAGATGAGGCACCTGGATTTGCCACACGACTGTGCCCACATGAAAGGAGGCCTTGCGGAGGCTTTTGGGCCCATGCTTGGTGGACGCTCGCTGCAATGCATGACACATCACTTGTTTTTATTTAAAAACTTTATTACAAATCTAATGCCCTAAATAGAATGCTGCCAGACACCACATCTCTCCTGCCTATATCGTATTTTACAGCCTATGTTCTGCACAATACAAATTTCCCACAACCAAGATGGCCGCCGAAGCCGGACGATCGCAAGACGCAGAGCCTCTTTACGGCGTGCGGCGTGACGTCCCGGGCGCTGCCAGCACAGTCCCGCCCACCGCCGAAAAAATCGGCTCAGGAGCTGGAGAGGTAAGAAGGGCGGAGTCACGTGATCTGGGCTGTCAAACCGTGGGATGTCAGAGGGCGCGAGGTGATTGGGAAAAAAGGGGGCGGGGTCACAGCGCTGCTCTGTACTAAGTGCTCATCAGCGGTCCGCCCTGTGATCAGTCACGTGATCCTTGGAAAGGTGAGTGTGTAGGGTGCATAGTGGGATGTGACAGGTGACAGCTTACTGTGTGATAGTCTGCAGTACTGCGTGACATCATAGAATACTGTATGATATTCTACAATACTGCATGACATCATTTAATACTATATGACTTTCTTGAGTATGACTTGACAGCTTATAATACTGCAAAGCATGCTGCAATACACCATGACATCATAGAATAATGCATTACATTCCGCAATACGCCATGACATCATCCACTATTGCATGCCATTCCGCAATATGCCATGACATCATAGAGTATTGCATGACATTCCGCAATAGGCTGTGACATCATAGAATATTGCATGACATTCCGAAATACGTTGTGAAATCATAGAATATTGCATGACAATCTGCAATTCGCCATGACATCATAGAATACCGCATGACATTCTGCAATACGCCATGACATTCTGCAGTACGCTGTGACATCATAGAATAATGCACAACATTCCGCAATGTGGCGTGACATCATAGATTAATGCATGACATTCCGCAATACGCTGTGACATCATAGAATAATGCATGACATTCCGCAATACGCTGTGACATCATAGAATAATGCATGACATTCTGCAATACGCCGTGACATCATAGAATATTGCACGGCATTCTGTAATACAATGTAACATCTTAGAATAATGCACAACATTCCGCAATACGCTGTGACATCATAGAATAATGCATGACAACCTGCAATTCTCCATGACATCATAGAATATTGCATGACAATCTTCAATTGGGCATGACATCATAGAATATTGCATGACGTTTTGCAATATGCTGTGACATCATAGAATAATGCATGATAATCTGCAGTTCTCCATGACATCATAGAATATGTCATGATATTCTGCAATACGCTGTGACATCATAGAATATTGCATGACAATCTGCAATTCTCCATGACATCATAGAATATTGCATGACATTCCGCAATGCACTGTGACATCATAGAATATTGCATGACATTCCGCAATACGCCGTGACATCTTACAATATTGCACGGCATTCTGCAATACGCCGTAACATCATAGACTATTGCATGATATTCCGCAATACGTCATGACATTCTGTAATACACCGTGACATCATAGAATATTGCATGACAATCTGCAGTTCTCCATGACATCATAGAATATTGCATGACATTCCACAATATGTCATGGCATTCTGCAATATACCGTGACATCATAGAATATTGCATGACGATATGCAATTCTTCATGACATCATAGAATATTACATGACAATTCACAATATGCAGTGACATCATAGAATATTGCATGACAATCCGCAATACGCTGTGACATCATAGATTATTGCATGACAATCCGCAATACGCCGTGACATCATGGAATACTTCATGACATGTAATATTGTATGGCATCATACAGTACTGGATTACATTTTACAATAGGCCATAACATCATACAATACTATATGACATATTGACATTATTTGCTAAGATGCATGCCTAATATTTCAGGTTCCTAGGGGAGGAGGCAGACCTTGCTACCTAGCATCCCTGGTGCTAGGATGCGGGCTTAATGTCCCTGGTTGTTACGGAAGGAGGAAAGCCTTGCTATCTAGCATCTTTGGTTACTAGGATGCAGGCCTTATATCTCAGGTTGTTAAGGAAGGGGGCAAACCCTGCTGCCTAGTGTCTTTGGCTACTGGCCTGCGGGCCTAATGTCCCAGGTTGCTAAAGAAGAAAGCAGACCCTGCTGCCTAGCATCCTTGGTTGTTAGGGTGCAGGCCTAATGCCCCAGGTTGGTAGGGAAGGAGGCAGACCCTGCTGCCTAGTGTCCTTGGTTGCTAAGGTACAGGCTGAATGTCCCAGGTTGCTAAGGAAGAAGGCAGACCCTGCTGCCTAGCGTCCTTGGTTTCTAGGATGCGGGCTGAATGTCCCAGGTTGCTTAGGAAGGAGGTGGACCCTGCTGCCTAGCGTCTTTGGTTGCTAGGATGCGGGCTGAATGTCCCAGGTTACTCAGGAAGAAGGTGGACCCTGCTGCCTAGCGTCCTTGGTTGCTAGGTTGCAGGCCTAACGTCCCTAGTTTCTAGGTTAAGGAGGTGGACCCTGCTGCCTAGCATCCTTGGTTGCTAGGATGCAGGCCTAATGTACCCGGGTTATTAGGGAAGGAGGTTGACCCTGTTGCCTAGCGTCCTTGGTTACTAGCATGCAGGCCTAATGTCCCAGGTTTCAAAGGAAGGGGGTAGACCCTGCTGCCTAGCATCATTGGTTGCTAGGATAAAAGCCTAATGTCCCAGGTTGCTAAGGAAGGAGGCAGACTCTGCTGCTTAGTGTCCTTGGTCGGTAGGATGCAGGCCTAATGTCCCTGGTTGCTATGGAAGTGAGTGGACCATGCTGCCAGTGAAGTTCCATGTGTACTTTGAGTTTGGTTATACTAGGCACATGTAAACATTGCAAAAGCATTACATATATACAGCATACTGAGAAGATTTTACCCTGCTGCCAGGGTAAATAAATATACCTGCCTAAATGGGCTCTTGAACAGCAGCTACCCTACTGAGGAAGTCCACCCAGTCACGTGACCTGTGTTAGACAGAGAGTTCTCCGTGAAGTACTACAGGCTCACTACTGCCACCTACATTTTATGAATTGGCCGCAAAATGCGGGCTGTGGGATTGGACTGTAGAGTATAACTAAAAGCTGATAACGATATCTGCTTTACTTTATAAACTGGCTCCTTAGTCACTGACCTGGACCAGATATATATCCAGGGATCTCACTTCACTGGTCGCATGCTTGTTTCAGGTCATTGACTCAAAGTATTGACAACACCAGATTATCTTGATAGGCAGGCAACATGCAATACGGGCCCATTCACACTCTCACATCCAATTCAAACAAATCCATCCTGAAAGGCATCCCAATGCACCTTGCCAATGGACGTGCGTTGCCGCAAACATATCATGTAGCAGCACACTAACGTGTTGAGTTGCACTACACTGTTGAAAATACTACATGCACTACTTTTGGCCCGTGATGAATTACATGAGTTGGTGCGACGCTGTATCCTAAACTTTTACACCTGCAGTCTACTGCACAGTCAGTACCACAGAGCTCACGCTGGGGGATGAAGAAGCAGCACAAAGAGCCAATCGGGTGCGTTGCTTTACAAGGAACATGCTGATAGGAGGATTGAGCAGAGTAACAGAGAGATGAGCCCATCGGCATGTTGCTTCTTCCTTCACTGTCCAGTAAAAGGGTTGGAAGGGGGCCTGTAAGCGAAAATGAAACGGCAGAGAAAGATCAGGTCCCAACATTTTGCAGGAGTGTCAATCTCCAGTGCCCACCTGTTACAGTACTGGATTCCTGCCAGGTCTTCCGGGATTCCTCACAGGATCCCCACCAGAATTCTAACATCCTTAAAACCTCCAGAGCTTCCAGAGTTCCTAGTAACAATGCTAGATGTGTCCACCGACCAGAAGTGCTCGTGATGTATCTTCTGGCCAGCTACCTGAGAGCAAAAACACTCTAATGCCCCGTACACATGATTGGATTTTCCAACAACAAATGTTGGATGTGAGCTTGTTGGATGAAAGTCCGACCGTGTGTATGCTCCATCGAACATTTGTTTGAGCTTTGAATGTTGGCTAGCAGGTTCTCAAATTTTCCGCCAACAAAACTTTGTTGTTGGAATTTCCGATCGTGTGTACACAAGTCCAAAGTACAAAAGATCACGCATGCTCAGAATCAAGCAGAAGAAGCCGCACTGGCTATTGAACTTCCTTTTTCTTGGCTCGTCGTACGTCACCGCGTTCTCGCGTACGGAATTGTTGGCCAACATTTGTGTGACTGTGTGTATGCAAGACAAGTTGGAGCCAACAACCTTCAAACAAAAATCCACGATTTTGTTGGCGGAAAGTCCGATCGTGTGTACCGGGCATAATACTTACTTGCCAGTTGCCTGTTTGTTCTCAATCTGGATTGACCGGCCTATTTGCTTGCCAACTGTGGAACCTGACTATTCTACTCTCACTTGCTGCTGGCCTAGACCTCTGCTCTGACTTGACTACTCTCCTGCCTGCCACAACCTTTGTCTGGACCTGACTACTCTCTTGTCTGGCACAATCTTTGCCTGTACCTGACTACTCTTTTCTGTGAGGCCTGCCATGACTTCTACCTGGACCTGACTACTCTCTTGCCTGCTGCCTGTGCCTGGATCTGACTTCACTCTTGCCTGCTGCCTGCCACAACCTCTGTCTGAAACTGAATAAGCTCTTGTCTGCCATCTGCCACTACCTGTCTGGACCTGACTACTTTTTTGCTTGCCAGGTCTCCTGCCTGGAGCTGGCTACTCTTATCTGCTGCCTTAAATGACCTCTGCCTGAACCTGACCACTCTCTGCCATGACTTCTTTCTGGATCTGACTACCTTCTTGTTTGCCGTCTGCCATGACCTCTGCCTGGAACTAACTACTCTCTTGTCTGCTGCCTGCCACTATCTCTGCCTGGACCTGACTACTCACTTGCCTGATAGTGACCTCTCCCTGTACCTGACTACTCAATTGCATGCTGCCTACCACAACCTTTGTGTGGACTTGACTACTGACTTTCTTGCTGCCTGCCACGATCTCTGCCTGAACCCAACTAATCTCTTGTCTACCACCTCATAAAAAGTCTCTACACCATAGCCCTTCTGTTCCAGCAACCCCTTGGTGGAGTTATCCCAGGGGCCACGACCTGCTGCCCTTTTCCATCAAAGAAAACCAGGGCCCTCTAGGGTTTCCAGCCCATCTCCACCATCAGGAGCTATGGTGAAGACCAACAGGTAATGAGACTCCACAGCTTAGATGGGGCACTATAATACCTTGTAGCTCTCATCGGTATCTTCCTCTGACCTCCACCCATTACAGAAAACCGTAGTGACTGAATGACACCGTGCCAACAAATGGAATGTATCACAGTGCCACCTTGGTGCACCATGCCAACGAACAAATGATGCAGCTCAGTGCACTAATCCGTGCTGTTCAAAATGCTGCTTGCAAAAATGTAACCCATTCAATATATCGGATTGCCCCAACACAACGAGCATGCGTTTAACCCACCACAGCGGACGGGGCTGGTGTAAAGGGGCCTTTATAGAATCCGGTCTGCAGTGCATCGTCCTCCCAGCACAGACTGCAACATAGCTTTTTTCAGCAAAGCGCCCAGACTATTGTAATGTTATGAGTTGGTGCATTTTTTTTTTTTGCTTTTCCGTAAAACATCAAATTAAAAATATCCCCCTAAATGCAACAAGCTTGCGTTTATAGCGGCTCTTAAATATCCATACAATTCCCAATAGAGGCTCTTTCTATAAGCAGAATGCTGATTTTATGCGGTTCTGCTGGCGATTGTATAAAAGATTTATGCGGATACTTACACGCCTTATGTCCTCACATCAAACAGGTTCTCGGAAGCCGCGGCACCGGGCCGCCAGCGCTCGGAGTGAAGTCTAATTACAGCGAATGGGAGACGGTGAGGAATTTTTGCTGCTACATTAACATTCTCGGGGAAATTTTCACAGCTGTCTGCCGCTTGTCAATATCCAGATCACACAGTCTCCACTAAGCAAATGTTATTTTACTAAATGGGAGGCGGCATCATTACCGGCTCGCTTCCTGCGCGCACAAACATCTTCTATAATTGGAACGTACGTGATGGGGGAAAAAAAATAAATGTTATGCAAAATAAAATGATCTGCACCTTTTTCGGCAGTGCTGCAGAGCGGGGATTAAAGGGAAAGTCGGAGAGAGGATGATTGTTCAGTAGATGTAATGACCATCGTAATCTCAATTGTTCGGTTGGTGTACGCTTTTAAGGAGACCTCTGTGCTATAGAGCTGCTTTGCCCAGAAAGTGAGACTCACTATTTCTGATCCTGTAGTTTTTTGTCGTGTTTTTTTTAATTTTTTTTTTAAATCTGACACCTACAAATATAGATGAAAGTATAGTCAGGGGGATTTGTCTCTGTGAGATAATCAATACCTGGATGTGGCTTCAGAAAACCAGAGATGCAGCTCCAGTCTCCTTCATCCCCATCTGATGGCTCACACTGTGGGTGCTGGCTGCCTAGAGCCCGTCCTGGCTCTGTGTACTTAATCTAGCTAGATGTCAGAAACCATGAATCAGACTGAGACAGAAGTACAGTTAAATCACACTTGTTTAATAATAATAATAAAAAAAGATAAACAAAGTAAATGTAGTCCAAACATAGCCAAAGTTCAGGAACCAGAACGGATAGTCAGACAAGCCAAAACGTCAGGGAGCCAGAGAACAGCGTAGTAGAACAGCAAGCAGGATCTGGAGCCAGAAGGAATGTCAGCCAAGCAAGTCTTTAACAGGAACACAGGAGAGCGTCTCTAGAGATGTGACCAAGAGATCATCTGGACTGGACGGTTTAAGTAGACAGGACTGACGAGCAGGATATCATCAACAGGTGAGTCACTGTGGAGAGATAGGAGCTGGCAATTAGCCGACAGCTGAGTTGCCAGCTCAGAGAAGGAAGGGCTGAGCCCAGCTTTGACACTAGAGAAATGTCCTAAACGCTGCACACCAACAAGCCCAACAGTCACCTTAGTAAAGCAGCCTCAGCCCAGCTCTGTTCAACCCACGCCTCCGACGTGTTTCGTCTTGACCACAGGGCTTAGTCATGGAGGTCATGAGTAAGCCCTCGTAGGTGGGGGGAAACACATTGGGGGAGTGGCCTGGACTGAGCAGGGCTGAGGCTGGTTTACTAAGGCGACTGTCGGGCCTGTTGGTGTGCGGCGTTTGGAACATTTCTCTTGCTTAATACAGGAATGTGTTATACTTACACGTATATTATTTAACATGTATGCTCGGTCCACTTTAGCTCTCCTCCAGTACAGGTAGAGCTGCACGATTTTTCGTTAAAAAAATTGCAATCTCGATTTAACCCTCACGATCCTAATCTAGCATTTCCACGATTCATGAAAACGGTGCAGTTCTCCTGCTCACAGCTGTCAAAAAAAAAAAAAAAAGCAGCCGGCAATGTTTGTTTATCAACAACCAGAGAGAGAGAGATAAAAAGAAATATTTTATCTTTCTGTTCTTTTAGAGATCAAAGGAATGAACTTCGGTCTGCAAATGAAGTCAATTTAGCCTAAGCCTTTTTCTGATACTTGTTGCTTACAAGTTAAAATGTGTATTTTTTGCTAGAAAATTACTTAAATAAATATATATATATATAATTTTTTTTTTTTTTTTTAGCAGAGACCCTAGAGAATAAAATGGCGGTCGTTGCAATATTTTGTCACACTGTATTTGTGCAGTGGTCTTTCAACTTAATTTTTTTGGGAAAAAATATACTCCAATTAATAAAAAAAACAAAAGACAAAACTCTAAAGTTAGCCCAATTTTTTTGTATAATGTGAAAGATGTTACGCCACGAGAACCGTGAGAGAATTGTGGTCTTTATTCTAAGCAAAGAAAATTGTGATTCCCATTTTTATGCAGAATCGTGCAGCTCTAGCAGTCCGCAAAGCGGTTAAAAAAAGCATGGTAATCAGACTGCGTGGTACTACTGTACCATGTGATCTGGTGCAGGCAAATGCAATGCGATTGCAACCTGCATTTTGGGGTGTTATTAAGCTAACATTGACACCCACTACACATCACAAGTGCAGTGCGTTTTCAAATACAGACAGAATGCTGGTTTCCTGCACTGCGTTCTGGTGCGATTGGGCCCTAAATCCATTGGTTATGTGTATTCTTCCTGGAATCTTGGTTTGCTTTGTGTATTTCTTCCAGATCTGTGCTGTGCTCACTGCTGCTCTTTTTCCTTGTGCAGGGTGACTGGTCCTGTCTCCGCCCCCTCCTGCTGTTTTCTACAGGCAGCCTGTAGTGGGTGGAGCCTGCTGGGCCCCTCTCACAGCTCTGCTCGCTCTCCTTGTGCAGGGAGACTGGTCTTGTCTCCGCCCCCTCCTGCTGTTTTTGGCAGACAGCCCTAGTGGGTGGAGCCTGCTGGGCCCCTCCCACAGCTCTGCTCTCTCTCTTCTTGTGCAGGGAGACTGGTCTTGTCTCCGCCCCCTCCTGCTGTTTTTGGCAGACAACCCCTAGTGGGTGGAGCCTGCTGGGCCCCTCCCACAGCTCTGCTCTCTCTCTTCTTGTGCAGGGAGACTGGTCTTGTCTCCGCCCCCTCCTGCTGTTTTTGGCAGACAACCCCTACTGGGTGGAGCCTGCTGGGCCCCTCCCACAGCTCTGCTCTCTCTCTCTCTCTCTCTCTCTCTCTCTCTCTCTCTCTCTCTCTCTCTCTCTCTCTCTCTCTCTCTCCTTGTGCAGGGTGACTGGTAGTTTTCTGCAGGCAGCCTGTAGTGGGTGGAGCCTGCTGGGCCCCTCCCACAGCTCTACTCTCTGCACTGGCTATGTACAGCCCAGTGATGATGTTGCAGTTCTTTTTGCATTGGGTACATACAAAGTGGATTTATATCCCCTGTGGCTATTGAAGAATATATTTTAAATGATTGTAATCTCTAATGAGCAGAGCCCTCTGATCTCTCCTGTATTGATTTGTATAAGTGTACTGTCTGCCCTCGGTTTGTAAAGTGCTGCGCAAACTGTTGGCGCTACATAAATCCTGTATTATTATAATAATAATAATAATAATAACTAGAAAAGCTACAATTTCTGAGGAAATTGTGTGAAGTGTTCTTGCCTCCACCTACATTTTTGGAAAAAAATTTGATTTTTTTTTTTTTTTCAAAAATTTTTTATTTTTCAAAAATTATTTTTTAAATGAAAGAATTTTTGAAAAATTATTATTTTTTTAATTATTTTTTATTATTTTTTCCCAACAGAGCTGTGTGGGACTAGCTATAATTCCCATCAGAGCTGTGTGGGACTAGCTATAATTCCCATCAGAGCTGTGTGGGAGGAGCTATAATTCCCTGCAGGGCTGTGTGGGAGGAGCTATAATTCTCCGTAGGGCTGTGTGGGAGGAGCTATAATTCTCTGCAGGGCTGTGTGGGAGGAGCTATAATTATCCACAGGGCTGTGTGGGAGGAGCTATAATTCTCTGCAGGGCTGTGTGGGAGGAGCTATAATTCTCCTCAGGGCTGTGTGGGAGGAGCTATAATTCTCTGCAGGGCTGTGTGGGAGGAGCTATAATTATCCACAGGGCTGTGTGGGAGGAGCTATAATTCTCTGCAGGGCTGTGTGGGAGGAGCTATAATTATCCACAGGGCTGTGTGGGAGGAGCTATAATTCTCCGTAGGGCTGTGTGGGAGGAGCTATAATTCTCTGCAGGGCTGTGTGGGAGGAGCTATAATTATCCACAGGGCTGTGTGGGAGGAGCTATAATTATCCACAGGGCTGTGTGGGAGGAGCTATAATTCTCTGCAGGGCTGTGTGGGAGGAGCTATAATTACCATCAGGGCTGTGTGGGAGGAGCTATAATTACCCTCAGGGCTGTGTGGGAGGAGCTATAATTCTCCTCAGGGCTGTGTGGGAGGAGCTATAATTATCTGCAGGGCTGTGTGGGAGGAGCTATAATTCTCCTGGGGGCTTTTGTCACCTCCCCACTGTAGTTTTGAACATTTCTCCATTCATTCCTATGGGACAAATTTTGGCGCAAAAATGACGATATTTGTTCCACAAAGTAATAGCACACCAATCGGGAACAACCCGCACGTTTCGGTATATTTAGTGTAAAAGCTGTGGGAGGAGTTGGGGTGGTAAATTTGGCTATAATAATAATAATAATAATAATATATATGTGAGATAACAATAAGTGGTCTTGCTATACAAGACCACTTAATAAATGAAAATATTTGCGCTCGGAGTTCAGCTTTAAATGAAAATGCACAGTAATTCCTTTCCATCCCGTTTTTGGGCAAACATTCAAAGCCCGCTCTCTTCTGCTTGTCGGGCCGAACCCAAATCTCCATAAATCACAAATACATGTGTCACAATAGCGCGTTCACCCACCGCCATGATCCACCGCCGCCCAGGAACCACTGTACTGGAGCCGGGCGCTGTCACTCACAGCGTGATGACTCCATTAAAGACCTGCAGATCAATACCCTTGTGTGTGAATGTGGTCTTCATTAGGTCCAGGGTGAGACAGCACTGTGCTGGCAAATGAATGGATCTTCAAAACTCCCTTCTAAGCCGAGCGCAGCTGACCGGGGCGCCTGACATCGCAGTGATCATCGTTTTAATGATAACGAAGAAAAGGCTAATTGCTCCGAATGCCTCGTAGGACCCGATCTGTTTGGTAACTAATCGCTTTATAAAATATTGAGGTCTTTCTTTTTTTCCTTTGATTGTACAGTTACTTTTTGTTTTGTTTTTTGCTGTACAGTTCTTTTTTTTTTTTTTTTTTCTACTGGCCTGTAAGGGCCCCCGTTTACACTTGTGAGTGTGTTTTTGGTGCATTGATAAGGTCTGCATTCATCATACTCATTAACAAGGAGCTGCAGTCTGCTCACATAATTTGTAATAAAAACATCTTTGCCATTCTGAAGCTTCCCTCCAACCACTTTGCATATTATTTTATATATACTGTGATTCTGTACTTGCCAAATATGCTGCAGAAATCTCCCTCCACTGAGTCTGGCTGCTGCCATTTTGACTGTGGGCAGCTGAAGCTGCTGCCTGTTCACTTCCTAGATTGACACACAGAGGCACACCTCCAGCTCTGCAGCTCTCATTAGCCCTCTTATGACTCATGCCCTCTCCCTTCTTGGCAAACTCCCACAAAAGTGAGAGAGAGAGCTGTGCATGATGTCATAAGCCTAGGCTAATGACCAGACAAGAAATGGGAAGTGAGCTGTATAAGGGATTTACTGGCAGAAAAAAAAAAGTTTTTATTATCCAAAGCTAAAACAACAACAAGGGCAGAGGATTTAATAGATGGAAAGTTGAAAAAACGACTGAAGTGATACTAATGTCTCATGTTTTAAATAATAAAAAAAAAAAAAAAAGTTATATTTACCTGTTCGGTGAAGTGGTTTTGCACAGAGCAGCCCTGATCCTCCTCTTCTCTGGTCCCTCACCAGTGCTTCTGGCCCCTCCCTCCTGCCCCCACAGCAAGCAGCTTGCTATGGGGGCTCCCAAGCCGAGTCGCTGTTCTGTGTATCCATTCAGACACAAAGTTCGGCCCTACCCCCTCTCTCTCCTCATTGGCTCACTGACTTTGATAGCAGTGGGAGGCAATGGCTCCCCGCTGCTGTCTCAGTCAATGAGGAGGGAGAGTTCCCAGCAGCCGAGACTCTTGTGCAACCTCACTGGATCAATAGGGGGCTCAGGTAAGTATTAGGGGGGCTGCTGCACACTGAAGGTATTTTATTTTATTTTTATTTATTTTTTTATCCTAAAGCATAGAATGCATTAAGATAAAAAAAAAAAATCATTCTGACTTTAAAACCACTTTTTAAGGTTTTTCACCTTAAAGCAGATGTAAACTGTTTTTTTTTACCTGCAAGGCAAAGTCATAATGTACTAGTATTCATCACATACTAGCACATTATGAACGTACCTCATAACGCAGCCTTCTAGCACTGGAGACGGTGTCTATCTTCACCCCGTCTACCTTCCGGGTTTGTGGCATGCGCGCGGGAGCCACCGGTCACGGGACAGGGCTCTGAAGGAACAGCATTGGGCGGGGGCTGTTCCTTCAGAGCGCATGCGCCAATGATGTCACTGGCTGCTTGTACTGTAAATATCTCCTAAACGGTACACTTTTAGGAGATAATTACACTACTTTATTATAGGCTTGCCTATGGGTAAAACTTAACCACTTGCCGACCAGCGCACGACGATGTACGTCGACAGAATGGCACGGGCAGGCAAATGGGCGTACATGTACGTCCCTTTAAATTTGCCGCCCTGCCATCGGGAGCACGCCGGCGGCGGCGCGCTTCCGCGCTGGTCAGGACCTCCGTGAGTCCGGTCGCGGGATCTGCGGGCTCGATCGCCGCGGGCATCCCTGCGATCGTCTCACGGAGCGGCCGAATTAAGAAATGCCGTTGTAAACAGCATTTCTCCATTCTGCCTAGCAACTAGTGACACTGATCTCTGCTCCATGTGATTGGAGCAGAGATCAGTGTTCACTAAATGAAAGCCCAACCCCCCCACAGTTAGTAACACACCCCTAGGAACACTTAACCCCTACACTGCCACCCACTGGTTAACCCCTTCACTGCCAGTGTCATTTACACAGGAATTTATATAGCAGCGATTACTGTATAAATGACAATGGTCCCAAAAATGTCCGATGGGTCCCCCACAATGTCGCAGTCACAATAAAAATCGCTGATCGCCGCCATTACTAGTAAAAAAAAATAATAAAAAATTATTAATAAAAATGCTATAAAACTATCCCTATTTTGTAAACGATATAACTTTTGCGCAAACCAATCAATAATCGCTTATTGCGATTTTTTTTTTTTACCAAAAATATGTAGAAGAATACATATCGGCCTAAACTGAGGAAAAAAATGTTTTTCTTTATATTTTTGGGGGATATTTATAACAAAAAGTTCAAAATAATGCGTTTTTTAAAAAATTGTCGCTCTATTTTTGTTTATAGCGCAAAAAATAAAAACCACAGGGGTGATCAAATACCACCAAAAGAAAGCTCTATTTGTGGGAAAAAAAGGACGTCAATTTTGTTTGGGAGCCACGTCGCACGACCGCGCAATTGTCAGTTAAAGCGACACAGTGCCGAATCGCAAAAAGTGGTCTGGTCTTTGACCAGCAAATTGGTCCGGTCTGAAAGTGGTTAAAGTGACACTAAAGGTTAGTTTAAAAAAAATAACAAACATATAATACTACTTACTTGTGCAGCTCATTCGTGTCCACGTCTTCTGGGGTTCCCCGGTGGCTCTCGCGACTCCTCCCCACATCAGTGCTTCTCCGGGGGGGGGGGGGGGGGGTGTTACCTTGCAGGCGCGCTCCCGAGTACAGCATTCGGTGTCCATAGAGGCTGAATGAAAAACTTGGCCCCGCCCCCGGAGTCTGCGTCATTGGATTTGATTGACAGCAACAGGAGCCAATGGCTGTGCTGCTATCAATCCAGTCAAGAGCAGAGAACCACGGGCAGAGAGACAGGGCGATGCATAGGATGCATTAACCACTTACAGACCGGACCATTTTTGCTGGCCAAAGACCAGAGCACTTTTTTTGCAATTCGGCACTTTGTCGCTTTAACTGACAATTGCGTGGTCGTGCGACGTGGCTCCCAAACAAAATTGATGTCCTTTTTTTTCCCACAGATAGAGCTTTCTTTTGGTGGCATTTGATCACCTCTGCTGTTTTTATTTTTTGCACTATAAACAAAAAAAGAGCGACAATTTTGGAAAAAAACGCACTTTTTTTTACTTTTTGCTATAATAAATATCCCCCAAAAATATATAAAAAAAACATTTTTCTTCCTCAGTTTAGGCCGATATGTATTCTTCTATGTATTTTTGGTAAAAAAAAAAAAAATCAAAAAAAAAAAATCGCAATAAGCGTTTATTGATTGGTTTGCGCAAAAGTTATACCGTTTACAAAATAGGGGATCGTTTTATGACATTTTTATTGATCTTTTTTTTTTTTTATTACTAGTAATGGCGGCGATCAGCGACTGATCGTCACTGATCACCGCTCCCGATCACAGGGATCAGAGATCAGTGACAGTGTCAGTAGGGAGAACGGGAAATGCTTGTTTACATTACATCTCCCCGTTCTTCCTCTCTGTGAGACGATCACAGGTATCCCCGACCCGACTCACGGAGCTTGCCGCAGGCACGCACGCAGGCCGCCTCTTAAAGGGCAAAGTACAGATACGTTAGTTTGCCTATATGAGCCATTCTGCCGATGTATATCGTCGTGAGGTGGTCGGCAAGCGGTTAAAATTTAATTGAACTAATAAGGAAAAAAATCCACATTTAGCTAGAATAATTTACAGCGACTTTTCTGTCCGATTCACGAGTCTCTGGCATCCTTTGTATAAAATGTACGGCGTGAATTATAATCCGGTTATTGTATCGCTGAAAGTAAATCCAAACCAGGCAAGTCTCCCCCTTTCTCTGCCTGATGGTGGACATTTGTTCAATTCTAATATTCTTCAACGACTCTTGTATTCTCTTCTGCCCCTCCTCTTTTTGATTTCTCCGTTACGTTTTATTGAAATTCAATAAAGTAATTTCTCTGCTTTTATTGCAGGAAAGACGAGCAAGGATCCGTAGGAGGATTCCTCATCCTGGAACGGTAAGAAGTGAGAACAATGGTTGTTATCTGTCGGAGCCGGTGCCATGGTAAGAAAAAGTTTTGGCCATGTAGCCCGTAGCATGACACGCGTGCCATCCCTAACAAGGCTTCTAAGGGCATTTTCACTCCAGCAATTGTAGGGCAGTAAAACCTTGTGGTTGAGCCTCAGTTTTAATGTGGTCTTGTAGCCCATTTCAGCCTTGTGTAGGTCTATAATCTTGTCCCTGACATCCTCGGAGAACTCTTTGGTCTTGGCTATGGTGGAGAGATTGGAATCTGATTGATTGCTTCTGTCTCGTAGGTGTCTTTTATACGGGTAACAAGCTGAGATTAGGAGCACTCCCTGTAAGAGAGTGCTCCTAATCTCAGCTTGTTACCTTTTTATAGAAGACACTTGGGAGACAGAAATCTTGCTGATTGATAGGGGATCAAATACTTTTTTTCACTCATTAAAATGCAAATCAATTTATAACTTTTTTTGAAATGCGTTTTTTTGGATATTTTTGTGTTTGTTCTGTCTCTCACTGTTAAAATAAACCTACCATTAAAATTATAGACTGATCGTTTCTTTGTCAGTGGGCACATTTAGAAAATCAGCAGGGGAACAAATACGCCACTAGGGGCGAGCACGCCCGCTGCTCGCCCCCAGAGCATTGATTTTTATCCACCCTGGTGGGCACTGATAAGGCTGCATTTGATGGGCACTGATCAGGCTGCATTGATCGGGAGCATCGATTCACGCTCCCATGCCTCCGGCTGCTGGGGAGGAACTGGAACGAAGCCGTAATCGGCTTCGTTCCAGTATCCTAATAGTAAACACGGAAGCGACGTCATGACGTCACTTCGCGTTTACTCGGCTGCCAATGGCGCCGGTTTTAAAAATATATACGGTATTCTGAATCGCAGTTTTCGGCGATCTAAATACATTGAAGTGTAAAGGAGGGGTGGGGGGTCTTTTAGACCCCCCGATCCCTCCATAAAGAGTACCTGTTATTACTGTCACAAGGGATGTTTACATTCCTTGTGACAGCAATAAAAGTGATCAAATTTTTATTTTTTTTTAAAAACAATTTATTCATTTTCAAATAAATAAAATAAAAATTTTTTTTTTTTTTAAAGCGCCCGCCGTCCCCGCGAGCTTGCGAAGCAAAGAAAACGCATACGGAAGTTGCGCCCGCATATGTAAACGGTGTTCAAATCACACATGTGAGATATCGCCGCGATCGTCAGAGCGAGAGCAATAATTCTAGCACTAGACCTCCTCTGCAACGCTAACCTGGTTACTGTAAAAAAAAAAATTAAAGCGTCGTCTATTGAGATTTTTAGGTACCGTACTTTGTCGTCAATCCACGAGTGCGTGCAATTATAAAGTGTGACATGTTTGGTATCTATTTATTATCTTTATTATCTTTCACATGATGCAAAAAAATTGGGCTAATTTTACTGTTTCGTTTTTTTTTTTAATTCATGAAAGTGTCCCTTTTCCCAAAAAGTTGCGTTTAAAACACCGCTGCGAAAATACCGTGTGACATAAAATGTTGCAACAATCGCCGTTTTATTCTCTAGAGTCTCTGCTAAAAAAAATATATAATAATATTTGGGGGTTCCAAGTAATTTTCTAGCAAAAAATATGGATTTTAACTTGTAAACACCAAATGTCAAAAATAGGCTTAGTCATGAAAGGGTTAAACCCACAAGTGCTTTTTTTTTTTTTACCACTGCTATTCCTTTATATTGGCTTCTGGAATTTAAAAAATCAGCAATTTAGAAATCAGATGAAAGGTTTAGCGCTGGAAAACACTTTTTGATAGATAAAAAGTGCATTTTATATACATCTATGTTGATCAGACCAAAATGAGGGACAAATGAGGAGGACAGAGGGACATTGCTCCAAATCAGGGACAGTTGGGAGCTATGCATTTAACAAGTACCGGCTTCTTCATATGTATTTAGCGGTTTGCCTGGAGTTTTACTTTTAAGCTCTTAAACATTTTTATTTATTTATTTTTTAGGCCTGTCCCCGGCGCTGGGAGTCCTCAGAAATGTCCTTGTCATTGGAGGATGCTTCGGAATCTTGCTGGGAAGAGAAATCAGATGGACAGAGAGACACCACACCAGGTGAACTGACACACTGTCAGTGGAATCCACACTTGTAGGCTGCATGACTGGGGGTATCCTCGTTTTGGGGGGTATCTTCCTCTAGAGGGGTATCTTGCATGATTGAGTGAGATAATGCCATAGATGGAGCCATACAGGGGAGGGATGTACAGCCAAACAGCACTCAATACATTGAATGGAAAGAAAAACCCAAATGCCACATACCTACTGGAGCCCAGGTATCATATGGGCAAAAGCAGCTTCAGCCTGGATCCATCCAGGCAATGCCCTTTTCAACGCGTTTTGTCCCACCCACAGGGCTTAGTCATGGAGATGAGGATCCACCCTTTGGGCACTTTACACAATATTGGGTTTGATTTACTAAAGCTGGAGAGTGCAAAATATGGTGCATGGTAGCCAATCAGCTTCTAACTTCAGCTTGTTTAATTTAAGTTTTAACAATAAAACCTGGAAGCTGATTGGTTTCTTTGCAGAGCTGCACCTGGTTTTGCACTCTCCAGCTTTAATAAATCAACCCTCATTGTCTTGACTTGGCAACAGTGTTGTATCTCTGCATTATAAACTTTCATATTCAGTGTGCTAAACATATGGCCCTGTCTCCTGGATTTAGTACATGGACCAATAAAGGACAAGAGATAGGCTGAAATACTTATTTTTTGGGGGGAAAATGCTGCTATAGTCTCCCTATAGTGTTTGTCACCAAAAAAAAAAAACTGGGCATTTGGTCACATGACCAAGTGAAATCTGGCAGCCTTACTCTGATACTCTTTTATCGCAGGGAATACATAATCAATAACCAAGGCTGTTGGCTTTGGGGGCAGTACTTGAGGGAGCCAGGAACAGCATTGTCTCCAGCAAAGGCATTTCGGCCCATCTTCCTCTCAATTAGGCTGCATGTTGTATTTAAACCAATCAGCCATAACATTATGACCACTGACCAGGTAAAGTGACTAACATTGAATTTCTTGTTCCAGTGACACATGGACGTGGGTGGGATATATTCGGTAGCAAGTGAACATGCTGTCTCCGAAGTTGATATGCTGAAAGCTGAAAAAAAGGGGCACGCGTAAGGATTTGAGCGACTTTGATTAGGGCCAAATTGTAATGGCTAGATCAGGGGTCTCCAAACTTTCTAATCAAAGGGCCAGTTTACTGTCCTCCAGACTGTGGCCATTGGGAGGAGAAATTATCCTGGTGTTAGTGGAATTAATGCATCTTTGGTATTAGGGAAAGAATAGTGCCCCATCGCTGGTGTCAGTGGAAGGAATAGTTCCCCATCATTGGTGTCGGTGGGAGAAATGTTGCCCCATCATTGGTGTCGGTGGGAGGAATGGTGCCCCATCATTGGTGTCGGTGGGAGGAATAGTGCCCCCATCATTGGTGTCGGTGGGAGGAATAGTGCCCCATCATTGGTGTCGTGGGAGGAATAGTGCCCCATCATTGGTGTCGTGGGAGGAATAGTGCCCCATCATTGGTGTCGGTGGGAGGAATAGTGCCCCATCATTGGTGTCGGTGGGAGGAATAGTGCCCCATCATTGGTGTCGTGGGAGGAATAGTGCCCCATCATTGGTGTCAGTGGGAGGAATAGTGCCCCATCATTGATGTCAGTGGGAGGAATAGTGCCCCATCATTGGTGTCAGTGGGAGGAATAGTGCCCCATCATTGGTGTCAGTGGGAGGAATAGTGCCCCATCATTGGTGTCAGTGGGAGAAGTAGTGCCCCATCATTGCGGACAGTGGGAGGAATAGTGCCCCATCATTGGTGTCGGTGGGAGGAATAGTGCCCCATCATTGGGGTCGGTGTGAGGAATAGTGCCCCATTATTGGTGTCAGTGGGAGGAATAGTGCCCCATCATTGGTGTCAGTGGGAGGAATAGTGCCCCATCATTGGTGTCAGTGGGACGAATAGTGCCCCCATCATTGCGGAGAGTGGGAGGAATAGTGCCCCTTCATTGGTGTCAGTGGGAGGAATAGTGCCCCATCATTGGTGTCAGTGGGAGGAATAGTGCCCCATCATTGGTGTCAGTGGGAGAAGTAGTGCCCCATCATTGGTGTCAGTGGGACGAATAGTGCCCCCATCATTGCGGAGAGTGGGAGGAATAGTGCCCCATCATTGGTGTCAGTGGGAGGAATAGTGCCCCATCATTGGTGTCAGTGGGAGGAATAGTGCCCCATCATTGGTGTCAGTGGGAGAAGTAGTGCCCCATCATTGCGGACAGTGGGAGGAATAGTGCCCCATCATTGGTGTCGGTGGGAGGAATAGTGCCCCATCATTGGGGTCGGTGTGAGGAATAGTGCCCCATTATTGGTGTCAGTGGGAGGAATAGTGCCCCATCATTGGTGTCAGTGGGACGAATAGTGCCCCCATCATTTCGGAGAGTGGGAGGAATAGTGCCCCATCATTGGTGTCAGTGGGAGGAATAGTGCCCCATCATTGGTGTCAGTGGGACGAATAGTGCCCCCATCATTGCGGAGAGTGGGAGGAATAGTGCCCCTTCATTGGTGTCAGTGGGAGGAATAGTGCCCCATCATTGGTGTCAGTGGGAGGAATAGTGCCCCATCATTGGTGTCAGTGGGAGAAGTAGTGCCCCATCATTGGTGTCAGTGGGACGAATAGTGCCCCCATCATTGCGGAGAGTGGGAGGAATAGTGCCCCATCATTGGTGTCAGTGGGAGGAATAGTGCCCCATCATTGGTGTCAGTGGGAGGAATAGTGCCCCATCATTGGTGTCAGTGGGAGGAATAGTGCCCCATCATTGGTGTCAGTGGGAGAAGTAGTGCCCCATCATTGCGGACAGTGGGAGGAATAGTGCCCCATCATTGGTGTCGGTGGGAGGAATAGTGCCCCATCATTGGGGTCGGTGTGAGGAATAGTGCCCCATTATTGGTGTCAGTGGGAGGAATAGTGCCCCATCATTGGTGTCAGTGGGACGAATAGTGCCCCCATCATTGCGGAGAGTGGGAGGAATAGTGCCCCTTCATTGGTGTCAGTGGGAGAATTATTGCTCCATTGTTGGTGTCAGTGGAAGGAATAGTACCTTGTATCAGTGGATGGAAAAGTGCCCTAAGGGCCGGATAAAGGCAAGCAAAGGGCCGCATCTAGCCCCTGAGCTGCAGTTTGGAGACCCCTTGGGTAGATGATGGGTCAGATCAACTCCAATACGGCAGTTCCTGTGGGATGTTCCCAGTCTGTAGTGGTCAGGACCAACCAAAAAGGGTCCAAAGAAGGAAAACTGGTGACCGGGTCATGAGCGGCCAAGGCTCATTGATGCACATGGGGGGGGGGGGTCTGGCCCTTGGCCCTTGTAGTCCTATCCAATAGAAGAGCTACCAGAGCTCAGATTGCTGAAAAATGCTGGTTCCGATAGGTGTCAGAACACACAGAGCATCACAGTTTGTCGTTTATGGGGCTGTATAGCCACAGCCTGGTCAGGGTGCCCATGCAGACCTGTGTCCACAGCTACCAGTGCCTACATAGGGTAAATGATCATCCAAACTGGACCATGGAGTAATGGAAGAAGGTGGCCTGGTCTGATGAAACACATTTTCTTTTACTTCATGTGGACAGCCGGGTGCGTGTGCGTCATTTACCTGGGGAAGAAATGGCACCAGGATGCAGTATGAAAAGGAGGCATGCCAGCGGAGGCAGTGTGATACTTTGGTGGAGTCTATGCCTTGATGGGTCAGGGCTGTTTTGGCGGCAAAATGGGAACCCGCTGATTAATTACTGGGTGGTCATAATGTTATGGCTGATCGTTTCACCTTTTCTGGATTTACCCAATAAAGTCCATAGTCTTGAAATATCATGGAGAACCTGAGAGGCCTCCAGCTTGCCTTGCTACACTTTGGACAGTTTGGCAGCTGATCCTAAACCTAGTTTTGTGCTGCTGTGATCTGGTTGGAGGGTGGCTTTGTTTGTTCTCTATGGTCCCACTGTATGTAGGAACAGTCCTAGCCCACTGTCGACTGATGTCACAGACCCAGTCCAGGCTATTCGGGGGATCCCGATGATAATGTCGGGATCCACCAAGGTGCATGGCTGATGCACTGCTGAGATTCTGAGCCAGCTGCTCCCGCCCCCTCCACAATCCAGGGCTCCAGTGAGCTCTCAAGGGGCAGAGCAGAGAGTCGGTGACTTACAGTCACCGGCTCACTAAAAAACATGGACTGAGCGATCAGTGGTCTTTGATTGCTCAGTTGTCGGTGTAGAGCCATTGGGGAACAGCACTTCTCTTTTAACCACTTCTTGACCATGCTATAGCCGAAAGATGGCTACAGCATGGTCGTCTTGGACGTCCTCCCAAAACCATGCTGCGGGGGGGGGGATCCTTCAAACACAGCTGATTACAGGTAAGGGTAAAGTGCCAATCGTAATGGCCCTTTACCATGTGTCCAATCACAGCTGATCACATGTAAACAAATGTGCAGATTTGTTGGCATTTCTTTACTCACGCTAACCGGCAAGCACGACAGGACATTTACACTGATTATCGGGGCACTGATCATCAGTGTCTTGATGATCAGTGCAGCTCCAACAGTGCCCATCAGTGCCGCATATAAGTGCCTCCTCATCCGTGCCCATCAGTGCCGCATATAAGTGCCTCCTCATCCGTGCCCATCAGTGCCGCATATAAGTGCCTCCTCATCCGTGCCCATCAGTGCCGCATATAAGTGCCTCCTCATCCGTGCCCATCAGTGCCGCATATAAGTGCCTCCTCATCCGTGCCCATCAGTGCCGCATATAAGTGCCTCCTCATCCGTGCCCATCAGTGCCGCATATAAGTGCCTCCTCATCCGTGCCCATCAGTGCCGCATAGAAGTGCCTCCTCATCCGTGCCCATCAGTGCCGCATAGAAGTGCCTCCTCATCCGTGCCCATCAGTGCCGCATATAAGTGCCGCCTCATCAGTGAACTTATTTGCAAAATTTTATAACCGAAGCTAAGAAAGAGAGATCAAGATAAACTTTTCATTTGGGTACAGTGTTGCATGACCGTGCAATTGTCAAAGTGTGACAGTGCTGAAAACTGTAAATTGGCCTGGGCAGGAAGGGGGTAAAAGTGGCCAGTATTGAAGTGAATAAGCAACACTGCTTGATCACCTCCCTGCCCTCAGCCTGTGATTGGACAGTGGGATCGGATCATCCCTGTGCTTTCTCCTCCTGTCAGCATGTTTCTTATTAGCACATTTGCACACAGTATACCTGATTGTCTCCTGGTACTGCCCCTCACTCTTCCAGCCATAATGTGTTGTCGGTATATAAATGTATATATGGCAAAATATGAGATAAACAAACCCAGACAGGGAAAGAGGGATGGGAGGAGGGACTGAGATTATCCCTAATATAAAAGGTTCCATCATTTTTATTATACAGGAGCTGTATAGGGGAGCTTGCTGATCATTGTAGTTCCTCCTGTACTAGGCAGTCAGCAGGTTCCCTGTGTCTGATTTACAGTAAAAAAAAAAAAACTCCTAATTAGCATTAATGAATTCAGGTTCTCGCAGCATTCCACATTCTGATGAGCATAATTGCAATCTGTTCTTATTATCGACTGCTAAATTCTGCTTGACTGCAGATCTCGACGGAGGGCCTTGTTAATTCCACCGAGTGACATTTAAACAAAGAAGTAGTTTTAAATAATTGATGTCTTTGTTTATAAAGTTTATCCTGGGTAACGATGTCACGGGACACATTGTTAATCGCTACCTGAAATATGAAGTCATGGCGCTCAGGTTAGGAAACTCTGCTCTAATTATGGTACACAGCAGGATGTTGTTTTAATATGGAGGCAGCCTGGATTGCTAAAATAGTAGCAACTAATGGTTTTGCCTTGCAATATTAGGGCGGCTAATGAGCAGATCTGACACCCTTACTAAGTATGTGTCCATGCATATGACTGGGGATGAGCAGGCTGATTCTTGAAAATTGAAGCTCAGTTCCAGGCTACACTTTCATTTTTAAAAAGGTGCTCCAGGTGCAGCAAGCTCTGGCTGCAGTACTTTCTAAAGTGGAACCTCATTGGTGTCTGGATGTGAAGCCACACAGACATGCAGTAGATGAGCTCCGCTTCTACCTAATCCTTCTGACCATCCTGCTACACTGGCTGACGCTTCTATACTCACATAGCGGTGTCCGAATGGTGCTTCCCTGGTTTCCAGCTACTCCTGTCCTCCTAGATGGCTCCGGGTAAGAGAAAATATGGCAAGTACACAGCGTCCCAGGCCCGGTCTCCTCTTATGGTCGCCATCTTGCCCACGCGCTCTGCCCCCTCCTCCCCATCCTGTCTGACTGCGAGCACCCAGACAGCACCTGCAAGAATGGGAGACTCGGAGCCTTCCTTGGCGGACCCGATGGCGGCTATCCCCTCCCTGAAGGAGACCCTTACCGCCAAGATTGACACAGTGACCACAGAGGTCAGCCTAATTTGGCACGATATGGACAAATTCCGGTCCTGGATGTATGAGGCGGAATCCCGCATATCTCAGCTAGAAGACACGGTGCACAAGGACTCCAAGGAGCTGAGAATCCTCCAAAAACAGGTACTATCCTTACATGAAAAAACAGTGGATATGGAGAACAAGCTCCGTCGTAACAACCTGCAGGTGGTGGGACTCCCCGAACATGCGGAGGCGCCAAACCTGCTGAATTCGCTGAGGGGTTCCTCGCCACTCTGCTAGGCCTCACAGATCTCCCACCCACATTTGTAGTGCCCACTACACCATCTATTCCTGGGGCTCCACCTAGACCCTTCCTGATTAAGCTCCTCAACTACTGTGACAGGGATAGACTGCTGGCAGCCGTCAGAAATGCAGTAGAGCTATCCTTTGAAAACGCCAAGATCTCCCTGTACCCAGACTACTCACCTGAAGTGCAGCAACGTTGTTGCTCCTTCATGGAGATCCGCAAGCACCTCCAGGAGAACGGCCTGAAATGCAGCCTCCTGTACCCCAGCAAGCTCAGGGTGGTGGATGGTAGTTCCACCCGCTACTTTGAAACCCCTGCCACAGCTGTCTCTTGGTGCGATGTCCACTGATTCTTTGCGTGACAACCACACTGAAATACAATTCTGCCTAATACTGTCATTTATGGAGGCTGGGATCCTGATATTAGCCACATGTTCCAGAAGTAAAGCACTTACTCTACGAGACACACTACTAAAGTTCACCCCTTTTTTCCCCTCACCCACCTTGTGTCTGGATCTCACCCAGGTACTGTCAGAAGTTTTGTTGGGATGTGCTCCATTTTGCTCCAGCCCTTTGTACAAAGTTTCTCGAGCTCCTAGTGGCCTGAAGCTCTTCACCTTGTTGGCAAGTTATTGGAACATACCCTGCATCAATTTGTGTTTTTTTTTTATTTAATTTAATTTTTTTACTTTTTCTTTTTGGCCATTCTGCTCTCTTGTTTTGTTTTTTTTGATGCTAGGGTAGGGAGTTATTTTTTGGGAGGAGAGGAGGACGTATGTTTTAGAGATGTAATTACTATTGCTTAAACACGTGTTACTTTGAAGACTCACACAGGCAATGCTCTTATCTATGATGATTTTACTGCGGAGAGGCATGCCGATCTCATCCTGGTCCTGCGCCCCCCTGGCATTCAATGATGTCTAACTCTGGCAAAGAGTCCTTGATTGTCTTGTCGTGGAATGGCAGGGGGCTCAATTCCAAATACAAGAGGTCACTACTGTTTCAATATCTGAAAATGCACAACCCCCCCCACATAGTATTGCTGCAGGAGATGCACTTAATGGGAAGCAGAGTAACGCCTCTTAAGAAACCGTGGGTACAAAAAGCATTTCATTCAACCTACTCCACATACTCCCGTGGGGTGTCTATTCTGATCAGTAAACGATTACCGTGTATAATACATGATGTACATCTAGACCAGCATTTCTCAACCTTTTCAACACAGAGGAACCCTTGAAATAGTTCTCTAGTCTCAGGTAACCCCTGCTAAAAATTTGAAATCTACAACTCATAATACATTAGTGTGATGGTCAGTGAGAAGAATGGTCCTTGCGCTTGTGATCATTGTGAAGAATTGCCCCCTTACGGATAGCTGAAAAGATCAGTGGTGTCGGTGGGAACTTATACGAGAGGCAGAAATGTCCCAATGCTGAAGGAACCCCTAGCAACCTCTGGAGGAACCCTAGGTTCCACAGAACCCTGCTTGAGAATCGCTGATCTAAACCCTCATGGGAAATATGGTATGTTGGTACTGACCATATACAACAAGAACTATGGTTTTGTAAATGTCTACCTGCCCCCTCCTAGTCAGGTGCATTCCCTCTACACTCTATACGAAAGGTTGGCTCCACATTGCCCTGCGCAGATTCTGTTCATGGGCAATTTCAACGCCACCCTATCATGAGATTTGGATAGGTCCTCACCTCAAGCTAATTTTAACTCCGATTTGGGCACCTGGGCACATGCCACAGACTTTACTCAGATATGGAGATGTTTACATCTTCATGATAGACCTTACTCCTGTTTCTCTACCACCTTTTAAGACCTCAGCCCGTATAGACCTGGCATTTGCAAACACTGCCCTCCTTAGTAAGATCCAAGAGGCATGTTATCTTCCCTCTGGCCTCTCAGATCATAATCCGCAGAAATTGACCATTACAACCCCAAAAATGCACAATGGAGCCCTTTGGAGACTGTAACCTCATTGGATCAAACATGAATCAGTTCAGGACCGAATCCCCCCCCCCCCCCAATTGAAGGAATACTGGGTGGCTTACCCATTGAATTCTATAGAGACCACATCGAACTGCTTGCCCCAAAATTAGCTGAGTTGTTCTGTTCATATCCTGTTTACAAACAGGCTCTTTGCCCCCATCCATGAAAGAAGCCCAAATTATCCTAATGTCTAAGCCCAATAAGGATCCCAAGCTGTGCGCCTCATACAGACCAATTGCACTTCTCAGTTGTGATCTGAAGATCTTACCAAGTTGTTTGCCACCAGGCTGAACAAAGTTATAAAAGCCCTTGTAGATCCAGATCAAATGGGCTTTATGCTAGGAAGGTCCACATCAACATACGCAGACTATTCTTCAATATCCATGCCCCCCACACAAACCACTGCAACAGAATGATTGCCATCCTAGATATAGGAAAGGCATTATTGACTAGGTATGAACGCTCTACAAGGGCCCCCTGGCAAACATAAGGCTTAACGGATTGCTATGCTATGCCCCTTTCCCCTGCAGAATGGTACTAGACAGGGATGCCCACTCTTCCCAGGCCCTCTTCGCCCTGGCCATGGTACCCATCGCTGAAGCCCTCAGAATTTCACCTGAGATTCGCGGCCTTCGGGTGGGATGGCTGGAGGAGAGAGTGGCTCTCTATGCCGACAATTTATTACTCTTCTTGAACGGTGCTGGAGCTTCTCTGCAGGGTGCCCTCAGTATAATGAACACCTTCTTAGCCTTCACAGGATTACGGGTGAATTGGCACAAATCCCAGTTCCTGGTGGTCGAGGGCTAGATCCTCCTCATCCCCATCTCTCCCGCTGTAGTGGGTGGATCACTTTACTTATTTGGGAATTGTGATATCCAGATATAGTAAGGACTATGTGAGCCTCAACCTGAATCCAGTAATAGCTGGGATTAAAACGAAATTAAAAGCATGGAGCAACCTCCCTCTCTCACTAATTGGACGTATTAACCTCCTAAAAATGAAGGTCCTCCCCAAATTCACATATATTTTTAGGAACTCTCCTCAGTGGCTCTCAAAATACATTTTAACTCAATCAAACAACTTTTCATGTTCTTTATCTGGGGATCAAAACCTCCCAGATACAAATGCACTACTTTGACCAGGCCTGTGGATGGGGGGGGGGGATGCCTTTCCCGACTACTACAAGTTTTTCCTGGTTGCCCAGCTGCTGACTGCCCATTGGTGGCTTCAACCTGACCTAACCAATACCGCTATAGTGCTGGAGGCAGCCATAGTCAAATCCCTGGAGGGCTTACAGGGGTTGTTGTTTAGGGGTCTACTGACCCACCATTCCAGAGCATCAGAGTTCAGTTCAGAAAGACTACTTGTAAAGTTGGAGCTGTAGAAGGGAACAAGAGCCACATAAGCCAATGCCTTCTCTTTCTCTGTAGTGCAGGCTCCTGTCCCATGTGGAGTGATGCCAATTGCACTCCACCTCTTATCCCA
Organism: Lithobates pipiens; assembly: GCF_037356315.1. NCBI lineage: Eukaryota > Metazoa > Chordata > Amphibia > Anura > Ranidae > Lithobates > Lithobates pipiens. Next base: position 29,109,326 of record NW_027507788.1, on the reverse strand, counting down.
GCTAGCGGTCTCCAGAGTGGTGACAGCAGCTAGAAAGAAGAGATCTTCATATCAATGTGAAGCAATACACTGGGTATAATGGCATAGGGCTGCTTTCACATTGATGCACTGCGGTTTAACCACAAAGCGGGTGCAGTGTACTTCCTGCAGGTTTGCTGCACTTAGCCATAGACTTCTATTATATCCTGCTGTTTTACCAACCCCTAACTTTAGTGTGAACGAGCTCTAAGGGTGCTGCTGCCAAATGCAACTAATGGCTCAATTAACAAGTGCAACAGACACTGCTTCTCCTCTGAAAAGTGATCTGAGTTTGTGCGTTGACAGGTGGTGAGAAGGCAATATATTGCTTCTTCACCACTTGATTTAAATCCATGAATGTTGTGCAATGCATGCAATTGCAACATGGCGGTACGGCAATTGGAGGCTTAAATCAGGTGTGATGAGGTCAGGGTTGGTGCTACCACTAGGCAAACAAGGCAGTCGCCTAGGGTGCACTGCTGCCTAGGGTGCCCGGCCACTGGTGTTCCTACTCTCTTCTCGCTGAAGCAAGCAACTAAGTCTCAGCATCAGCAGGCTGCTGCTGCTCCGTTTGCACATTGACAGTGTCGGAGGCACAGCGGAGGACTGTGTCTGTGTCCTGACTCCCAAATGAATGGAATCAAGCAAGCATTCATTGATGGGCTCTGGTGAGGCTGCTTTTGATGGGCGCTGGTGAGGCTGCTTTTGATGGGCGCTGGTGAGGCTGCTTTTGATGGGCGCTGGTGAGGCTGCTTTTGATGGGCACTGATGAGGCTGCGTTTGATGGGCGCTGATGAGGCTGAATTTGATGGGCGCTGATGAGGCTGAATTTGATGGGCGCTGATGAGGCTGAATTTGATGGGCGCTGGTGAGGCTGTGTTTGGGCGCTGGTGAGGCTGCGTTTGATGGGCGCTGGTGAGGCTGCAATTGATGGGCACTTCATTAAAAAGGTGGGGTATACATGGGCAGGGCAAAGGGGGTGTAGTCAGGGTGGAGCAAGGGGGGAGGGGTTGACAAAAGCAGGCTTCGCCTAGGGCAGTGATGGCGAACCTTGGCACCCCAGATGTTTTGGAACTACATTTCCTATGATGCTTATGCACTCTGCAGTGGAGTTGCGCATCATGGGAAATGTAGTTCCAAAACATCTGGGGCTCCAAGGTTCACCATCACTGGCCTAGGGTGTCAAAAATCCCTGCACCAGCCCTGGATGAGGTGACACTGTGCCCGGTGATCTTTTGACTTTCCCGTGTTGTTCAGGTAGATCGCCACCTTTTTAAGGTTGCCTACCCCTACTGTAAACCATCAGTAATTGTAGATTTTGACCACTTGATATTTTGACACGACACCGGCAACTGTATACACTCCGGTACATGATATTATGAGCGGACATTGTTAGTCCGCTCCGATACAACAAAATGTCTGCCTCCGAGGCTGCTACAACCTTTCCCTCATTAGCCGCTGTTATGTCAAAACACCAAAGTCTTCGTGTACTGAAGTGTATACGGTTGCTGGTGTTGTTTCAAAACGGCAAGTCGTCGAGATCTGCAATTACTGATGGTTTTCAGTAACAGGAACTGATGTAATTGGAGATCTCGATGAACTGACTATTTTGACAGAACACTGGCAATTCTTTGGTTTACATTCAGCTGTCAGCAGGAAACAACTGACAACGGTTACTATGCAGAGTTGCAGCAGGTTTTGCACTCCCCAGTTCTATTAAATAAACCTTTGTTCTGTCATGCCTCAGCATCAGGACCTTTCCAGCCCAGGGAAGAGGTGGAGATGAAGAGGACCCTGCAGTGTTACTTGACCGGCCTGAACACTTCAGAAAGGGTAAGTATAAAAATGAAAATAGCATAAAATATGGTCAACAGGGGCCACAAAGGCAGGAGAAGGGTTGAGTAAGGCGGAGCGTGATAAAAGGCCAGAGTTTAGCTTTAACCTCTGCTTGGAAAAGTTGCCTTTAAAAAAAAAAAAATGTTCCTTGCACCATAGAAGATTAAAATAAAAGTTTTGGATATGGATATATATATATATATATACACATACATACCTTATCTGTGTTTGTTTTGGCCTTAGTTGTCATTTGGCTGTCCATTTGTTTTGTTGCAGAACTATTAATGGACCATCAAGATGGCCATTTGGCACCAGAAGACTCCCCAACTCATCCTTGCCCTGACTGCGGTCGGACGTTCCAAACCCTTCGGGCCCACAACCTTCATCGGCGCAACCACACCGCTGACCTCTCCTACACCTGCAAAGACTGCGACACAGCTCGGGCCGGTGCTACAGAAGGCAGTGAAAAGCCCTATGCCTGCTCTCATTGTGGACGGCGTTTCTGCTGGTTACTAGCTCTACACAGCCATCATGAACAGCAACACACGGGACAGAGAGGCTACCAATGTTCACAGTGTGGCAAGCAGCTGCCCAGCCAGCCAGCATTCCGTAGACACCAGCAATCTCACCGCAAAGACAGGACATGCATCTTCTGTGCCAAAGCTTTCAACTGCTCGGCAAAACTAACAAGGCATATGCGTATTCACACGGGGGAACGACCCTATCAGTGTCCAGACTGCCCTCAGGCGTTTACGCAGCTTGAGACCCTCCGTGTTCACCAGTGGACTCACGAGGATCCCAAACCCTACCAGTGCAAGGACTGCGGGCGAAGGTTTCGGGCCCAATGCACTTTCGAGAAGCACAGAAAGTTGCACATTTCGCGGAAGCCGCACACTTGTCCCGTGTGCGGCAAAACTTTTTTCTTCTCCTCTCGCTATAAGCGGCACTTGCGTGTTCATACAGGGGAAAAACCCTTTCAGTGCCAGCAGTGTGGAAAGCGATTTAACCAACGGTCCAATTATCAGCGGCACTGGGCTATTCATGTAGGCAAGAGGCCATTTCCATGTGACTTGTGCGAAAAGAGTTTCAGCCAGGCCTCAAATTACCGGCGGCATCTGAGAACTCACCGCAAGGAAACGGATAGGTGGGAGGAAAAGGGGGACTTTAAATGTATTGAGTGTGGGGTTCACTTCCAGCATGAAGGTGGGCTGCATGAGCACTACATACAACATGCCAGAGGGGAGGTGAGACCAGCACACTGAGTCGTTGTCTTGCCCACTTTCTGTACACCCTATTTAATGTTCTGTACCACCCAGAAGGATATTTCAGGTCTGGTGTCATGGACTTCAAAAGACCTACAGGGTCAAATTAACAGACAGGTGCTAGAGCTGTAAAAGTCCTCAGATGGATGGTCAGAGCTGGCGCAGACAAACCAATCCTAAACAGATTTTAACTACAAGACAGGTAAGGGTGGAAGGTCTGAGTAGTGGCCACCTAACCATATTTAGGATAGAAGGTTTGGGTGGTTTCCAACCACTTATATTTGGGGTGGAGGATTGGTGCCAACCTTCAGGGGGCAGATTTGGGTGGCAACCACCCAACTATATTCAGAGCAAAAGGTCTGGGTGGTAGCCAACCACTCATATTAAGGATGGCAGGTCTGGGTGGTTGCCAACCACTTATATTTGGGGTGGAATGCCTAAGTAGGGGCTACCCAACCATATTCGAGATAGAACGTCTCGGTGGTTGCCGACTACTCCTATTCAGGGTGGAAGGTCTGGGTGGTTGCCAACCACTCATATTCAGGATGGAAAGTCTGGGTAGTTGCCAACAACTTATATTCAGGGTAGAGGGTGTGGGTGGTTGCCAACTACCTATATTCAGGGTGGAAGGTTGGTGCCAACCCACACATATTCAATGGGGAAGATCTGGTTGGCAACCACCCAATCATATTCAGCATGAAAAACCAAATGCTTATATTCATGGCAGAGGATTTGTATAGCTGCCAACCACCCATATTCAGAATGGAAGGTTTGGGTGGATTCCAAAGACTTTTATATTCTTGATAGAAGGATTGACTGGTTGCCAACCACCTATATTCACAATACTAAATTCACTCATACCATTCAGGAAAAAAGTAAGAATGGCTATTCAAAATCCACATATCAGACAGATGCCAATAGACCTCAAAGGTTATGAGCAGCCTAAAAACATGGTGGCTGGTTGTATGAACAGGCAAGTTGTAGCAAAGAATTTCTAAGCCGACCTTTCAGATAGTTTGTCATGAATCAGTCTAGACTGTCTAGGCATAAACTCAACACCTGCCAAACAGATGTCCCTGTCGGGGACCTGGCTCGGCAAGAAAACCACCTGGTATCACATCTTATTTCTTTGGGACTCTAGTAGGGATTTCCCCACTGAAGCTTCCGACTGTTCTCACCCGCACCATGGAGGCTTACCGTTTCTGCTGAATTATTGTAAATATAAAAAAATTCAAAGGGAACACAAGGCCTCCTAATGATCAAGGCAGTTGGGTGAAGCTGGGAACTCGAGTTCAGAGACCTCCTCTCAGGAGAGAATGGAAGCTGGTAAGATACTAGAAGTGATATTTTGTTTATAGATGAAGTAGAGTTACCTAAAGCTCTCCCATCTCTTAAAATCTTGCAGTCCCTGCCCACCCTCACTTTTGACCAAAGTTCCTAATTCTTTCCTGACCCACCTTAAAGTTCTGGGCATTCCTGTCCCACCTTGGGTTGTTCCCATGCTTCCTGGTTCTTCTCATCTAAAGTGGTTGTAAACCCTCACATCTACTCAGTGAAGTGACTGGCCTCAGGTGATACACAGAGATGAAACAAATAAATTGTACCTGTGTATCTACTGCCATCTTTTTCCTACATCCATTCAAGGTGCAGAATTTACACAGGATCTCTCAGCTATAAAAAGCAGCGGATGGGGAGCCGAAAGTTACATCAGTGAGGATAGCTGATTGGAGGCAAGACCCCCCGCCCCCTTTCACACAGCACACAGGAACAGAGCTGAGGCTGTCAATCACATACTGTGCCCTCCCCTGTCACCATTTTTCTCTTGGTGTCAGGAAAACTCATTAGAAGTGACTAATACTGATAGCAGAGGAAGGAGGCAGCAGACAGAAATTACACTCAGTGCTCTGGATTGAGACAAGTACACACTATAGAGCAATCTTTCTCAACCTTTTCAACAGAGAGGAACCCTTGAAATGGTTCTCTGGTCTCGGGGGAACCCCTGCTAAAAATTAGAAATCTACAACTCGTGATACAATAGTGTGATGGTCAGTGGGAAGAATAGTCCTTACACTTGTGGTCATTGGGAAGAATTACCTTCTAAAGCCCCATACACACTATCAGATTGTCTGCTGAGTTTTTCCTTCAGAATTACCAAAACCATATAATATGAGGTCAAACCTTAGGAGTTTCAATGTGTATGTAATCAGGTAGGCCCTTCCACTACATGGTTTTGGTAAATCTGAAGGAAAAACTCAGCAGAAAATCTGATAGTGTGTATGGGGCTTTACAGATAGCTAAAAAGATCAATGGTGTCGGTGGGAACTTATCTGAGAGGCAGAGATTGTCCAATTCTGAAGGAACTCCTAGCAATCTTTGGAGGAACCCTAGTTGAGAATCACTGCTATAGAGGGATATGTTTTATTCATATATCATGACTGAGGTTTACAACCACATTAAGTAAATAGGCTGTAGAACAGGGAGGGGACCCTCTTATGATGGCAGAGTCACTTCGGCAAACCAAAAGTTGAATGGCTGAGTATTATAAGAAGATGTAAGGGATTTGTTGCTCCAGTTACCAACCAAAGACTGAAATATCACATTTTGGGTGGACTGACCAGCTAAAATGGCACTACCACTCCTGCCCGTTCTGCACCTCCTCATTGTATAGAAGATGCATATAAGCACACTGTGTCAAGTGAAATTTGCACTGCTATTGTCTGTACGGTTTACTGTATTTCTATGCCAATTGAAAAATTGATACAAAATAAATATGTAATGTGTAAGAAATAAAGTCAAGAAATCAGATATTTGAGTTACTCATTTTTATATATGTAGTCATTTCCTGCACCTTGTCATAAGCTGATACTATTGAAAAGCTTGATTCAAAGGATACAATAACCCGACATTTCATATTCCTGATATGTGCCTGCTGTACCATGTACTTGTATGAACAAGTCTCTTTGTATTGCTTCCTTTGTTTGAAATCCCTGGTGTTTCTTCCAGTCCCTCTGCTTTCCTATTAACCACTTGACCACCGGGCACGGGAGTCCGGGACTCCGCGTTTTTTTTTTTTTTTTTTAAAGTCAGCAGCTACAAATACTGCAGCTGCTGACTTTTAAAATAGTGACACTTACCTGTCCAGCGCGCCCGCGATGTCGGCACCCGAAGCCGATCTCTAGATCGACACTCGAGTGCTGCCGCCGCCATCTTGGGTATGGGAATCAGGAAATGGAGCCTTTCGGCTTCATTTCCCGGTTCCCTACTGCGCATGCGCGAGCCGCGCTGCGCAATGAGGACGGTCCCCGCTGCCTCTGGGATCTGTGTGTTTCCCAGCAGGCAGCGGGGCACTTGCGGAAGGGGGCGGGCACTTGCGGAAAGGGGCGTAATGTACGCCCCTTTCCGCAGAGAGCTAGCCCGGAAGTGGGTGCAGTTACCTGGATTATCCAGGTAACTGCACCCCCCTCCCCCCTGAAAGGTGCCAATTGTGGCACCGGAGGGGGGGAGGAATCCGATGAGCGGAAGGTCCATTTTAGGGTGGACCTCCGCTTTAAACCCCCTTCCTAACCAGACCAATTTTCAGCGTTCGGTGATCTCACATTTTGAATGACAATTACTCAGTCATGCAACACAGTACCTTTATTAAATTATTGTCCTTTTTTTCACACAAATAGAGCTTTCTTTTGGTGTTATTTGATCATCTCCTAGGTTTTTTTTATTTGTATCCAAATAAAAGAAAAAAGACCAAAAATTCTGTAAAAAAAAAAACAAAAAAAATAATTTTCTTTGTTTCTGTTATACATTTTTGCAAAGTGGTAATTTTTTCTTTATACATGTTGGCCAAAATTTATACTGCTACATATCTTTGGTAATAATAACCCAAATTGGTGTATATTATTTGGTCTTTGTGAAAGTTAGAGTCCGCAAGCTGTGGTGCCAATCTCTGAAAAATGATCACACCTGATGTACTGAAGGCCTCTCTCATTTCTTGAGACCCCAACAAGCCAGGAAAGTACAAATACCCCCCAAATTACCCTTTTTGGAAAGTAGATATTCCAAGGTATTTAGTAAGACACAGGGGCGGACTGACAACTCATGGGGCCCCCAGGCAGTCAGAGATTATGGGGCCGCACAGTATACACAAACACACACAGATACAGTATACAATCACACAGCAGGGGCGGACTGACCACTCGGGCACTGCCCGAGGGCCCCATGCCACTAAGGGGCCCCATCAGGGTTGCCAGCCTCAATAAAACCAGGGACAGTATGTAAAAATCTGTGTGTGTTTTTTTTTTTTTAATCCCAAGATTATAGCTGCCCCGACTCTCCAGTACCTTTTCAGTGTGTGTGTTTCATAGTTTCATAGTTAGTAAGGTTGAATAAGGACACCAGTCCAACCTGATTGAGTGTCTACAATTGTCCCTGTACATTGCACACTCACATTGATCCCTACCCTCAAAGAGCCCACAATCCAAGGTCCCCATTCATATACTAGGGCCAATTTTGGACAGAAGCCAATTAACCTACCTGCATGTCTTTGGATTGTGGGAGGAAACCGGAGTACCCAGAGGAAACCCACGCAGGCACAGGGAGAACATGCAAACTCCAGGCAGGTAGTGTCTTGGTTGGGATTTGAACCAGTGACGCTTCTTACTGCTAGGTGAGAGTGCTAACCACTGCACCACTGTGCCGCCTGTGTGTATATTGTGTATCTGTGTGGATACTGTATGTGTGTATACTGTGTGGCCCCATAATCTATTGCCTGGGGGCCCCATAATCTTCTCCTATTGCCCGGGGGGCCCCATAATCTTCTCCTATTGCCCGTGGGCCCAAAAAATCTCCTATTGCCCGGGGGCCCCATAATCTTCTCCTATTGCCCGGGGGCCCTATAATCTCCTATTGCCCGGGGGCCCCATAATCTTCTCCTATTGCCCGGGGGCCCCATAATCTCCTATTGCCCGGGGGCCCCATAATCTTCTCCTATTGCCCGGGGGCCCCATAATCTTCTCCTATTGCCCGGGGGCCCCATAATCTCCTATTGCCCGGGGGCCCCATGAGTTGTCAGTCGGCTCCTGTCACACAGTATAAACAGACATGTTTCTATTGGCTGAGAAGGTACTGGAGAGGTGGGGCAGCTATAATCTCAGGATTTTTAGACCAAAAGGATGTCGGTAAGGGACATTTCAGAGACAGATTTAAAAAAAAAAAAAAACACTAATTTTTACATACTGTCCCTGGTTTTACTGAGGCTGGCAACCCTGATGGGGCCCCCTAGTGGCATGGGGCCCTCGGGCAGTGCCCGAGTGGCCAAATTGTCAGTCCTCCCCTGGTAAGACACATAGAGGGGGTTATTTACTAAAGAAAAATCCACTTTGCACTGCAAGTGCACTTGGAAGTAAAGTCGCTGTAGATCTGAGGGGGACATGCAAGGAAAATAAAAAAACAGCACGTTAGCTTGCACATGACTGGATGAAAAAAGTTGCAGAGCTTCCACTCATTTCAGATCTACCCCTCAGATTTAGAGCGACTGCACTTCCAAGTGCACTTTCAGTGCAAAGTGGATTTGCCTTTCGTAAATAACCCCCATGGTGAGTTTTTTGAAGTTGTAATTTTTTCCCACATTGAGACACCTGCCTTTAGAGGGCTTTCATACTGCGCCGCCCATACCGTCGGATTTGCGGCGCATTTCGGCCGCTAGCGGGGTGCTTTTACCCCCCTGCTAGTGGCCGAGAAAGGGTTAAAACCACCCGCAATAGTGGCATTTTGCCAGCGGTATTGCAGCGCTGCCCCATTGATTTCAATTGGGAGCAGCGGTGGAGGAGCGGTAAACACACCGCTCCATAGAAGGTGCTGGCAGGACTTTTCCTGACGTCCTGCCAGCGCACTGCTCCAGTGGGAAAGCCCTCGGGCTTTCACACTGGAGACAATGGTGCAGCAGTTTGAGGGCGGATTGCAGGCACTATTTGTAACGCTATAGCACCTGCAAAACGCCCTCGGCGTGAAAGGAGTCTTATACGCACATAAACTTTAATGGCGTCCCAGTCTTAGTTCATAGGGTTCAATATTGAGTTGGCCCACCTTTTGCAGCTATAACAGCTTCAACTCTTCTGGGAAGGCTGTCCGCAAGGTTTAGGAGTGTGTCTATGGGAATGTTTGATCATTATTCCAGAAGCGCATTTGTGAGGTCAGGCGCTGATGTTGGACGAGAAGGCCTGGCTAGCAGTCTCCACTCTAAGTCATCCCAGAGTGTTCTATCAGGTTGAGATCAGGACTCTGTGCAGGCCAGTCAAGTTCTTCCACCCCCAAACTCGCTCATCCATGTCTTTATGGACCTTGCTTTGTGCACTGTTCTAAATCATTTGGTGTGTGTATGTGTGTGTGTGTGTGTGTGGGGGGGGGGGGGGTTATGGTGTGGGGTTGTTTTTCAGGGGTTGGTCTTGGCCCCTTAGTTCCAGTGAAGGGAACTTTTAAGGCGTGAGCATGTAAAGACATTTTGAACAGTTTCATGCTCCCAACTTTGTGGGAACAGTTTGGTGATGGCTCCTTCCTGTTCCAACATGACTGCACACCAGTGCGCAGAGCAACTTCCATCCAAACACGGATGAGTGAGTTTGGGGTGGAGGAACTTGACTTTCCTGACCTCAACCTGAAAGAACACCTTTGGGTTGAATTAAAGCGTAAGCCAGGCCTTCTCTCCAACATCAGTGCCAGACCTCACAAATGCGCTTCTGGAATAATGATCAAACATTCCCATAGAGTCTGGAAAATAACAAATATGCAAAAAATAAATAAAGATTTGCTTTTTATGTTTAATGATCCATAATGGACTTGCAATCAACTATTTGCATGTATAGACAGTGCAGCGTAATCTCCCAAAACTCTTCTACCGTGCTACACCTCGAGTCCTCCACCATATCTACTCCTGAGGTTCACCAGAGGGTGTGAGACACCTGAGAAGTCAAACAGCGCTTGTTAAAGAGAATGTCGAGATAGCACTCCAAAGCTTATATCCCCACTTTTCCTCCAGTGACACAGCAGCATAGAAGGCAATATACAAAGAGCAAAATGCTCCCAATAGTGTAAAATCAGCATACAAAAATGTTATACTTATACACGTGAACTGTATACAGCGTCCTACAGAAATGACAACTGCCAGAAGTTTGAGTATTGAAGCGCGCATGCGCAGTGACATCAAGGCTTCCGGCTCCACCCAGAGCGTTTGGTCAGATTTGATGTCATTAGGAGCCAAAAAACTGAGCAAAGCAACAGGTTTGCTTTAAAGCTTCCTCCTCCAGCTACCCAGACTCATCTTTCCTGTGCCTTGTTCAACGCCATTGTTGGGGCATAGAAGTTCTAGGTTAGCTCCAAGTTGCTCGGTTTGGACCTTACTTGGGGACAGGGGTCAAGTCCTGGGGAAAAAAGTGTGGGAACTCTCACCCAAGATCCACTCCCCCACCGAAAAAAAAAATGATACGCTCATATGCACAAACGCTTCAAAAGTGGTATTTTTCATCCAATTTTCGTATTGTGTTTATGAAGCTTAACTGTTAGTACATAAAAAAAACAATCCTCAATAAACATAAATACGGTAATTCTCTGAATAATCAGCATTCATTCAATTGTGCTTCCATGCAAATGTGAACATCGTGTTCTGATCTTTATTGGGGAATTTTATTTTGTATATAGAGTGTTTATGTGGTGAGTTTACACTTTTCATACAGACAGAGTTTGGATAACACAGGGTTAAATGGAAAGGACATAAATTAACTGCACATTATCTGGACAGAATGCTTGGGGAGATAGTGATGTGTTCCTGCTTAGGAGATGTATGTTAGTTTGGGGGCTGCAAACTCTGCAGGGCTCCAACACACACTCGCTGCTATTCCAACCCTTCACATATTTCCACATAAACTTCCCTCCTGGCATTAAACTTTGCCAGGTATTGTGCTCAGCTTACCACCCCAAACTGATGTTCCTCCCTTAGCTCAACTCTCTCCCTGCATGTCCTGTGAGCAGAATAGCTGTGCTCCTCCTCTGGGTTCTCTCATCATATGGCACTGAAGATAGAGGAGGAGGGGATTCAGCGGGAAACACAGAGCAAGTATGCAGGAGACTGGTGGGGGGGGGGGGATGAGTAGACAGAAAATCAGGAGGGGGCGGCGGGGGGGGGGGGGTGCATCACAAGAGGTCTGACTAAATACAATCTCTTAGCAGCAGGGACCTGATCTACCTGTCAGCTAGCTGCGATTGACAGGTAGATCGAAGCGGAAGGTGTCATGGGGCCCCCTACTGGCAATGCCTGAATGGTCAGGTGTGCGGCACTTACTATTGCAAGCTGTGACGGTGGCTGCTGGTGTAGCACCTGCCATACAGCTCGCATACTTCAAAGTCTTGCAGGACACGGCTGCTAATGGGAACTGAGTTCCTGTTGTGGAAAAAGTACAGGAACTCCGTTCCCGTGAGTTCCCAAAGGACTTGAGCCCTGCTTGGGGATGATGATTTTCTCTGCCCCATGTGACAGCGATGAGCCAATCTTGAAGCACCAGTGCTGTCAGATGACAGAAAAGAGCATGAGTAACCTACTCCTCTCTACCTGCAAGTGCCAGGTTGTCTCTGCTCCCAGTAGCTGAACAGAATAGAGGGGAAGTAAAGTAAAGGTGAGCTTGTACAGGTTGGGAGGGGGGCATTAAATGAAGCCATTACTGTACCCTGCAGGATAGCTATAAGCCATGCACAGAATGCAAATAGCAGTTCAGCACAGGTAATCCCAGAACTGAAACTGCTCCCTGTGAGCCTGGTGTTGAGGGTATGTTCTTGATGCTAGATGTCAGACTTCCAAGGTTCTGCTTAACAGTCTAATAGGAACCCTTCCATCTATTTGGTTTGGCCCCAAAATGTGCTGAATGTCTTCTTCTTCTTGTGATTTGAATTGTAATAACAAATAAATGGTATGGACTGTTAAGAATGCTGTGTGTTGCTCTTTGTTTATCTCACTTGGATTTCCTAGTGGAGGCCCTTGCTCGGTATCTGGGAGGCACACACATTGTGGTAGAGCTGCCTAGGTGCAGTCCTCAAGTTTTATCCACTCCCTTGGATCCTGGTCCCTCATCCAACTTCTTGGATCCTGGTCCTTCACCTTCTTGGATCCTGACTCTTCATCCACTGCCATGGATCCTGGTCCTTTAAACCACCTTCTTGGGTCCTAGCCCTTCTTTCACCTTCTTGGATCACAGCCCTACATCCACCTTCTTGGAACATTACCTTTTAATCCACCTTCTTGGTTCCTGGTTCTTCATCCACCTTCTTGGTCCTAGTCCTTCACCCATCTTCTTGGATCCTGGTCTTTCATCCACCTTCTTGGATCCTGCTCCTTTATCCACCTTTCTGGTTTCCGGTCCTTCGTCCACCTTTTTGGATCCTGCTCCTTCATCCAGCTTCTTGGATCCTGGTCCAGTAATATTACTGTCACCAACAGGAATTATGCCCCATTGTTGTTGGCAGTGGATGGAATAGAGCCCAGAGGGCTGGTCCTTCATGCACCTTCTTGGAACCTGGTCCAGTGGTATTAGTGGGAGGATTTGTGCCCTTTCCTTGGTGCCAGTGTAAGGAATAGTGGCCCATCATTGGTGCCAATGGAAGGCATTGTGCCCCATCATTGGTGTCAATGGGAGGAATTGTGCCCCTTTGAGGGCATCAGTGGGAGGAATAGTGCCTCATTGTTAATGTCACCAACAGGAATTATGCCCCATTGTTGTTGGCAGTGGATGGAATAGAGCCCAGAGGGCTGGATTAATGCAAAGGGCCACATCCAGTCCCCAGGCCGCAGTTTGGAGCCCACTAGTTTAGGGGTTAGCACTCCTGCCTTACAGCACTGGGGTTCTAGGTTCAGATCTCAAACAGCTGCTACCTGCTTGGCGTTTGCCTGTTCTTCCTGTATTTATGTGATTTTCTTCTGGGTACTCCAGTTCTCCCCCAGCCCCACACTCAAAAGACATGATTGGAGGGTTAATTGGCTCCTGTCTAAATTGGCCCTAGTATGGGAGATAGGGATCTTAGATTGTAAGCGGATGTGAATGTACAGTATGCATAGCACTGTGTAAATTTTTGGTGCTATATAAATACCTGTAATAAATAATATACTATACATATACCTCCCCCCAGCACCAAGTAAAACATTCATTTGGACACAAGTGAGAATACAGTAGTCTCTTGCTCAAATAATAATCTGCAGATCTTTCAAAATTTTGAAACATCATCCATGCGGAGGTGCAGATCAATGACAGAGTTAGCTCCAAGCTGCTAGGTGACCACGGCTGCCTGTGGTGTCTTTTGAAATGTAAACTCGGCGTCTGGTGTGAGTTTAGTGGATTGCGGATCTCTAGTCTCCAAATGACATCAAGGTGAGTTTAAAATTAGATAAATGCCTGGAAGCATCAAGAAGGGCGGTTTGAAGTCCCAACTCGCACTGACCAGCATTAAAAGGGATACACGGTGTGTCTTCTTTACACCAAGCCCTCCCATGATGCCGGGGCGGAAGGTTGTATTGATCCAAGCCATTAAATGCATGGAGGCTTTAGCAAAGCTTTGACACTGCAACACCTATTGTTTTTACCGACCCACATGTGCTCTTTATTCTCCATGTGGGGAATCGGGGACCAAAAATAAAGCGGGCAAATATGTCCTTGAACATTAAAGGCTAAGGTAAGCTTTGTAATAAATTGCACTGTGCAGGAGCTTCACAATGTGGAAGTTAATGGAAGGGCTGTGCCTGTAGGCCCATTGTCTTACCCACAGCCTGGCTGAAAACAAATAATGGGAGAGATCGGTACCGTCCTACCTATGATCTGGGAAGCTCCATACATGGGGCGCACTCCCAGCATTACTAGAAAAAGCCATTTCTGTCTTTAGTTCAGGGGTCTTAACAAAGAGCCAGTTTACTGTCCTGATGACTTTAGGGATGCCAGTGTTCTGCCATATAGTGTCCTGGCATCGGATACTGTCCGCCCCGTACTGCGCATGCGCAGCACGGAGCAGAGGAAGCTTCGGAAAATCTCCGAAGATGAACAGCGCCTGCGTATCACCATCCAAGTGGACATAGGGCTGGTGATATTAGAGGGCCCCTTGCGAGCTCGCTTCGCTCGCCACGCTTCGGGCTCGGCCTCGCTGCACTCGGCTCTTTTATATTCCAACTCTATGGGCGGCACAGTGGTGTAGTGGTTAGTACTCACACCTAGCAGTAAGAAGGGTCGCTGGTTCACATCCCAACCACAACACTACCTGCCTGGAGTTTGCATGTTCTCCCTGTGGCTGCGTGGGTTTCCTCTGGGTACTCCAGTTTCCTCCCACAATCCAAAGACATGCAGGTAGGTTAATTGGTTTCTGTCCAAAAATTGGCCCTAGTATATGAATGGGGACCTTGGATTGTGGGCTCCTTGAGGGTAGGGACTGATGTGAGTGTGCAATGTACAGGGATAGGGACAATTGTAGACAATCACTCAGGTTGAACTGGATGGACTGGTGTCTTTATTCAACCTTACTAACTATGTAACTATGTAACTATGTCCACTTGGATGGTGGGGCTAGAACCTGGACTCATGGCGCAGGCGCCGTTCATCTTCAGAATCTGTGTGTGCTGTGTACTGCGCATGCGCAGTACACAGCGGACACTATCCGATGGGGGACTCTATATGCTCTACACTGGACTGTGGCCATTAAAAGTAGAAACCATCCTGGCATCAGTGGGAGTAAACAGTGCATCTTTGGCATTAGGGTGAGGAATAGAGCCCCACTCGTCGGGTGTCAGTGGGAGAAATAGTGTCCCATCACTGGTATCATTGGGAGGAATAGTACCCCATCATTGCAAATATATATATATATATATATATATATATATATATAAAAAATATATATATATATATACACATACACATATTTTTTATATATAAGGGCACAAAGGAATCAGTAAAAAAAAATCAAATGCCAAATAAATAATATACACTCTGTATCTAATTAACCGGTTCCCGACCAGCGCACGTCGATGTACGTTGGCAGAATGGCACGGGCAGGCATATTGGAGTACAGGTACGTCCAATCTTTAATGCCGCCCTGCCATCGTGCCGGTCGGGACCCCCGTGAGTCCGGTCGCGGGTCCTGCGGACTCGATCGCCACGGGCATACCCGCGATCGTCTCACGGGGCGGCTGAACGGAGAAATGCCGTTGTAAACAGCATCTCCCAGTTCTGCCTAGTAACTAGTGACACTGATCTCTGCTCCATGTGATTGGAGCAGAGATCAGTGTTCACTAAATGAAAGCCCAACCCCCCACAGTTAGTAACACACCCCTAGGAACACTTAACCCCTACACTGCCACCCACTGGTTAACCCCTTCATTGTTAGTGTCATTTACACATGAATCACTGCATTTATATAGCAGTGATTGCTGATCGCCGCCATTACTAATAAAAAAAATTATTAATAAAAATGCTATAAAACTATCCCCTATTTTGTAAACGCTATAACATTTGCGCAAACCAATCAATAATCGCTTATTGCGATTTTTTTTACCAAAAATATGTAGAAGAATATGTATCAGCCTAAAATCTTTTTTTATATATTTTTGGGGGATATTTATTATAACAAAAAGTAAAAAATAATGCGTTCTTTTCAAAATTGCAGCACAAATGGGCACTGACAGGCGGCACAGATGGGTACTGATAGGTGGCATGAATGGGCACTGATAGGTGGCACTAATGGATGGTACTGGTGGATGCCAATCAGTGCCAAACAATAATGCCTGCTACACAGTGATGCCCATTGTGGGCACTGATTGGCATCCCTGATGGCCATGGGTGGCATACCTAGCGGTGACTAGTGTTGGGCATCCCAGGTGGTCCAGTGTGAGCATCCTCGGGAGGGGGGGGGGCTGCGCTGATAATCGATCAGCATAGACCCCCCCCCCTCCCCGTCAGAAGAGCAGCCAGTCGGCCCTCCTCTACTCGTGTCTGACAGATGCGAGTGCGAAAAAGCTAATAAACAGCTCTTTCTGTTTACATCATGATCAGCTGTGATTGGACATGGTTGATCACGTGGTAAAGAGTGCCTGTCAGAAACTCTTTACCTAGATCGGAGTTGCGGTGTGTCAGACTGGTCTAAATTGATGAAGAAATTCGATTTTTTTTTATTGGGTATGTTTTACTTTTTTCTACTTTTAATAAGTAAAAAATACTTTTTGTTTTTTTTAGCGCAAAAAAAAATAAAAAATGCAGAGGTGATCAAATACCACCAAAAGGAATCTAGATTTGTGCCGCATGTTCCATTTCTGCCCAGTTGCCAACGCGGTACGTTGGTGGAACTGGGACTATTGGAAACAATGGATTCCGGCTTGTCATTGCATAGACTGAATATGCATTGAGCAACGCAGCCCTATACACATGGTGTGAATGAGCCCTTAAGCCCCATGCACACTTGCACATGGGACCATTTGCGATTATCCGAGGGAGACTCAGCAGGGATCCCTGTGATAAGTCCACAGAAAAAGCTGGCACTCCGATAAGTCATCACAAATTGTTATTCTTTATAGTCTAGTAAAGTCGATAAAAAAGCCAATGCGTTCCAGATCCAGCCATGAGGTCTGAGCCACGACTAAGACCTGACGGCCGAAACGCGTTGGTATTTTTATCATCTGTACTCCACTATTTTGTAATAAAGGATAACCATTTGCGCTGACTTATCGGAATGCCAGCTTGTCCTATGGACTACATAGTGCTGGAGGTTATCAGTGCAGTACCTGGAGATGTGGATGGAAGAGGTGGTTGTAGCACTGCTTCCTCTATTCTAGTTCCCTGTGACAAGTTTTGGGCAGGAAACCCCACTGAGTCAATGGGAGCCTGACATCACCTGCTGGTGATTGGCCCTAGAAGCAGACTGTCTCCATTCAAGTCCGATCATCCACAGCTCATACAGCGATTACCTGCGGATGATTGGCCCTAGACGTAGGCCAATCATCTGCAGGTAATAACTACATGAGCAATTACATGCAAATGGCCGCAAATTGCTGCGGGACCTGTCAGGCCCTTATTGCTTTCAATAGGGCTTTCCTTTCACAGGGAACCCTGCTGAGTCTCTTGTAGCCATTTGCATGTTATTTGCTCATGCATTGATTATCTGCAGACCGTCAGCGTCCAGGGCTAATCGTCTGCAGGTAAGCGCTACATGAAAATGGCCACGGGAGCTGTTAACCCCAATTGCATTCAATAGGGCTTCTTATGCCGGCCATACACGATGCGAATTCCGAACGAAAATCCGAGCGAAAGTAAAATCGACCGATTTTCGTATCGTTAGTGTGGTATGCGCGTCATGCGATTTTCGTACGACAGGGCAAATTGACAAATCCAACATGTTGGTTTTTTTTTCAAAAATCGTCCAAAAATCGTATCGTTAATGGCAGAGTTGGACGATTTGACATAAGAAAATGAACTGCGCACGATCTCTGGAAAGTTTGAACCAGAAGGAAACCATATAAAACAACGAACGAATGGTCGAACGCAACACGGAATAAAAAAAACCCGTTAAAACATAGTGTTTTAACGTACGATTTTCGTACTTAATTGATGGCACATTCGCATGTTGTTGTGAGTGCCGCTTTCGTTTATCGTTCGACGGGTCGTTCGGAATTCGCATCGTGTATGGCCGGCATTATTCTCAGGGAAACCTGCTGAGTCTCCCTCCGGTAATCCCAAACAACCCAAATGTGAATGGTTTCTAGGAGCAGTTGTAGCCTATTACCTGTCTGTGTGATCCTTCCCTGCGTCCCATGAACAGTAGGTCACCCTACACTATAATTTTTTACCAATTGTTCTGCCTAACTTGCAGTTTTTCCTACTGTTATTGAATATTTGTACTTCTTAAGGACTCAGACCTTAAAAATATCCTTTGGAGCTGAAGTGTGTTTTAAGGGCTTCATAAGAGCCATGTGGAGCTCGATAAATGCTTTGTAATTGCAGGCTGAATCAAATGCTCAGCAAACTAGCCTTTGCAAGCTGACATTAAACAATACCTGTGTCTTACTAATGTACCTGGGAGTCTTGCAGCTTTTACCTTAAATTATTTTGGTTGTAGACAGAAGAGTATAATTGTAAGGTTGGATGTCAAGGTACCAGTCTTACCACCCTTTGTGTACAGTGTTCTCCATTTATAGCTCTGGAAAGTGATGGACAAGCTCTCTAAGTGCAGAAGTGCAAAATAGGCCTGGGTGGGTCTTGCTGATAGTATGGGAATCCATTCCTTTTGTTGGTAGCCATCCATTAGGGTGTTGAGAGGTCTAACCAGGAAAAAATAATGACCATATGGATGGCAGAGGAAGAATGTGTGCCCACTGTGGGCAAGCCCAAGGAGGAAGGCTTTGGTAGTGAATTTGGGCGGTGACTTAAAGGACCAGGATCCAAGAAGGTGGATGAAGGGCCAGAATCTAAGAATGTTGATTAAATGACCAGGATCCAGGAAGGTGGATGAAGGGCCAGAATCCAAGGAAGTAGAAGAAGGACCAGGATTCAAGAAGGTGAAAGAAGGACTAGGATCCAAGTAGGTGGATGAAGGACTAGGATCCAAGAAGGTGGAAGAAGGACTAGGATCCAAGAAGGTGGATGTTTGCTCAGTCTGCCTTCTACTAGTACCTCCAGATTCTTCTCCATGCTGGAATCCACCAGAGGTTATCCCCCTAGTGAGAACCTCTGGGGAATTAATTCCACCCTGTCTCCACCCAAAGACTGACCACATCAATCAACTTGCAGGTCGACATGCAGAGAGGGGAAATGTATTATAGCCAAAACCAGGATGTGTCACGTACCTGGTTGGAGGCCGAAATGCCGAGAGGGCTCCCCTTGCGGCTGAGTGCAGTACACCCCTAAAGTTGGGTACAGAGGGTGTAGTGCCCAGAGAAGCACAGGTTGCCAGATGGATTCCGGAGATAAGAGCTGGTGGGCACCTGAAGGACACCAGGTAATGCAGGAAGCACAGCAGAGTTAAAGTCTATAAGAATCCAAGGTGTGCGTAAGGAGCAGTAGTGGAAGCCAGGCCAGGGGTCAAACACAGTAGATCGAGCAGGAGGATGAGGCAGGTTGCAGAAATGGGGACAAATCAAAGGTCTGGTATCAGGAAGCAGGCAGGAACAGGCAACTGTAGCAAAGTCCGTGATACTAGCCGGGATCAGGTATAGGAGAAGACAGCAAGTCGGTAAAGCAAGCCAGGGGGTCAAAACCAGAAGAGCAGATCAGACAGGTCAGGAACAAGCCGGGTCACAACAGGAATCCAAATAGTACTTTCACAGAGGTTCAGGAACACAGGAAGACTGACAAACCAGCAACTGCAGACACCAGCAGACTTCCTTATATAGGCCCATGTGACCTGCTGGTAGAGATACTGGGTCCTAAAGTCCTTCTCCTGCCAGAGATTCTGGGTCCTAGAGCCCTTCTCCTGCTGATGGCTCCCTGACAATTGACACTATAGCCCGTTCTCCTACGGCCATTTCCCTGACAGTGCCCCCCCCCCCCCCAAGGGGCAGCCTCCGGATGCCCCAACGGGCCAATGCATCGGGATGTCTTCTGTGAAAGTCTCGCACAAGTCTAGGAGCATGCACATTGTTTTCAGGCTCCCAGGAATTGTCTTTGGGAGGGTACCCCTTCCATTTGATAAGGTACTGAACCTGTCTACCCCTCCTCCGGGAATCCATAATGGCTTTGATCTCAAATTCTGTTTCCCCTTCTACCAAGACTGGAGGTGGAGGTGGCTCTTCTCTTCCAGGGAAGGGACTGGGTACAGCTGGTTTAAGCAGGGATATGTGGAACACTGGATGGATCTTGTAAGTATTGGGTAGTGCCAGCTCAAAATCCACCGGATTTATCTCTCTTTTGATTTCAAAGGGACCGATGAATTTGGGTCCGAGCTTCCAGGAGGGACATGAGAGCTTGAGGTTTACTGAAGAAAGCCATACCTTGTCCCCAATCTTAAAGACAGGATTCCTTCTTCTTCTTTTATCATGGAACTTTTTATAGTCCTCTTGGGCTTTTCGCATGGCCTCCTGTAGCAACTTATAGTTGGATTGAATGAACCTTAATCGATCCTGGACAGCGGGAGCAGAAGTTTCAGGTATAGTATTTGGAAGGAAGGAGGGATGGAATCCATAGTTTGCCCAGTAAGGGGACTGATTGATTGCTGCATGCAAAGAATTATTGTATGCAAACTCTGCACAGGGAAGAAGGGAGATCCAGTCATCCTGCGAGCAAGTACAGAAACACTGAAGGTACTGTTCTAAGGTCTGGTTAGT
Organism: Lithobates pipiens; assembly: GCF_037356315.1. Classification (NCBI taxonomy): domain Eukaryota; kingdom Metazoa; phylum Chordata; class Amphibia; order Anura; family Ranidae; genus Lithobates; species Lithobates pipiens. Next base: position 29,088,890 of record NW_027507788.1, on the reverse strand, counting down.
CCTCTCTGTTTGACCATTGCTCTGAGGGTGGTAAGCTGAGGAAAGACACACTTCTATTGATAGAGATTTGCAGAGATCCCTCCAGAACCTGTAGGTGAACTGTACCCCTCTATCGGAGACAATACTATCGGGTAATCCATGTAATCTGACAATCTCTTTAATGAACATGTTTGCTGTGTCTGAGGCGGAGGGTGTGCCACTCATCGGAAGGAAGTGTGCCATTTTGGAAAGGCGGTCTACCACCACCATGATGGTGGTGCATCCCCCAGAGGGGGGCAGGTCTACTATAAAGTCCATGGATATTTCTTTCCAAGGTTGTTCAGGAATGGGTAATGGCCTCAAAAGTCCCCATGGCTTGGCATTGCAACCCTTGCTGCGCTGGCATATGGTGCAAGAGTTCACATACTTTCTGCAGTCCTGTCTTAGGCTGGCCCACCAAAATGAGCGCTGAACGAGTTCAGTGGTTCTTCGTATCCCAAAATGCCCAGCAAGTTTATGGTCATGTGACATTTTTAGAACCTGGAGTCTGACTGGCTGGGGAACAAAAATTTTATCCTGGTGCCACAAAAATCCATCTTGATTTCTCAGTGAGGACACTTCTGATCCAGAGCACTGGGTTGAGGCTTGCTTGATTAAGGTCTTTAAGTCAGGTTGGATAAGCAAAATATTCTGGGTAGATAGGATCGTACTTGGCTCTGTCATTTCAGGGGTGTCCGGAAACATTCGGGAGAGTGCATCTGCCTTCCCATTCTTGGAACCTGGCCTATATGTAATATGGAAATTGAACCTGGAGAAGAACAGAGCCCAGCGGGCTTGCCGAGGTCTTAAACGCTTGGCTGTCCTGAGGTACTCCAGGTTCCTTTGGTCTGTAAAAATCATAATGGGATGAGCGGCGCCCTCCAATAAGTACCTCCATCCTTCTAGGGCAGATTTAATGGCCAGAAGTTCTCTATCTCCCACGTCATAATTTCTCTCTGGTGGGCTCATCTTTTGAGAGAAAAAGGCTACGGGGTGAAGAAGAGCCTTAGGTCCCTGCCGTTGGGACAGGATTGCCCCTGTAGCTACTTCAGAGGCATCCACTTCCAATACGTAAGGCAGGGTTGGATCTGGGTGCCGTAGGATTGGGGTGGAAGTGAACAGATTCTTTAATTTGTCAAAGGCTGTCTGGGCTTCTGGAGACCACTGGAACCGGACCTTCTGGTGGGTCAGCTGAGTGATGGGTGCTATGGTGGTGGAGAAATCCTTCACAAACCTCCTGTAGAAGTTAGAGAACCCCACGAAGCGCTGAACACCTTTCTTGTCTGAAGGAGCTGGCCAGTCTAGTATTGCTTTCACCTTCTTTGGGTCCATTGAAATTCCTTCTGTGGAGATAATGAGACCCAGGAATTGAATAGATGTTTTTTTCAAAATCACATTTGTCTGCCTTAACATATAGTCCATGTTTTCTCAAGGTTGAGAGCACCTTTTTTACGTGGATTCGATGAAGCTCCAAAGAGGCAGAAAAAATTAGGATATCATCGAGGTATACGATTACAAAGTAATCCAGGAATTCCCGAAAAATGTCGTTCACTAGATGCTGGAACGTGGCTGGGGCGTTGCATAACCCGAACGGCATCACAAGGTATTCAAAGTGGCCGAACCGTGTCCGAAATGCTGTTTTCCACTCATCACCCTGGCGTATGCGGACAAGGTTATAAGCGCCCCTCAAATCCAATTTAGTGAAAATCCGGGCGGTTCGGAACCTTTGAAAGAGTTCAGGAATGAGAGGGAGTAGGTATCTGTTCTTTACAGTGATTTTATTGATTTCTCTGTAATCTACACACGGCCGCAATGTACCATCCTTCTTCTCCACGAAGAATATACCTGCCCCAGCAGGAGAAGAAGAGGGTCGGATAAACCCCTTTTCTAGGTTCTCGTGAATATATACTCGTAGGGTCTCCAGCTCGTATTCAGATAGGGGGAAGATTCGTCCAAACGGGATCTCGGCCCCCGGGAGGAGTTCAATTGGACAGTCATAAGGCCGGTGAGGTGGGAGGACATCGGCCTTTTTCTTGTCGAAAATGTCTATAAACTCATGATAAGCTGGAGGAACATACTGGAGATTACTGAGAGCAGGTTGCACCGCCAGACAGCTAACAGGCTTACTGGAGCTGGGAGTAAAGCAATGCTGCAGGCAATATACTGAAGAAAGAGAGATTTCCTTCTTGGCCCAATTGATCTGTGGGTTATGTGCCTGCAGCCATGGAATTCCCAAGATGATGGGAAACATGGGGGAACATAGGACATCAAATCGGACAAATTCTTGATGGCCGGTATCTGTGGTAGTGAAGATGGGCATGGTTTCCTGGGTGACAACTCCAGAACTGGGCAGGGAACCATCAGCCAACAGAACCTCAAGTCTTTGCTTTTTTTCGTAGAGAGGCACACCAAGTTTCTTAGCCAGAGATAAGTCCATAAAACAGCTACATGCCCCAGAATCAATGATTGCTTGTAGCCGAATCTCCCTTTCTGCCACTTGTAAGGAGATGGGAAGAACAAGGTAAGAATGGCAGGATCCAGAGACTTGGAGATACAGTGGTGTGAAAAAGTGTTTGCCCCCTTCCTCATTTCCTGTTCCTTTGCATGTTTGTCACACTTAAGTGTTTCGGAACATCAAACCAATTTAAACAATAGTCAAGGACAACACAAGTAAACACAAAATGCAATTTGTAAATGAAGGTGTTTATTATTAAAGGTGAAAAAAAATCCAAACCATCATAGCCCTGTGTGAAAAAGTGATTGCCCCCCTTGTTAAAACATACTATAACTGTGGTTGTCCACACCTGAGTTCAATTTCTATAGCCACACCCAGGCCTGATTATTGCCACACCTGTTCACAATCAAGGCATCACTTAAATAGGAGCTGCTTGACACAGTAAGGTCCACCAGAAGATCCTTAAAAGCTACACATCATGCCGAGACCCAAAGAAATTCAGGAACAATTGAGAAAGAAAGTAATTGAGATCTATCAGTCTGGAAAGGGTTATAAAGCCATTTCCAAAGCTTTGGGAATCCAGCGAACCACAGTGAGAGCCATTATCCACAAATGGCGAAGACATGGAACAGTGGTGAACCTTCCCAGGAGTGGCCGGCCGCCCAAAATTACCCCAAGAGCGCAGCGACGACTCATCCAAGAGGTCACAAAAGACCCCACAACAACGTCCAAGGAACTGCAGGCCTCACTTGCCTCAGTTAAGGTCAGCGTTCATGCCTCCACCATCAGGAAAAGACTGGGCAAAAATGGCCTGCATGGCAGAGTTCCAAGGAGAAAACCACTGCTGAGCAAAAAGAACATCAAAGCTCGTCTCAATTTCTCCACAACACATCTTGATGATCCCCAAGACTTTTGGGACAACATTCTGTGGACCGATGAGACAAAAGTGGAACTCTTTGGAAGGTGTGTGTCCAAGTATATCTGGCGTAGAAGGAACACTGCATTTCATAAAAAGAACATTATACCAACAGTAAAATATGGTGGTGGTAGTGTGATGGTCTGGGGCTGTTTTGCTGCTTCAGGACCTGGAAGACTTGCCGTGATAAAAGGAACTATGAATTCTGCTGTCTACCAAAAGATCCTGAAGGAGAATGTCCGACCATCTGTTCGTGTACTCAAGCTGAAACGAACTTGGGTTCTGCAGCAGGACAATGATCCTAAACACACCAGCAAGTCCACCACCGAATGGCTGAAGAAAAACAAAATGAAGACTTTGGAGTGGCCTAGCCAAAGTCCTGACCTGAATCCTATTGAGATGTTGTGGTATGACCTTAAAAAGGCCGTTCATGCTCGAAAACCCTCTAATGTAACTGAATTAGGACAATTCTGCAAAGATGAGTGGGCCAAAATTCCTCCAGGACGCTGTAAAAGCCTCATTGCACGTTATCGCAAACGCTTGGTTGCAGTTGTTGCTGCTAAGGGTGGCCCAACCAGTTATTAGGTTTAGGGGGCAATCACTTTTTCACACAGGGCCATGATGGTTTGGATTTTTTTTCACCTTTAATAATAAACACCTTCATTTACAAATTGCATTTTGTGTTTACTTGTGTTGTCCTTGACTATTGTTTAAATTGGTTTGATGTTCCGAAACACTTAAGTGTGACAAACATGCAAAGGAACAGGAAATGAGGAAGGGGGCAAACACTTTTTCACACCACTGTATGTGGAAGTTGGTGGGTAGACCTTACTGGGTCTTATGGGGCAGCTGCGCAAAAAATGTCCGGCCCCTCCGCAGTACAGGCAGAGATTGGCCTGCTGGCAGTGTTGTCTCTCCTCAAGAGTAAGGGAGGAACGGGCCAGGCCAACTTGCTTTGGTTCCCTTTCAGAAATTGCAGGGCAAACAGATGTGGGTGCTACAGCAGGAGAAAACTTGGGTAGCATCTGTGTAGGCTGGAAGGATTGAGCACGTTCAGACCGCCGCTCCCTCAGGCGCCTGTCAAGCTGAATGGCTAGGCGAATAAGTCCATCAAGAGAGTCAGGAATAGCAACTCGAGCCAGTTCATCCTTCAGGATCTCAGACAGTCCTTGGCGGTACTGGAACCTGAGTGCTGCCTCATTCCAGTTAGTGTCAGTGGACCATCTGCAGAAATCCACGGTATAATCTTCCACTGGGCGTTTTCCTTGCCGTAGAGCAACTAAGGCAGATTCAGCGGAGGCCGCACGCTGGGGGTCATCGTACAACAGAGCCATGGCCTCAAAGAAAGTGTCCATAGTATTCAAAGCAGAATTTTTTTGTTCCAGCAGGTTATGAGCCCAGGCTTGGGGTCCCTCAGATAATAAAGAAATGACAAATCCTACTTTCACAAACTCAGAAGCAAAAGTTCTAGGTTGGAGGGCCAGGTACAGTAGTCAGGCATTCTTGAAGGCCCTGAACTTTTTCCAGTCACCGGAGAATCGTTCGGGTGTAGGTATCCATGGTTCAGGAGGCAAGGAAACTGGAACCGTATTAGAGGAGGAAGAACTAGAGTCCACCAAGGCTGGAGCAACAGGCAAATGCTGCAGCCGATCCTCCAACTGGAAGTAGCCGTCCTGGAGCTTGTGTAAGGGTGGTGACTTGTTGACACATCATTTTGAGCGGGGAAGCACCTCCGTCGGCCTCGGTCATGGCTGGTTTGTACTGTCACGTACCTGGTTGGAGGCCGAAATGCCGAGAGGGCTCCCCTTGCGGCTGAGTGCAGTACACCCCTGAAGTTGGGTACAGAGGGTGTAGTGCCCAGAGAAGCACAGGTTGCCAGATGGATTCCGGAGATAAGAGCTGGTGGGCACCTGAAGGACACCAGGTAATGCAGGAAGCACAGCAGAGTTAAAGTCTATAAGAATCCTCGGTAATACTTGGCAAGGTGTGCGTAAGGAGCAGTAGTGGAAGCCAGGCCAGGGGTCAAACACAGTAGATCCAGCAGGAGGATGAGGCAGGTTGCAGAAATGGGGACAAATCAAAGGTCTGGTATCAGGAAGCAGGCAGGAACAGGTAACTGTAGCGAAGTCCGTGATACTAGCCGGGATCAGGTATAGGAGAAGACAGCAAGTCGGTAAAGCAAGCCAGGGGGTCAAAACCAGAAGAGCAGATCAGACAGGTCAGGAACAAGCCGGGTCACAACAGGAATCCAAATAGTACTTTCACAGAGGTTCAGGAACACAGGAAGACTGACAAACCAGCAACTGCAGACACCAGCAGACTTCCTTATATAGGCCCATGTGACCTGCTGGTAGAGATACTGGGTCCTAAAGTCCTTCTCCTGCCAGAGATTCTGGGTCCTAGAGCCCTTCTCCTGCTGATGGCTTCCTGACAATTGACACTATAGCCCGTTCTCCTACGGCCATTTCCCTGACAGGATGCTAGAACCAACAACTATGATGAAGCAGGAGCACACATGCTCCTGGCAGATCCATTGGATGGGACTCATGGACTTCACGCTTTATGCCACTGGACTTTGATTGCCACCTACTAGACTTATAAGTAATTGACCCACCTACCCATCACGGAGTTTTGGTCCTTATACTTTTTGCAATGCTCTACCCCAGAATCCCACCCCTCTTTCCATTTCCCTTCACTTTACTACTTCAGTACATCCTCTATGACCCTCAGTTGAGGCTACTTCAGAACTCCAAGATGTCACATTATGCTCTTCCTAGTATGTTGAACTTTCCTAGGCATCTAGAACTGCTGGAGATTATCAGATGTCCAGTGCCTGGAGATGTGGATGGAAGAGCTGGTTGTAGCACTGCTTCCTCTGTTCTAGTTCCCTGTGATATGTTTTGGGCAGGAAACCAAACTGAGTCAATGGGAGCCTGACATCACCTGCTGGTGATTAGCTTTAGAAGCAGACTGTCTGCATTCAAGTCCAATCATCCACAGGATTCCATGTAATTGCTCATACAAAGTTTACCTGCAGATGATTGGCCCTGGACGCCGGCCAATCATCTAGAGGTAATCACTGCATGAGCAATTACATTTGAATGGCCGCAAATGGCTGCGGACCTGTCAGGCCCTTATTGCTTTCAATAGGGCTTTTCTTTCACAGGGAACCCTGCTGAGTCTCCTGTAGCCATTTTCATGTTATTTGCTCATGCATTGATTATCTGGGGATGATTATCCCTGGATGCAGACAGTCAGGAACGGCCCGGGCACAGGCACTAGGGGGAGGGCCCGGCATGACGAGGGGAGGCAGACGTGAGGCGGCGGAAGCAAGGTGAGTATGCTGTGACGTGACGACGTGCGTCGGGGTGGGCGGAGCTTGCGCGCACGCGCGAACAGTCGGCGCCATTTTAGTGATAGTGAAGGAGCTGTTTCCGGAGCTCCGGCGCATCCGACTGTGTTCGCCCCCCTTCCCCCCCCTTTATTTCGGCGTACGGTGGCTACGGGACTATGGGGGATATTGAGGCCCTGTTTCTAAGGCTCCGGGAGGAGGCCGCGGCGCGGGGTGCTGGCTGGCTGCAGGCCTCAGTTGACGGCCTACTACAGGCACCCAGCCAGGCCTCTGCTAGTGTGCCCGCCGGCCCCCCTCCCCCGCCTAGGACACGTGCTCGGAGGTCCAGGCCTCCAGAGCGATACAGCCCGGAGGCAGCCAGCGTGAGGGATGGGGTTGGGAGCCAGGATCAGGCCCTGCAGACCCCGCCGGCCAAGCGGAGGCATCCTGGGGCTTGCTCGGCGGCTGGTCGGACCCCCCAGAGGCGCCGGACGCGTGGTGGTCCAGAGGACGACGGGCCTGCACCCCTTTATCCTGCGGCTGATGGTGGACGGGAGGCGGCTGTCTCGGCGGGTCACCGACCTGGCCCGGGGGCGGCTCGGCGGGGGAGAGGTGCCTCGGCGGGTGATGGCCACGCTCTCGGAACGGCCAGGGCCTGTATTCCGGCGGAGAGAGGGAGGAGGAGGCCTGAGGGGACGCGGCCGCGTAGTCGTAGGGACCTAGCCGAGGTACGGTCCAGAGAAGCGGCCAGGCGGGCTTCACCTGCCCGGCCCAGGGCTCAGCGTGGCGTTGATCCCGAGCGTGTGGCGCGGTTCAGTACGGCGCGCAGTGAGGTCGTCTCTGCTGAGCGCCCGGCGGCCGTTGAGGATCCAGAGCGGCGGCCTGCGGAGGAGGATCTGAGGGAGGCCGGGAGTTCCCAAGACAGCCTGTCGGAGGGCGAATTGGTCGAGCGGGACGAGGACGAGGTGCCGGAGATGTCGCAGGGAACGGGACATACGGCTGGATGTCCGTTGGGGCACCGACAGCCAGGTAAGGTTTCTTCTTCTGCTCTCTCTTCTCCCTGTCCTGTGCTAGATAAGGGGGTTTCTGTGGGTGGTTTTCGGGTTTTGGACGCACCTGTAGTGCGGGGGGTGGGCGCTGGCGGGGCAGGTTCTGGTATTGGTGCCGTATCCCCTGGGACTGCGGGGCCCCTTGATGGGGGGATGATTCAGACTTTGCTGGCGGGCCTGCGGGAGGTTCTGGCACGGTGCGAGGCTGGTGCGCTGCCTGCGGCTGACGCTGCTCCGGTGGCGGCGTGGGCTGCTGCTCATACCTCTGCGGCGCAGGGGGCGGGGTTGGGCCAGGCTGTGGCGCTGGGGGCCGCTGTGGGCACTGCGGCGGCAGGGGTGGCCGCTTCTGGGGCTGCGTCTGCGTCCTCGTCGGCTGTGCCGGTGACACCAGCGCCTGTCGGGGAGGTCGCGGCGAGTGGGAAGGCGGTTGTTGGTGCTGATGGTGTGCGCCTGGCGGACGCCGCAAAATGCGAGGTCTACGTCTGTTTTGAGGGGCCTTTGGGCGCTCACTTGAAGACTGAAGTGAAAGACCGCATTTGGAAAGGGGAGTATGTCGAGATTTTCTCCTTATTGCCTTTGGAAAAGTTTAACTTGGATAAAGTTAAGCCCGACGAGAGCAAGAAGGAGGAGGAGGAGAAGCGGCGCTACCGTCTGATTCCGCGTACGTTTGCTAATTGGCTGCAGGCGTTTGCGATATTGGCGAGTGTTATCGGTGAAAAGGCGCCGGAAAAACTGCTCCCCCCTTTTTTGCTATCTCGATTCCATCGGGGAGGCCCAGAGAGTTTATGGGGGTACCGCTTGGTTGCGCTATGATGAGCAATTCAGGCAGAGGAAGGCGGTGCGTCCGTCCTTGCGATGGGATCACAAGGACATTAGTTTGTGGATGAAGTTAATGTCGTCTCCGCGCAGTGTGTTGTCTCCCTTTCAGGGGGGGGGCGGTGGTCAGGCAGCTGCCGGACAACCGGCCGGCAATCGCCTGGGTTTCTGCTGGCAGTTTAATGCAGGTTCCTGCAAATTCGGGGCTAAGTGTCGGTTCCGACATGAGTGTTCCTCCTGTGGGGGCTCCCACCCGCAGTCTAGGTGTTTCAAGCAGGGTCGCGGGAGAGGGGGTGATTCTGGAAAAAGGGAGGACGCCGGTGAGGGTAGGAAGGATGGTTCCCTTCCTAAGGCGCTACCCTGATCGGGCTGCGGCACAGTTGCTGGAGTTGGGGTTTACCGAAGGCTTTCGGTTGAACCGTCAACTCCGGGTGGTCCCGCCGGTGGCGGATAATTTGAGGTCGGCAAGGGAACAGGCTGGCGTTGTGACTGAGAAGTTGCTAAAGGAAGTTGCTTTGGGGCGCATGGCTGGCCCCTTTGGGCGGCCGCCGCTTCCTGATCTTGTTATTTCACCGTTGGGTGTGGTTCCAAAGAAGGAGCCGAACAAATTTCGGCTCATTCACCATTTGTCTTACCCGCGCGGGGGTCGGTCAATGACTCCATTGATCCGGGCCTTTGCACGGTGTCGTATACTTCTTTTGACACGGCGGTCGCTTGGGTCCAACGTTTTGGCAAGGGAGCGTTGCTGGCGAAGACGGATGTTGAGTCGGCCTTTCGCCTTTTGCCGGTTCATCCCAGCTGCTGCCGTTTGTTGGGTTGTCGGTGGCAGGGTCAGTTTTTTGTTGACTTATGTTTGCCCATGGGGTGCGCTATTTCTTGTTCTTTGTTCGAGCAGTTCAGCTCGTTTTTGGAATGGGCGGTCCGGGATGTCGCAGGCTTGCCATCCGTCATCCATTACTTGGACGATTTTTTGTGTATAGGGCCGGCAGATAGCCTGGTCTGTGCTTCCCTGTTGGCGACGGTTCAGCAGCTTTTCGATGTTTTCGGGGTACCGTTGGCTCCCGATAAGACTGAGGGTCCGGCCACGGAGCTGCGTTTTTTGGGGATAGTGATTGATACAGTGAGGATGGAGTGCCGTTTGCCTTTGGACAAACTGGAAGGTCTGCAGTTGGAGGTTGCGGGGGCGGTGAGGGTGAAGAAATGCAGCTGCGGGATTTGCAATCCCTTCTCGGGAAGTTGAATTTTGCTTGCCGCATCATGCCGATGGGGCGTGTTTTTTGCAGGCGCTTGGCGGCGGCCACGGCCGGTGTTAAGGCGCCGCATCATTTTGTTCGGTTGGGGCGGGAGCATAGGGCAGATTTGAGGGTGTGGGACTCCTTCCTTGCGACGTATAATGGCCGCTCTCTCTGGTTGGGGCAGGTGGTGTCGAATTTTGATATGGAATTGTTCACCGATGCGGCTGGTTCGTGCGGCTTCGGGGCTTTTTATCGGGGTCGGTGGAGTGCGGGTGAGTGGCCGGAGGCTTGGAGGGTGGATGGTTTGACTCGCAACTTGGCGGTGTTGGAATTGTTTCCCATCGTGCTGGCGGTTGAGCTGTGGGGTGAGGAGTTCCGGGACCGCCGCGTGCGTTTTCATTGTGACAATATGGGGGTGGTGCAGGCCATTAATAATAACACGGCCTCCTCCCCTCCGGTGGTGCGCTTGTTGCGACACTTGGTTCTAAGGTGTTTATGCATTAATTGTTTTGTGACTGCTGTACATGTTCCGGGGGTTGATAATTCAGTGGCTGATGCGTTGTCTCGTTTCCAGTGGGACAGATTTCGTCAATTGGCTCCGGATGCGGAGGTGAGCGGGATTCCTTGCCCGGATTGGTTATGGGACATCGTGTTGCCACAGCCCAGATGTTGATTCGCAGATCGGTTTCCGAGGCTACTTGGAGGGCGTACAGCAAGGTTTGGCTGGAATGGGTGCCCTGATGCGGGAAGTGGGGGACTGTGCTCTCGATGAGGACAGGGTTCATGTGCTGCTATATTTTGTGGTAGGAATTTCGAGAGTGGGGTGTCGGCATCCCATATGTCCAAAAAATTGGCCGCTTTGGCCTTCATGTTCCAGTTGGCGGGTCAGCGGGATGCTACTAAGGCTTTCATGGTCCGGCGCGCCATGCGTGGCTATCGCTCGGGTCGCACGGCAGCTGACAGGAGGCGCCCGGTTTCTTTTCGGATTTTAGGGGAGGTGGTGGCGCAGTTGGGGGTTGTTTGTTTTTCGCAGTTTGAGAGGGTTTTGTTTCGGGCTGTCTTTGTACTGGCCTTTTTCGGGGCCTTTCGGGTGGGCGAGTTGGTGAGTAGGAGCAAGAAGGGGGTAGGTGGTCTGGATGCGGGGGATGTGTTGGTGCGTGACGATACGCTGAGGGTGTTCTTGAAGAGGTCAAAGACCGATCAATTGGGCAAGGGGGCCTGGGTGGAGCTGAGGTCGATTCCGGGTTCTCCCTTGTGTCCGGTGGCGGCTGTGGGGGAATTTTGTCGGCTCAGGCCTCCGGTTGGGGGGTTTTCTTCCAGCACGGGGATGGCTCTGCTGTGTCCCGATTTCAGTTTCAGGCGGTGTTCAAGAAATGCTTGGCGGCTGCGGGATTGCCGGCCGCGAATTACTCTTCTCATTCGTTCCGTATCGGGGCAGCTACAGAGGCGGTTCGGTGGGTCTGGATGACAGGGTGGTTCAGAAAATCGGTCGCTGGGAGTCAGCGCGGTTTAAATGATATGTGCGCCCCCATTTGTTGTGAAATCTTACGTACGGTCGGGCACGGGGGTAGGAGGTGCTTTCCGGTTGTGCATTTTTTCACCTGGTTTTTCCTTCTTTTTGTCTCTTCCTTTTCTGTTTATGTTGTAGCGGGTGGGAGCTGCCGTGTGACATTCCCCCCCCCTCCCCCTCCTCCCCCGTCCTATTTCTGTGTTTTTCTTTTTTCTTGCAGATTCAGACTCCTGCCTGGTTTGGATCATGGGACATTCTTACGTCTATTGGGGGTGCCAGGAGGGCGGATGTCAGAAGAGATGGCAGGCTGTTGGGTTTGTCCAGGGAGGAGGGCACGGTGCGCTGGTTGGGAGTCCCGGGTATGTTGTGGTCCAGGGTGGTGCCCGAAATGCACCGGTACGCACGGTTGGACCGTCCCCCTGATGTGGTTCTTTTGCATGTTGGGGGTAACGATCTGGGTTTGCGCTGCGCGCGGGAGTTGGTGCGGGACATCAAATTTGATCTATTACGGCTGCAATCTTCTTTTCCAGACACTATTTTTGTATGGTCTGACATTGTGGCCAGGACTGCTTGGCGCTTGGCTCGCTCTGTTGCGGGCCTGAACAGAGCTCGGGTTAAGGTGAACAAAGCGGTGGCCAAGTTCTTTGCGCGGAACGGGGGTTTGGCGGTTCGTCACCGGGATTTGGAGGAGGAGACTTGGCGTTTTTTGCGTACAGATGGTGTACACCTGAATGCCATCGGGATTGATCTTTGGCAGCTGGGTTTGCAGGATGGCATTCAGCGGGCGTTTAGGATGTGGAGGGCGACACGCACGTAAGGTTTTCACGTGCGCGTGCTGTGGCATTGGGTCTATGGGGTCTTTGAAGGTGGTGCTAAAAAATAATGGAGGTCTAGGGGAGTTGGGCTCATATGGAGATATGGGTGTCCATTCCCTTAAATGGTAAAGATGGTGCAGAAGGTTGTATCTGGAAGGAAGTTGATGGTTTTTTGTCCCCGAGCTTTCGTAATACGCGGCGGGGGGCCTGTTCATGGGTGTACCGATACAACTAGTTGGTTGAAAATGATAATTTACCTTCAAAGACCTCTAGATCAAAATGTGTAATACTGGGTTATTTATATATTTGGTTTATAATGTTTTTGTTGTAAAATGTATTTATATGCATTAAGTTATGTTTTTTATAAGATTTTTGTATTTTCATATGTTGATAATAATAAAAAGAAGGCTGCTATGGCCATTCGACTCCAAAAGAAGAGAATGTGTCGTCTGGTCAATTTATAAGCTATTTTCGTTAAGAGGGTGTATTGTGTTGTTTGGGGAGCCTCACGAAATAGGCATCTCCCTTAGTCAAGGAACGGCCCGGACACAGGCACTAGGGGGAGGGCCCGGCATGACGAGGGGAGGCAGACGTGAGGCGGCGGAAGCAAGGTGAGTATGCTGTGACGTGACGACGTGCGTCGGGGTGGGCGGAGCTTGCGCGCACGTGCGAACAGTCGGCGCCATTTTAGTGATAGTGAAGGAGCTGTTTCCCACCCTCCCTCCCCTTATTGTGGTTATGAGTACAGGTGGGTTTGGTCTTGGGGCATTTTTTGTTTTCCATTGGGAGGTCTTTTTCTTAACGGTGGTGGGCTTGTTAGAATGGTTGCTTTATTTTGTCGTAGCAGCATTGGGTCTATGGGGTCTTTGAAGGTGGTGCTAAAAAATAATGGAGGTCTAGGGGAGTTGGGCTCATATGGAGATATGGGTGTCCATTCCCTTAAATGGTAAAGATGGTGCAGAAGGTTGTATCTGGAAGGAAGTTGATGGTTTTTTGTCCCCGAGCTTTCGTAATACGCGGCGGGGGGCCTGTTCATGGGTGTACCGATACAACTAGTTGGTTGAAAATGATAATTTACCTTCAAAGACCTCTAGATCAAAATGTGTAATACTGGGTTATTTATATGTTTGGTTTATAATGTTTTTGTTGTAAAATGTATTTATATGCATTAAGTTATGTTTTTTATAAGATTTTTGTATTTTCATATGTTGATAATAATAAAAAGAAGGCTGCTATGGCCATTCGACTCCAAAAGAAGAGAATGTGTCGTCTGGTCAATTTATAAGCTATTTTCGTTAAGAGGGGGTATTGTGTTGTTTGGGGAGCCTCACGAAATAGGCATCTCCCTTAGTCATGTGTCCAGGGTTAATCGTCTGCAGGTAATCGCTCCATAAAAATGTCCACAAACGGCTGCAGGAGCTGTCAAGCCCACATTGCTTTCAATAGGGATTCTTTTTCTCAGGGAAACCTGCTGAGTCGCCCTCCGGTAATCCCAAACAACCCAAATGTGAATGGTTTCTAGGAGCAGTTGTAGCCTATTACCTGTCTGTGTGATCCTTCCTTGCATCCCATGAACAGTAGGTCACCCTACACTATAATTTTTTTACCAATTGTTCTGCCTAACTTGCAGTTTTTAATACTATTATTGAACATTTGTACTTCTTAAGGACTCAGACCTTACAAATGTCATTTGGAGCTGAAGTGTGTTTTAAGGGCTTCATAAGAGCCATGTGGAGCTTGATAAATGCTTTGTAATTGCATGCTGAATCAAATGCTCAGCAGACTAGCCTTTGCAAGCTGACATTAAACAATACCTGCGTCTTACTAATGTACCTGGGAGTCTTGCAGCTTTTGCCTTAAACTATTTTGGTTGTAGACAGAAGAGTATATTTAAAAAAATGGTAGGGTTAGATGTCAAGGAACCAGTCTTACCACTCTTTGTGTACAGTGTTCTCCATTTCTAGCTCTGGAAAATAATGGACAAGCTGCCTGAGTGCAGAAGTACAAAACTAGGCCTGGGTGGGTCTTGCTGATAGTGTGGGAATCCATTCCTTTTGGTGGTAGCCATCCAAGGAGGAAGGCCTTGGTAGTGAATTTAGGTGGTGACTTAAAGGACCAGGATCCAAGAAGGTGGATGAAGGGCCAGAATCCAAGAAGGTAGAAGAAGGACCAGGATCCAAGAAGGTGGATGAAGGGCCAGAATCCAATAAGGTAGAAGAAGGACCAGGATTCAAGAAGGTGGATGAAGGACCAGGGTTCAAGAAGGTGGATGAAGGACCAGGATTCAAGAAGGTGGATGAAGGACCAGGATCCAAGAAGGTGGATGAAGGACCAGGATCCAAGAAGGTGGATGAAGGGCCAGGATCCAAGAAGGTGGATGAAGGGCCAGAATCCAATAAGGTAGAAGAAGGACCAGGATTCAAGAAGGTGGATAAAGGACCAGGATTTAAGAAGGTGGATAAAGGACCAGGATTTAAGAAGGTGGATGTTTGCTCAGTCTGTCTGATTAATTCTGGTTTGGTCTCCACACATAGACTGACTACATCAATCACCACAATTGCAGGTGGACAGTCCGAGAAGGCAAATACATCATAACCAAAACCAGGATGCTAGAACCAGCAACTATGATGGAGCAGGAACACACATGCTCCAGACAGATCCATTGGATGGGACTCGTGGACGTCACGCTTTATGCTACTGGACTTTGACCGCCACCTACTAGACTTAAGTAATGAACCCACCTACCCATCACTGAGTTATGGTCCTTATACTTTCTACAATGCTCCACCCCGGAATCCCACCCCTCTCTCCATTTCCTTTCTTCTTCCCTTCACTTCACTACTTCAGTACATCCTCTATGACCCTCAGTTGAGGCTATTTCAGAACTCCAAGATGCCACATTACTCTTTTCCTAGTATGTTGAACTTTCCTAGGCACCTGAAACTCAATTACTCTGTATGGCTGATCTGCGTGCCAGGCTAGTGCCATGGTTATTTTTTTTTGTTTATAGCGTAAAAAATAAAAACCGCAGAGGTGATCAAACACCACCAAAAAAAAGCTCTATTTGTGGGGAAAAAAGGACATCAATTTCATTTGGCTACATCGTCACACAACCGCACAATTGTCAGTTAAAGCGATGCAGTGCTGTATCGCAAAAAATGGCCGAGTCATTAAGGGGGTAAATCCTTCCGGGGCTGAAGTGGTTAAGTTATATGTTCAGCCAGTGGCGGCTGGTGCCCATCAAACGCAGCCACTGTGCCCATCAAACGCAGCCACTGAGCCATCAAATGCAGCCACTGTGCGCCATAAAATGCAGCCACTGTGCCCATCAATTGCCATCACTGTGCCCCATCAATTGCTCCCACTGTGCCCCATCAAACGCAGCCACTGTGCCATATCAAATGCTGCCAGTGTGCCCCCTGCCGACCCGCCGTCTGCACTTACCTGTCTCGTGGGATAGTTCCTCGATGTCTTCTCCTGTCCTCTCCATCCGTCCTCTGCTATGATTGGACACCTGGCATCCAATCACAGTGCCTGTCGTTTCTGCCAATCAGGTGATGTGTAACAGATCCAAGCACCTGATTGGCGGAGAGGCGGATTGGTGTTAGGAAAGTGGATATTCATTCGCTTTTCTAACACAACTGAGTGACCTGCGAGCGCCCAGCATGGCGCTCGTAGATCCCCTTTTTTGACGCCTATTAGAGCCTATGGCTCTAATCAGTTGCTTCAAAACCACCCCCCGCCTCTGTAAATCTGACTCTGTAACCCCCCTATTCAGGCCGGGTGACAGCGGCAGCCATACTATCTTTTGGTGCTAGAGGGGGTGGCAGGAGAGAGGGGGCGGCGCCAGTGTGTCCTTATGGACGCACCACCACTGCGTTCGGCAAGTGGATAAGTTGGTGGACAGAACCCGAGGGGGATTTATACACAAAGTGCATCCAGCAGCAATCACCGCAGGTAATCGCTGGCTGTGCGGACAGCTGCAAATACCTGCGCTGACTGCCAGGCCTATCATTCTAGTGAATGGGGGTCAGCGGCTGCACAAAGCTGGAGCAGGCATCAGAAGATTCCTGCCACTACAATTCACAGCGGCCTTAATCGCTGATGTGAATGTAGTCAAAGTATGATAGGGTGGGGAATGTGATGAAAAAAAAAAATGCAGTTCATACACCTATTTTTACCACCCCCCAACAAGACTTTATGTACAAAACCAATGCACATCCTTGTGCTGCTGTAGCTTGATCAATCCTTGTATCTGATTGGCTGGTGTACTCAATGCTTCCAAGTTTCTTGCTCCAAGATTGTGTGATCACCTGATAATCATTGATTGGCCACACCTGGGCTCACCTCCACACACCACCCTACACACCGCACTTCTCCTCCTAGCAAGCCATCACAAAGGTAAGAAAATCATTTTAGTATTTCTGTTGAAACACAGTAAAGTGTCGGCTCACACCAAGAACGGTGCTGCC